>NC_134883.1:19145246-19227746 GCF_041734735.1 Babylonia areolata | reverse complement strand
GTGGTACTGTGCATATCTGCAATGATCTATCTGTTCACCTGCGTGTCTGTCTGCATGATGAACTGATTTGCCTTTCCACGCATGAAACATCCTCTTCCAGTGTCCTTGGGTAAACAGTGAGGAGAAACACTGAAAAGAGTGAGAGACTAACACGAAGAGACATGTGGAAACAATTGTATTTCTTAACGTGCCGCTGATGTGCAAAATTTAGAAATCTGGAAACACCCACAAAGAGAATTAACGAAGAAAGTTATGTAACGAAAGAAAAGAAAGCCGCAAAGAGAGGTGCTCTCGTGGGCACACACACACACACACACACACACACACTGTACACATACAACGCGGCGCACACGAGTACCGTGCTACCATTATCCAGCCGGACTGAAAACAAGGAAGTTACGATGATCATGCTGAACATCCCCACCCCACCCCACTCCCCCCCAAATCCAAAAATCTTCATCTGTTTGTCTGCCCCCCTCCCCTTTCCCGATTTTAATTTCTCCTTTTTTTTTTTTTATTCCCCTACCCTGTCGTCAATCTTCGTCATCGTCATCATTACCCACTGCCCTTCATGTTTGTGCCCGCTCCCCGAAAACTGACCACCTTCCAAAAGGTTCCCCTCCTTTTCTTTCTCCTTGTGTCAGTCTGATAGCGTCTGCTATCTACCTGCCTGTCTTCCACCCCCCTTCCCCCTCCACTCTCTCTTCAGCCAAACACAGCTAAGAGCACTTTTCCCTTTCACCTGTAAACACCGATAAACTAATGATTCCACCAAGCTAACATCTCCCCGCACATCTCTCTATCCAGCGTCAGTCCAGCCAAACGGGGATAGCGACCAAAACTGTAGAAGCATACACACATATCACACACACACACACGCGCGCGCGCGCACTCACACCTACTCACACTCACAACCCGCCCCCCCCCCCCTCTGCCCCCATCTCCTCCACACACACACTGACACACACACACACACACACACACACACACGCACGCACACACACACACACACACACACACACACACACACACACACGCACACACACACACACACACAGTGACACCGCGGAAAGCACGCGCCGTCCGCCCCCCTCCCCCACCGACGCAATCGGCCACCTCAGATTGATAAATTCATCAACAGCGAATCTTCAGTTGCAACAGAAAGCGGAAGAGAACTAAATCTGACATTTGAAATGAAAATAAGCACATAAAGGGAACGGAATAAGATACATTATAAAAGTTGTAAGTTGCAAATTCCGACCAAACCACTTTTGTACGTTTTTTTTGTTTTTTTTCTTTTACGCCTTTGTCAGTCTCACAAACAGTTGTACAAGGGCAAGCGCGCGCGCACACACACACACACACACACACACACACACACATACACACACACACACATTTATACACACGCGCGCGCGCTTCTCTGGACCGTACAAACAATATTATTTTTATCAGTTGATTTGTTCAGCTGTTTTCAGGATTTTCTTCACGTTTTTTTGTTGTTTTTGTTTTGTTGTTGTTGTTTTTTTGTTTTGTTTTTAAGGGGGGGTGTTTGTTTTCTTTTTTTCTTTTTTTGTTTGTTTGTTTTTGTTTTTGTGCTAGATATGAAGACGCATTCATGGAGAATTCTGAACAAGGCAGTAAGTAAGTGCGAGTGGAAGACATAGTAAAAAAGTTTCAAGGTTTGGTTACCTTCCGTAAGCTGGTGTGGCCGGCTCCATGGACTGGAGGCTGTCACGCTGTGCGCTACCGGGAACCCCATTATACAGAACAGAGGCCACCGCCACCACCACCCCCACCACACCTCCCCCACCCTCAGCCCCCTCGTCCTCATCCTACTCTGCATCTTCACCTGCAGTCGTCACAAACAGCACGACACTGATCTCACTGTCATCCAAATGGCCGATCGTCCGATGAATCCAACTGTCACGGATTATCAGTCACAATTACTGATCCCAGTTAATTATCCATTGAACTATCCCAGCTGAGAATCCTCACAGAAGCCAAGGTTTCAGCAACACTTATCCACGTCTCCAGGCATCAGAGTGATTTCATAACACAGACTCACACACGCACACACACAAAAAATTGTTTTCGCAGCTAATTATTTGCTCCACCTTTGAAAGCCGATGAATTTGGAGTCCCCACAGTGAGTCAATGTGATGTCAAGTCTTAACCCCTGTCGTTTGACAAAATAATCCCGCTTCTTATTCTTGGTTCTGAGAGAGCAGGCTAACTTACACAACATCAGCGCATGTACACACAAACACTGCCACACACGTTTTGCTTTTTCTGCCTCGCTCTCTCTCTCTTTCTGTTACATGTGCGGAACTTTTCACAGTGCCCGAGTTTTCCACCGCCACGCGGTTGAAGGCTATTCCCATCTCGCCCCGCCCCCTTGAGGAGCTTACGCCAATGGCAAAAGAGGAGTTTGATTACGTAGCAATGACAGACAGCGCTGGGACAGAGCCTTTCTGTGGATTCTGCTGCACCCTTCAGCACGCGTTATATTAGCCTCGTTGTCAGCACGCTGACTTCCAGAGTGTCAGGATTAGCACAGGATCAACGTGTGTGTGTGTGTGTGTGTGTGTGTGTGTGTGTGAGACAGAAGGGGTGGAGAGAGAGAGAGAAAGGGTGGGTGGGAAGTTAGGAGTGACAGCATTTATGTTACATATATGAGCTCAGAAGTGGGCGACAGCGATGTTGAGTTGATGAAGGAAGAGGAGGGTGCGTGGAGGGGAGAGACAACATCCTGGGGCTGGGCAGAGAAAAACACTGTGCGGAGGGATTGCTATGGGAACACCAACTGCGACATCAAGTTTTTTTGTTGTTGTTGTTTTTTTCTTTCTACAGTGTGACGCACTGCACTGCCCTGTCCCTCTTCAAGTAACCCTACCTTCCCACTGGTAGCGTATATTAAGGCAACCATCCGTCCCCCCCATACTCCCCGCCCCCGATCAGCGATAGAGGTAGACAGTCCTGTTACCCCACTTCCCACTCCACTCCTCAGTTCCCCCCTGCCCTCAGCCACCCACACCCACGTAGAGTTAAAATAAAATCCCGTGACCCACCCCCCAGATCCCCGGCCGTGCCGCCAGCCACACACTTGACGCCGTGCGTCACCAATCAAGTGGGACCACTCCGCTCCACACGGCTGGACAGCGGAACGGGAGTGGGGCATTAAGTTGGACATCATTACTTCACTTAGTCAGTCAGGCCAGCAGTCAGACTGTATCAGACAGGTATGCACACACCGTCTTCCATCCCACACACGCACATAATTTTTCTGACCGATGCATTGCACACACGACACTGAAAGAGAAAAGCTGACAGACAGGCAGGCAAAACCGTCTCACAGAGAGAGAGAGAGAGAGACAGGGAAAGAGAGAGAGGGGGGAGGGCATTAAAGGGGCAGAACATCATCGGCTGGGCCACTGACCGGCCTTCAAAACATGTCAAAGCCGAGACTGAACTGAAAGTACAAAGAGATTTGACTGCACCAATGTTAAAAATACACACACACACACACACACACACACACAATACAACAAAGAAAACAAAAACAACTTACAACAAAAAACAGGAAGTTGTTTATGTGTTCTTCGTCCACTCATCCTTGTACACTGCTAGCACTGCGTTTTACATAGACTGAAACACATTCAATGAATACCGTGACACCACACACAGTACAGTCCCAAAGAAATAAAATAAATTAAAACAGGCCGGGATCAAGCGGCAAGGCTAGACGGCGGACAGACACAATTACGGTGCACTTTGCAAAACTGAACAAACGAAAAAAAATATGTTGATTACATTGTAGTCACACTGATCCACTTCCAACATGCAAGAGTCTAATGCCAAAAATAGAATTATTTTCCATTTGCGGGAATTCGTTTTCTATCATTTTACAAAAAGGGAGCGAGAGCCGCCAGAGCCGGTGCGAGAGAAAGCGAGAAAGCCGATAGACAGACGCACTCAACAGACGGCCGCACACTGAAACACTGTGACGGACACTGACGCCGTCAGTATGCCACAGAGAGAGAGAGAGAGAGAGAGAGAGAGAGAGAGAGAGAGAGAGAGAGATGGTTTATTCATGTATAGGCCTAGGCCCCTTATGAATGGGAATGTGAACATTATTTTACAAACAATACATCACGACACTGTGAGTATCAATAAACACAGTCAAACAAAAATATACCAGCATTACAGTTCAATGTGTAGGCGAATAAAAGAAAAAAACAAACAAAAGAATACATACATTATGAAATCGAAATTTGAGAGAGAGAGAGAGAGAGACAGAGACAGAGAGAGAAAGAGAGAGAGTAAACAAACTGACGAACAAACGAACGAAATTTTATTTCACCATGGTAACGAGATAAACAACAGTACATGCTTTTTCCATGACCCAGCCCTGGGGAACGAGAGAGAGAGAGAGAGACAGAGACAGAGACACAGACAGACAGAGACACTGAGAGCGAGCCGGAGTGAGACAGACAGAAACTGACAGAGAGAATGCGAGAAAGCCGCCGATAGACAGACGCACTCGACAGACGGCCGCACACTGAAACACTGTGACGGACACACTGTCAGTATGCCACAAAGAGAGAGAGAGAGAGAGAGAGAGAGAGAGAGAGAGAGAGAGAGAGAGAGAGAGAGAGAGAGAATGAACAAACTAACGAACAAACGAACGAAATTTTATTTCACCATGGTAACGAGATAAACAACAGTACATGTTTTTTCCATGACCCAGCCCTGGGGAACGAGTGAGAGAGAGAGAGAGAGACAGAGACACATACAGACAGAGACACTGAGAGCAAGCCCGGGAGTGAGACAGACATAGACTGACAGAGAGAAGGTGCACTGTCACTGTAAGAAAATGTAAACCATTACACTTAACAAATGGGGGGAAAAAAACTACGACAACGACCACACACACACACACACACACACACACACACACACAAGCAGTACTGAGGCCCAGTGTGACGCTGACCGATAGTGTCAGTGTTTCCAGTCAGTTTGTGTGTTTGTCTTCAGTGTTCCTTTCAGTTGTTTTGCGACATTCTCCATTCAAATCAAGGGGGTTACAGAACAGGTTAAGCCCACATGGGAAAATGCGGCTGCTTTCGCATATGAGCTATATGAAGGATTTCAAAGAAAAGAAGAAACACAAGCAGTAGCAACCGACCTTGAAGACCTACAATACAGTCCAGTTTGCGCACCTCGTGGTGGAGTAAGTGTATGGAGTAAGTTTGACACTGACAAGATGGATAGCAGCAACGCTTCGGGAAAGAACCGACGTCCTACGCCTCGGAGATAGGATGTCTGCACCTTCTGAACTATCCATGGGACTGCCACAAGGGTCTCCGCTTTCTCCTGTCCTCTACAACGTCTACACGAAGGGCCTTGCAGACTTAAACAACAATGGAATAGCTCGGGTGCTTACTCTTGCGGATGATGGCCTGGTCTTCAAAACTTTGAAAGATGCTCAGGAAAGAACTAAAGCCGTCCAGAAACAACCGAACAATATCGCTCAATGGTGCAAGGACACAGGATCTTCCATCAATCCAGCGAAAGCTCAAACGTTGCTGTGAACCCTCAACAACAGAACCGCGAGCAAATCACCACCACCTGTGTCATTCGACGGAATTCAGATCGAGAAAACCGAATGCCTACGCTACCTAGGAATACAGTTCGACATGATGCTGACCTTCAGAAAACACTACGGAAAATACTGCTCTCAAATGCAAAAAGTGTCTTTCAGTCTTAAAAGCAATGGCAACCAAAGGTATTGAACAACGCCACCTCTTCCTGCTATATCAATCACTCGTTCTCAGTGTGATCGACTTCGGACTTGGGCTAACAACACCGTCTCAAAGCAGCCTCCTAAAATTAGAGAGTTCAAAATGAAGCTATGAGGAACAACAAAAGACTGGACACGCCCACGAAAACCATGCGATACCTGCTTGACCTTCCTTCAACGCAGGCCAGAAACAAGTTAGAACAGGTTAACACCAACTTCAGAGCATTAGAAACCCCTCAAAACCCACTGCATGACGCAATCAAGGAACCAATAGGCAGCCGTCTAGGACGAGGAAGATCATGGATGGGGCAAGAAGAAGACACAATCCAGCTAGTATGCCGACTACAAGACCTGAAAGAAACAAAAGAATGGGAGAAAACCCCGAAAACCTCAATCATCTATTCAACACAGCCATTTCACCCACTCTTAGAAGACAGTGTCGGGAATGGCCAGAGGGCAAAACTGATGCAGAAGTAAAACTACTCATAGAAGAAAACAGTAAAGAAGGGGACATCATCATATACACAGATGGCTCAGTCACCAAAGGCCAGTGTGTGTGTGTGTGTGTGTGTGTGTGTGTGTGTGTGTGTGTGTGTGTGTAGAGGATGAGGTATGTGTGTGTATGTATGTCTACACTGTGGGAGCAACGGAATATTGGAACGTGCGGGTGTGCATAGTAGGCCTATATATTTGTATATATATGTGTGGAGTTGGGGGTGGGGGATATGGGCGTATGTGTGTGTGCTTGTACAAGTAAGTGTGTGTGGGGGGGGGGGGATATGGGGGGGTGTGTGCTGTGGAAGCTGCGATATGTAGCCTAGAAATGAATGTGTGGAGGATGGGGGAGAGGGGGTGCAGGGTAATGTATGTGTGTGTGTGTGTGTGTGTGTGTGTGTGTGTGTGTGTGTGTGTGTGTGTGTGTGTGTGTTGGTGCTCATGTACGTGTATGTGTATTTGATTGTGCTTTCATATCTGTGAAACTGCATGTTTGCTGCATATCTGTTATGCATGTGTGTGTCAGTGTGTGTGTGTGTGTGTGTGTGTGTGTGTGTGTGCGTGCGTGCGCGCGCGCGCATGTGTGAATGTGTGTCTGCATGTTTTACATTTATTTGCTTATTTATCATCATTCTTTTTTGTCAAGTTGTTGTTTTTTTGTTGCAGTGTGTGTGTGTGTGTGTGTGTGTGTGTGTGTGTGTGTGTGTGTGTGTGTGTGTGTGTGTGTGCGTGCGTGCGCGCGTTTAGAGCTGACTTCATCAAGATTTTGCGCCTTATAAATATTATTATTATTAGTAGTAGTATTTTTATGTATTTATCTATTATTTTTTATTTATTTTATTTTATTTTATTTTCTCTCGAGGCCTGAAGCGCGTTAGGTTACGCTGCTGGTCAGGCATCTGCTTGGCAGATGTGGTGTAGCGTATATGGATCTGACCGAACGCAGTGACGCCTCCTTGAGCTACTCAGTGATACCGATACTGATACTGCAACAGTCACTGGAATGACTGAGTTTTGTCAAGACTTACTATGGTAATGCTGGCACAAACACACTGACTGAGGAAATCTTTGCACCCGTTCAACCGGACATACATCACATGGGACTGAAAAAAAAAATCAATGAAAACAAGAGTTTTAAAAAAGAGAAAGAAAAACAACAACAAACTATCAGTCGCACATAGTCGGTTTGCTGTACCACGGCAATGCAGTTGAAGAAGTGAATGGGCATCACAGTTTTTTTCGACAGCCTGACGAACCTGCCGTGCTTTAAAACACCATGAACTTCCAGTCATAATCATGTTATTCTCTATTACCCACTAATTTATGTTGACAGTTTGAATTCCGTGTTCATTTCAGTCAGGGCTCAAGTACAGTTTACTCTGGCCTCATCCACTGGAGTGTGTGAGTATAGTCCTTATCTTTTGAGAAAATCATGAATGAAAAATTGATATACTTAGCATTTGCGAAAAACTGAGCTGGACTTTGACAAAATTAAACTGGATTTACCTAAATGAATAATAAATAGAATAAAAACCATTACCCTGCTTTCTTCGGAAACCGGCTGACAATGCGGAAATTCGACTCTGTCCACGCATGCGCATTAAGGTTATCACAGGGAGGGCGCGCTGAACTGTTTCGCGTGTTGGATTCTCTTGTTTACTGTGGACTGTCAACCAGATCTGACAGATGCGTCGAAGCACAAAAGCATTTTGTTTCTTTACCAATTGAAGGTATGGATTTTACTTTAAATAATCTATATGGAAATACAGTTGTGCTTGCATAGATCTTGTATCTATGCCTATTCAAATGGAACAAAATAGCCTGCGACGACGCAGATCGTCATTTCAGTGATTGTTCAACCAGACCAGTCAACACTCATGTGAATGAAGCTGGGATATCTTGGGATCTGTGCAGCTGTACAAAAACAATTAGGGTCACTGTTTTCGTCAAAGATGTTATGATCGATTTATGATGGAATATGAATGTTGAATTGTAGTGGTAATCTGACCAGTGGAACTAAGCAGCAAAGCAGTTCGAAGTGAGAAAGGCGCCCATGGACGCCATGTTGCATTTTTCAATGAAATCACTTCCTCCAGTTCATCACAGAACTAATCTTACCAGGCCTTCAGCCCACACATCTCCCCTATTCCTCTGGGCCTTAAGCCCTCACATCTCCCCTATACTTCTGCTTCACCACGATCAGCAGAATGGGGACCAAGAAACGATTGTCTTAACGAAGACAAGAACGTGAAAAAGCACTTAATAAGGGGTATAATAAAGTACAGTAAAATTAAACCATCTCCCATGTGAGCACGGTAGCTAGACCAGACAACAGTTGACGTTTCACTTTCAAAATTCAAGCATTTTTTTCTCTTTTTTTATTTTTATTATTTTTATGCAGATACAGTGGATCAAGCTTAATAAAATTCAAGTATTTATCAAAAGTAATCTTTCAGTAAACTGAAGCATTGTGATTGAGCTAAGTTCTAACATACAAAGTGAAACAGAAAGTGAAAAAAATGTGTTCCTCACTTTGCATCATGGATAATTGAATTATGGATTTTATTTTTAATTTTACTCAATACTAGTGATAAATTGTTATTAGTAACTAGATTATTTCCTATATGATTATTGGTATCATTCAGTATAATAGTAGTGGAAGTGAAAAAACTGTACCAGTGGAGGGGAAGAAACAAATACAATGGTGTAAAGCTTTAAAAACAGTCTCTTACTTTTCTTTTTTCGTTTTTTTCTTCCTTGCATGGAAGGTTATATAATATATTTCTCTCATTGGAACATCACCATGTTTGACAGAATTTTTCACAGTTCACCTTAGTCACAATAGGAAAATTACATCATTAACACATCAGGCAATTGCAATGGACTTCCGTGATGATTAACTTGCAAGGGTATTTCTGTTTCATAATACACAAATAACAAAAAGAAAGAATGAAAAAAAAGTCAAAGAAAAAACCCCCAAGAAAAACAACTAATTATCTGTCCTTAAAAAATAAAATAACATAAATGAAAAATAAAATAAAATAAATGGCATGTATCAAACACATTCTACCCCTTCACACATTTAACAAATGTCTGTTATCAATGTCTTGTAAGTTGTATTAGTTGTAAGACAACCACTTTGCTTGAATAAAATCTTGAATGTTAGATTGTATTGTTCATTTGTTGCATTTTGTTCTTCTATTTCATAATGCCGGGAAATGTATCTTTCAAAAGCTGCTAAGTTGGGCCTGCATTGTCAAATTTATATAATTTATAAATGTACATTTTTCCAAGAAGTATTAACAGGTCGAAAACTGTATTAGTGCGTACACTTTGAGCAATGCCAAACAGTACCATGCTTTCAGTTATTTTATTGTTGGTACGAGTTATACATTTCACCCTCAGTAACTCTTCAAAAATCTGCCAGTAGTGTTTTTAGTGTTGGCATCTCCAGAATATGTGCTTAATCAAGTTAATGTTGTCCTTTTCATTGCTACAGAAATCACAATAATTATTATTTGCAACCCCCATTTCTTTCAGGACCATATTAGTTCCAAGGATTTTGTGTAATATGCGTAACTGGAGCCTTTTCAGCTTAATGTTTTGAATTTTGCTTATTTTATAAAACGCTCCGTTCCATGAAATTTCTGTTCCCAATTTCTCAGACCACTTTGAACAAGACTCTGGAAGCTTGTCATTTAATACCACTACCAGAATAAACAGTCTGTTCTTTATGAGTAGAAAATATTTTGTGTATTGTTCATAATTTGTTCTGCGCTCAGTCTTCTAATGTTTTTACTCATCAAATAAAAAAGAAACAAACTGGAAAAAAAGTTCATTTGCTTCAGGAAGGCATTGGTTGATTATAGTTCATTCATTTTTAGTTTTAGTTCAGGTAAATGCATGCATGTATTATAATATAGTTACTAAGTGTGGTCTGTTTTATTTTAACAGCTGTTTTCATGTGGTGTGAAGTGGCCTCACAATGATATGATCGTATGAGTTGTGTATTTCATCCCAGCTTTTGTACATGTCTATTATCACTACACTTTGACACAGCCATCATGTGGTATTACACTTAGTTATAGCTAAGCTGCTATGTGTGTAACCAGTTGTAAATTGATAGAAATTTCCTAATGAAGTGCTTGGGGTTTCTAACAGAATGAGCTTACAGTTGTAGAGTGGTTGTGTCTCTATTATATGGGGAATTCAGGATAAGTGGCATGGGTTGAGTGCATTTTAGATTGAACAGAATATACAAGAAAGAAAGAAAAATAAAGTTGTTTATTATTTGCAGGTTTTCCTTTGGATATTCGTTATTATCTCCAGCAAGATGGTGTTGGAGGTGGATGTGAAAGCCTTCATTCAAAACTTGCGTGCTACCAAGCCTCCTTACAAATGTCCATATGGAAATTGTGAGAAAGTGTACAAAAGCTACTCAGGAATTCAACATCATTTGTTACACTTTGACCATGACAACCCGGAACCCCCTGGCCAGACCCCAAAGTCTGGCAGCAAGCCCCACAAGAAAAAAGGGGGGCAAAATAAAAACCACCACCGCAGCTTACAAAGGTCTCCCTCACCACATGAGCGCATTTCCACACAGCCTCACGTCCGAGAAACCCTGTCATACAAGGAATCCCAACGAATGGTGGAAATCAGTCTGGGGGGAGAGATGTTGTGTGTGGACATCTACCAGCCTCTGGATGTCATTTCCCCAGATGAGATTGACAACCACAACAACATGGAGAAGGAGGAGAAGGAAGACAAGAGCATGCAGAAACCTGCCAAAGGGAGTGAGAATGGGAAATCACGTAAGGAAAATGCTGGGCCAGCATTGCCAAGCCAGCCAGCCAAACTGCCTGAAGTGCAGGTCAAAGTGCTGGATGAGTACATCAGGCCTAAGGTCCCACCAGCCTCATCAGCATCCTATTATCGTCATATAGAGAAGTCTGTTGAAGAGTTGGATGAAGAAGTGGAGTACGATATGGATGAGGAGGTCAGTACTTTTGGTT
This sequence comes from Babylonia areolata, assembly GCF_041734735.1. Taxonomy (NCBI): domain Eukaryota; kingdom Metazoa; phylum Mollusca; class Gastropoda; order Neogastropoda; family Buccinidae; genus Babylonia; species Babylonia areolata. The sequence goes on along the minus strand of NC_134883.1, from coordinate 19,216,433 downwards.
GAATACACTTTTATGTGGCCTGCACTTTTATGTGGTTTGCATTTCTGCATGTGAGTGTGACTGTGTGTGAGAGCATATTTGTAACATGCACCCATTCGTATGCTTTATTTTAATTTTTAATGTTAGAAGTAATCTCCAGAAGCCTTATCTTGTTGCAGACAATATTCATTTTGTGAATTAGACTCTATGATAATAAAATTTTGCTTTCAAATACTCTGCACAAATGTGTATTTATAAACTGTCATGTTTAAATTGTAGAGAAGGATCATAATGCATTCATTCCCATCCTAGATTTTTACTTCTTCTTTTTTAAATGTGTTTTCAGGATCATGCTTGGCTAGATATGATAAATGAAAAACGGACCAGTAGCAGCACAACCAAGGTTTCCCAAGAAACCTTTGAGACTCTGATGGACCGCTTTGAGAAGGAAGCATTCTTTCAGAGTCAGTCGGCGGGAAAAGACCAAGGTCCTTCCATTGATGAGGATGCTGTGTGCTCCATATGCATGGACGGAGAGTGCCAGAACACCAACGTCATTCTGTTCTGTGATATGTGCAATCTGGCTGTGCACCAGGAGTGCTATGGAGTGCCCTACATTCCTGAAGGACAGTGGATGTGCCGACGCTGCCTGCAGTCCCCATCACGGGCTGTGGACTGTGTGCTTTGCCCCAACAAAGGGGGGGCCTTCAAGGAGACGGACGATGGCCGCTGGGCCCACGTGTTGTGCGCTCTCTGGGTTCCAGAAGTGGGCTTTTCCAACACCGTCTTTCTGGAGCCCATCGACTGCCTGGAGCGGATACCGCCAGCACGGAAGAAGCTGACATGCTACGTGTGCAAGCAGAGAGGGTCAGGGGCCTGTATCCAGTGCCACAGGCCCAACTGTTACACCGCCTTTCACGTCACCTGTGCACAGCAGGCAGGACTGTACATGAAGATAGAGCCAGACAGTATGCCTGCTGGAGTCAAGAAGACGGCGCTGTGTGACGTGCACATGGCCCCAGACAGTGAGTGGACTCCCATGATGACCAACAGTGACAGCCCGGAACAAAAGAACAGTCTCTCTCCAGAGGATGCCAAAGCTGAGAGACGCAAGAAAATGCGGCGAGCCAGGAAAATTCTTGAAAGCAGAAGAAAAGCGATTCCTGTGATTTCAATACCGACCATACCTGAAAACAGGTAAGGAATTGTCATTGTGATTTGTCTGTTTATCCAACTGATTTTTTCCCCTTTTTTTTTCAGATTCCCTCTCTGTAGTAGTAGTCCTGGTAGTGGTAAGAGCAATAGTTCATTTTCTTTGTTGGTGTGTCCTTCTGTCTCAGTGCTTGTGTTTGCTTCTGTATAGTATAGTTTCTCATTCAGTGATTGTTTTATCAGTCTTTGCATGCTACATTTTAATTTTTATTGGCCATACATTGTCCCTTCCCTGCAAAAATTTTGTTTTTTTGTATTATGTTATATTTTTGTTCAGACTTTTTCAGATCAGAGGCTGTGCAAAGTATAAAATACTAATTGTTTTGAGTGCCCAGTGTGGAATGTGATCACCACATCTGATCATCAGTAATAAACAAGTTTACTTTTCATACACTTTGATAAATATTTTAGGTCTGGAATGTGACACTGGTTTTCTGACCTGTTCACGACAAAATCAGTGGGTCATTTTCATAATTCATCATCATCATCGTCAACAACAACAACAATACAACTTCCTTCCATAATAATGATAATTGCAACATTCTCGTAAACATTTTGTACAATTCATTTGTAATGGAACTAATAATTTGTTACTTTTAGTTTTAATACTATTTTACAAAGCACATAGACCTTTAAGAATATGTGCTGTAGCAAGATGTCTTAATAAAAATGATTAAATGAATGAATTTAAACTGTGTCCATTGCAGTCTTTAGTGCGTTACATGGTTTAAGTGTGTGTCACTGTGTTTATGTGTGCATCAGATGAAAATTTCATTTCAACCCCACCCCTTCCCCCCACTTTCGTTTTTTTAACAGTAGAGGATGAGGTAGGGGTATTAATTTGCCCCATTAACATTATTATTAACAAACACCCCATTATGATACTGATAGTTATGATTACTTTACTACTACTAATATTATAATGCTAGAAATTAGCCCCCACTTACATGCCAATTACTTAATTGACCATGGCTTCACTATACATGTACTCCTATTAGTGGCACATAGTATATTTCAATTTTCATTTGTAGAAACATGTACATTTTACTGTAGTGTTTGATATGGATAGGCACCAGTGTGTGAATGTGAGGTTATCCATGCAGAGATCAGGTTGGGTTCAATAGACAATAGGTCATATGACCGGAAGAACATAAAATCAATAGGTCATTTTGAAAATCAATAGGTCAAATATCACCCGTCCCGGGCTAATGGTTAATGCAAAAGTGGGAACGCCAATTCTTCTAGCCGAAGCTCGCGAAAGGCAGCGATAAAGATTCGTTTCGGATTTCGTTTCGTCACGGATCCGTATTTTAATAAACCAGTTTATAGTCATTTCCTGTAGGAGCAGACGACAAAGCCATCGCGATCATTAAAGAGAGAGAGAGATGGTTACTTTGGTTGACCGACTGGTCATAAAAACAATAAGTCATGTGACCTGGCAACTTGAAAAACAATAGGTCATTTCAAAATTAAATGCGTCAATGACCGATGTCGAACCTGATCCCTGTCCATGTACATATATCTTTGGGTCAGTTAATACTAAAACTAGGAAAAGAAAATTTCAAAGTAAAGGTAAAGTTGACAGTGTCAACTATCATTGTAGTTATTCTCTCTCTCTCTCTCTCTCTCTCTCTCTCTCTCTCTCTCTCTCTCTCTCTCTCTCTCTCTCTCTCATGGTCTGTATTTTGGGGGAGTTTGAATTAGTCTGACAGTTCAGTGGTGCATATTCAGCATTGTGCTGGATATTTTAAGTTAGATTCAGAGTGTTTTGGCTTTATTAGTTATTAGCTACTGCTACAGTGCTAGCATGATGATATTTAAATTAAAAACTGAAAATTAAAATAACAACAGTTCGTTGAAATGTCAAGTCAAGAACAGCTATCACATACAAGTTGCAACACAAATGAAGTTTGTTTATCACATGCAAGTTGTTGTTTTTTTACAACAAAAAAGAAATTGTTTATGTCTCATGGGATCCACATAGGACTGCTTTCAATTTTTTTTCTCTCTTTCTTGATAGATTTGTGTATTTCATCAGTCTGTGTATCTTATAAAAGAATCTTAAGCCATTTGCCATGACCTTAGCGTGATTTTTAAAAAAAAGAAAGAAAAAGTGAAACTGGTAGAAGGATTTATCGTAAACTAAATAAGTTGAGCAATGAGTGGCAAGAAAAATGTGCAGATGGCTATGCGCCACAGAAGTGATGCCAAGTGGTTGCGTTGCACTGTCAGTCTTAAGTCCTGAATTAGTGAATAAAATGTGTCTCAGTCACACCTTATCAGTTGAATTATTTACCTTGGACTTTGGTGCATGAATTGTACTACAAATGTAGTTAATACATGTTTGGTTGTGTCTTTCAGTTTTACCTAAGTTGATGTGACAATGTCATGTGTATATATACATGTTCATTTTTCAGACAGTATCACTATCAGTATCAGTAGCTCAAGGAGGCGTCACTGCGTTTGGACAAATCCATATACACTCCACCACATCTGCCAAGCAGATGCCTGACCAGCAGCGTAACCCAACACGCTTAGTCAGGCCTTGAGAAAAAAGAAACAATTAAAAAAAACAACCCAAAAAGCAACAAATAAATAAGTAAAATAAAATAACAGAAAAAAGAATAAAATAAAAAGAAATAAGTAAATAAATAAATAAATAATAGATAAATACATAAAAAGAACTACTACCCAATAATGATAATATTTATAAGGCACAAAAACTTGATGAAGTCAACTGTAAGCGTACAAAAAAAAATAAATAAATAAATAAATAAATAATTTAATAAATAAGGCAACAATGATAATAAATAAGCAAATAAGGCATGCATACACACACATACCTCATCCTGTACACCCCTCCCCAGATGTAGGCCGTTGGTTGTTGTTGCGTTACCAGCAAGTCTGTCAGCTCGCTCATTTCCCTTAACACCTGCATGTCCCTGGCAGTATGACAATGTAAGTTTTTGAATCTGAAAGTTGCGCATTGCCTTATGCCACTCTGGGCTTCCCATTCCATTTTCAGTTTTCTGTATGAGGTTCATTGAGTCCGTTAGAATCATGGCATGTTGGTTTCTGGGCATATGGATAGACGATAGCCACTGGAGGGCATGTGTCACAGCTTCAACTTGCATCGTTAGGCTGGAGGTTGTGACTTTGTAGGCAGTATTCTCTTCCCAAATTGTTTTTCCATTTTGTTTCGCAGTGAATCCCCAACCAGATTGGTCTTTGGTGACTGAGCCATCTGTGTATATGATGATGTCCTCTTCTTTACTGTTTTCTTCTATGAGTAGCTTCACTTTTGCATCAGTTTTGCCCACTGGCCATTCCCGACAATGTCTTCCTAGAGTGGGTGAAATGGCTGTGTTGAATAGATGATTGAGGTTTTCGAGGTTTTTCTCCCATTCTTTTGTTTCTTTCAGGTCTTGTACAGTTGTAGTCGGCATACTATTACTAGCTGGATTGTGTCTTCTTCTTGCCCCATCCATGATCTTTCTCATCCTAGATGGCTGCCTTTTGGTTCCTTGACTGTGTCATGCAGTGGGTTTTGAGGGTTTTCTAATGCTCTGAAGTAGGTCTTAACCTGTTCTAACGTGTTTCTGGCCTGCACTGAAGGAAGGTCAAGCAGGTATCGCATGGTTTCCTTGGGCGTGTCTTTTGTTGTTCCAATTATCAGCCTCATAGTTTCATTTTGAACTCTTTCTAATTTTAGGAGGTTGCTTTGAGACAGTGCTGTTAGCCCAAGTCCGTAGTCAATCACACTGAGGATGAGTGATTGGTATAGCAGGAAGAGGTGGCAGAAGAGGTGGCGTTGTTCAATACCTTTGGTTGCCATTGCTTTTAAGACTGAAAGACCTTTTTGCATTTGAGAACAGTATTTTCCATCTGTTTTCTGAAGGTCAGCATCCTGTCGAACTGTATTCCTAGGTAGCATAGACATTCAGTTTTCTTGATCTGAATTCCATCGAATGACACAGGTGGTGGTGATTTGCTCACAGTTCTGTTGTTGAGAGTGCACACCAACATTTGGGCTTTCGCTGGATTGATGGAAGATCCTGTGTCTTTGCACCATTGAGCGATATTGTTCTGTTGTTTCTGGACGGCTTTAGTTCTTTCCTGAGCATCTTTCAAAGTTTTGAAGACCAGGCCATCATCAGACAATGAAAGTGAAATGGCATTCCTGGTAGTGGTACTAGTGGTAATGGAAGATTTTAATTATGCACTGCAGTGCATCAATTTGGTCAAATGTAACACACTATGAGTACAACTACAATGACAGTGTCTGTCTTTTCAATATTGATGTGACAATGTTATGCAACTCCTTATATTTATATTCAAACTGGATTAGCTTCTCTGGGACTGTTGTGGATTATTTATTTATGAATGCGCTACCGTGTATCAAACAAATGATATAACATGTTTTGTGATGATATTTCACTGATTTCAGTGTTGATGTGCTATAGATGTATACAATTGCAGACTGAGTGAAATAGCCTCCATGGTGGACATACCAAAGAAGGACCAGTTTATCAAGTATCTGCGGGCCTACTGGACCCTGAAAAGACAGTCACGATTTGGTGTGCCCTTGCTGAAACGTTTGCAGTCCAATCACATGAATAGGAACAAGGAGAATGTGAGTGATTTACATGGCACATGGGAGTCAGTCAGAAAATGGGACTATTGTAGTATTATTATCATTATTGATACTATTTATATTATTATTGTTATTAAATATTACCAATATTTGTTACATCTTATGGTTACACTACTGCTGTTAGTACTTTTACTAGTAATTTACTTGTCTGAAAATTTATTTGGGTTTAAAATTAAAGATGGCATATCGTTTTTCCTGTTAGTGTTAGCAATAAATTAAAAGAAATGTTAGTTGTGGACCGAACACACAGAAATTACATTTACAGTGACACTAAGTGACTAAATTGCCAACATGTTTACTGCATATGATGTGAGTATTTTAAAGCGATACTGAATTAGCTAGAATAAACATTCTTAAAAAAAGAACCGATAGCACCATGTAACTGAGGCAGAGCTCACCAGTTGCAGGCCTGTAGCACCTGTAACTGAGGCAGAGCTCACCAGTTGCAGGCCTGTAGCACCTGTAACTGAGGCAGAGCTCACCAGTTGCAGGCCTGTAGCACCTGTAACTGAGGCAGAGCTCACCAGTTGCAGGCCTGTAGCACCTGTAACTGAGGCAGAGCTCACCAGTTGCAGGCCTGTAGCACCTATAACTGAGGCAGAGCTCACCAGTTGCAGGCCTGTAGCACCTATAACTGAGGCAGAGCTCACCAGTTGCAGGCCTATAATACCTGTAGTGTAACTGAGGCAGAGCTCACCAGTTGCAGGCCTATCCTGTGTTGATCTGTGTAGATGTGGAGAAAATGGCAACATGTTGCCTGTGCCTGAGGTTTAATTTGACGCCTGCCTGGTCAGATGCCTTTGTCCCTGTGTTGAATCTTCTTGCTTCCCAGTGTAACTTCCTTCAGTTCTGCTCCAGCATTTCTGTTTGTTCTCAGCTTGATAAATATGAGAAATACAGAACACATTTTATAATGATCTCTCTCTCTCTCTCTCTCTCTCTCTCTCTGTCTGTCTGTCTCTGTCTTTTCTTCTTTTCCTCATGATTCTTTTATTGAATTATTGGATACAGTGTGTATCATAAGTGAGTCTTGAAGGCTGTACCTCTCTTGTTTGTTTTATACAGTACAGATCCAAATTAAAGAAATCTGTGTTACTTAAACAATTTAATCACTATGTCAACAACTCAGTGACTTACTGTTTGAGTGTTTCTGTTAAAGTTCTTTGGAGTGGGGGTATTGGGCGCATTTAATGATTTATCATAATCTTGTTCATGTGCATTGTTATAAATATTTAATGATTTACACCTTTTTTCTTTTTTCATGTTTTCACTGTCAGTGTCTGGATTTGAAACTTCAGTTGCTAAATAAATTTTCTCATATTTAGTTTTGTACTAATTAAGTAATTTATGTTAATTTCTTCTTCTTTTTCTTCTTTTTTTTTTTTTTTTCCATGTTTCTTATTTGAGTAATTTTTTTCTCAGATGAACTGAAGTGAGGCATACAATGATACATGTAATTAATTTTACAGTAACACCACCCTCCAAATAAAAGGAAAAAAAAAGAAAAGAAAAAATCAGCAAGAGCATTCAGACAAGACAAGAAAAAAATCAGTAAGATCATTCCACATAAAATGATTGATATCAGTAGGAACAGTAACATACACTGCACATTTTCGTCCCACAGTTACAACATAGCAAGTAATCACCTTTAGTGTTACAAGGAAACTCATCACTCAGTCTTAAGTGCTACTTAATGACACAGATGATTTGTTTTCTGCACTAGATGTTTGTTGTCTGTACAATGTTTTTTGGTGTGTTTTTTTGTCCACATTTCCTTGGGTTTAACTTTGGATTGTGATAAGTGTGTGTGTTTGCGACATGGCCCCCAGCAGAAGAACGACAAGCAGTCCAGCGACAAACACCTGCAGTTCTGGCAGCACATCCGCCAGAACCTGGAGAAACTGCGACTGCTGACAGAGCTGGTCAGGAAGAGAGAGAAAGTCAAGCGGGAGTGGGTGAGTGCTCACTTCCCTTTCACATCTCTAAGTGCACCATCTTTTCTCCACTTCCTCTATGTTGAGTCTGATGGTGAGCTTGGCTGGTTGTGTGGACTGCAGTGTGCATCATACAACACTGTACAGCTAATGTCATATTGGGTCAGAAGAAAAACATGTGGACTGCAGTGTATATCAGTTCACACAGCACTGTACAGCTAATGTCACAATATTTGTTAATACAAATACTCTTTGAGATGATTGTGGAAATAGGAGTGTAGAGTGAGAGCTAATGGAGTGTATAGTTGTGGTTTTTCCTGGTAAGGGTGGGAATAAGATGGACATAGACTATGGGTCAGAAAGTTCTAACATGATATCATGTCAGGATATATATATTGCTGTGTTATTGAACTGGGTGCAGTATGAGTGTAATTGCTCTTTACTACTTTAGTAAACCAAAGTAACATCTGCAACAAATAGTGTCAGTGTCACTGGCATATATGCTGGAGAAAGTTTTGTTTATTGAATTTTTTTCTGGCTGTTCTGTAATTTACTTAATAAATATTTAGAAAAATGAGTTGAGTCTCTGCAGAATTTGCTAGATATTTGACCATCAAACCAAAGCAGTGTTTTGATGGATAGGTTGATGGAGTGATTATAGGAGGTGAGGTGATGTGTGTGTGCAGGTGAATGTGCTGATGCAGTGTATGGAGTATCAGCTTCAGCCCTTCGTCATGTTTCTCAGAAAGACTCTAGAACAACTGCAGGAGATTGACACGGACAACATCTTTGCTGAGCCCGTCTCTCTTGAGGAGGTCAGTGTGTGTGTGTGTGTGTGTGTGTGTGTGTGTGTACAGGGAAAGGATCAAAGAGATGGATGGAGAGCACAGACAGAAAAAGGGAGACATTTATGAAATTCAAGAAAAAATGTTATTGAACAGTGAAGACGATCAGTTTGATCAGTCCATGCGTGTACATACATGGTGGTGTGCATGTGGTCAGAATCACAGCACACAGTATCAGTTCAGCAGATGAAGTCAGCTGTCCTATTGCCAACAAAGTGATCATCTTGCATGCAGACCCAGAGCAATGCTACAACTGTCATGTTCAGTGAGACTTGATGAACAAGTTATCCTGTCACCAGCCAATTTTATACAAAATGATATCATGCATGCAGACCCAAAGCAATGCTACAACTGTCCCAGGTTGGGTGAGACTTGACGAGCTGTGTGTGTGTGTGCGCAGGTGCCTGACTACTGCGACATAGTGCAGCACCCTATGGACTTCTCCACCATGAGGAGCAAGGTGGACAACCTGGACTATCATTCCTTTGAGGAGTTCACCAAGGACTTTGACCTCATCATCCACAACTGCATGGACTACAATGAGGATGACACTGTGTACTACGAAGCGGCTGTCCAGCTGAAAAAGGAGGTGAGGGAAGGGGCTGGGGGTAGCCATCAGGGTCGTGTTAAACATAGAATATGTTGACATGGTAACTACATGATAGAAACATGGGTCAAGCCTCAACAAGCTCTCCTGCTGTGCATAGACACTATACAGCTTGTACGTGTTGTTAAATGTTCTCTATTTATTGTACATAAACACATTGAATATTCTATATTTATTGTATGTATGTACAAGTTGTACGTGTTGTTGAATGTTCTCTATTTATTGTACATGGACACATTGAATATTCTCTGTTTATTGTATGTATGTACAAGTTGAATATTCTCTAAATTTCCTACATATATATACATGTACAAGTAAAATATTCTCTGTTTATTGTACATGTACAGGCTGGATATTCTATACTTACAGCAGAAGAGCTGGTTAAAGTTTTACCCATATCTGAGAGATACTGACACTTTCATTTCCATGACATAGTCATGTCTGTCAACATAGGTTTTTAGCCATGGAGTGCAGATTAGTTTGATTTCCAACATCAAAGTTGAATGGATTTGATGACGATGATGATGTGGATAGCCCCCCAGTGCTGCAATGGACAGACTGAAGGTGACTGTGTGCAGGGGGCAGTGGTGTTGGAGGCAGCCCGACAGCAGATGGAGGTGGTGGGCTATGACATGGACACAGGTCTACACCTGCCACACACATCCAAGTCACAGCAAGCTGTCCACACTGAACAAGGTATGTATCGTTGTGAGAAAAACCAGTCTGATCACACTGTTGCAGCATACTGTGCCTGTGTATTGGATTTCATAGGCTGATTGTTCATTTCTGTTTATGTATGTATTTGGTACATTGTGATCATTAGACATGTCCAGATCTTTTTTTGAAATGGTTCTGGAATCCATCAGGGAAAGGGGGGGGGGGGACAGTCTTTACACACAGTTTGTACAAAACCAAAAGGAGACAATCTCAGCAGCATTGTCATCATTCTTCTCATCCTCATTTAATTATCTCTTTAGAAAACCGTCTCAGATTCTGTGGCCTTTCAGCCGTGACCTCAGTTTCAACACCCCTCCACTACCATTCTTGGTTTGAGTTCTGGCAGCCTTCATCATTAGCAGATTCATCAGTCTGTCATTGGAGAGATGTGGTGGCAGTCTCCTCTCTGGAGAGGAGAATGCGCAAGGTTACTCTGTGACCTGAATGTCATCAGCAGGAGGCATAGTAGGTTGTAACCTAAGTTCGTTGAATAAGAACAGGCACTACTGAACCGCACTGAAGGTAATCGTCAGCAGTGCAGGGCTGCTTTGGTGTGTGGCCTCCTGGTGACCTTTCATCAAGAGTTACCTGTGAAGTGTGAGTGTGGCAGAGGAACCCAGGCGTGGCTGTGTGTGTGTGTGGGGGGGGGGGGGGGGGGGGGGGGGCTTGGAATGAGTGGTGTGGGAATGATGCAGATGGGACAGCAAAAAAAAAAAAGGAGAAGAGGACTTTCCCCATTGTTGCAGGGAGCATTGTGGGCCAGGAGCTGCCCAAGGACCTGCCCCTCCAGGACCAGCTGAAGGCCCTTCAGGACCGACTGGACAGCATCAACAGCCACATGACAGGAGGTGCTCAGCTACTTGCTGCTTTCCCTCACCTCGCCACCCCTCTCTCTGCCCACTGCAGTCACCACCACTTCTTTCCTGACCCAACCCTCACCCTTTCTCACCCCCATGACTGAACAGTCACTGCAGTCACCACCACTTCTTTCCTGACCCATCCCTCACCCTTTCTCACCCCCATGACTGAACAGTCACTGCAGTCACCACCACTTCTTTCCTGACCCATCCCTCACCCTTTCTCACCCCCATGACTGAACAGTCACTGCAGTCACCACCGCTTCTTTCCTGACCTATCCCTCACCCTTTCTCACCCCCTTGACTGAACAGTCACTGCAGTCACCACCACTTCTTTCCTGACCCATCCCTCACCCTTTCTCACCCCCATGACTGAACAGTCACTGCAGTCACCACCACTTCTTTCCTGACCCAACCCTCACCCTTTCTCACCCCGATGACTGAACAGAACAGCCGTCACTGTTTCCATCACCCAGTCTCTTTGCTAACTGATCAGTCATAACTGTGCTCACAGGGGGGAAGCCCTTTAAAGAATGATAATTGTATGAGGGCCAGCTGAGATTGGGGGTGGGAGGCTTTGGAATATATGAGCAGTTTGACCCCTGTAACCAGAGTCTGGAATGCACCTTGTGCCCACTTTCAGACAGTAATATAACAACACGATAGAAAAGGATGTAAGCACTTATTTGTTTTGTTTGAATAGAGCTTTCAAATTTTTTGCTCATCAGTTGTTGCAGAACAGCCTGCTTCCACAATACTTTATTAGTTATTTTCAGTATGAATAGAAAACATGAAAATTGTCTGCATGGGGAGAGGGGCGTATTCTTGATTTGAAGATGTTTTGATTTCTCAGGTAGGCCTAAAACCTAGCTGATGCTTTTATTTCTCAGATAGGTCTAAAACCTAGTGGAATCCCATGTGGGTTGTACAGTGCATGTCCTGGTTTGGCAAGCTAGCAGTCAGGGTGAGGACTGCCACAGGTAGAGGTTTTTCCTGATCTGCGGAATGGATTGGGTGATGAGAGGGCGGATGTAGACAAGGAATTGGACTGAAAGGCATGACCTTAGCTTTTGGATCAACTAAACAATTCAGTTTTATTTCTCTGTGCTACGGATCATGTGGTGAGGGGAGGGGGTCATTTTTTCTGTAGAAGATATTTCAGACTTGACATTGATGAACACAAATGCATTACAGTGCAACATTTGCAATGGAAATAAGTGCAAACAGTTAAGATATTAACATTGAAATGTGTATAGATAATCTGAATATAATTTGATAAATGAATGTGTGGAAAAGTTGAAAATGGTCCCCTTATCTCAGCGTTTTGGGTTGATCACCAGTTCTTTGTGGGTATAGGACTCAGCTAGCTTGGTAAGAATGGGTCATGTTTGGGTTCCAAAGCCCAGGATAATGCAGACTGAAAGGAAATAAAGCAGAAATGTCTTATGTCATACACACGTAGCATCTTTGTGTCTTTGACTTTTGAATTGGCTGTCTTCCAGAGTGCTGGTCCAGTGGCAGTGAAGCCATTACTCAGATTGCTGTTCTTGTAGCCTACCTTCTGTGTGTGACTTTACACGTAGGGTTTGGTCTGGATTTCTACGCTGTTAGGAAAATGCTGCGTCTTATAAAGTATCCATGGCAGGGAATAAAATCTGTGGTTGGGAATGGTGGATAATAATTTTATATTCTACAGTTTGAACGACTGATTTTCATCTTCATATTTTGTCTTGTCTCTGTGTTGCCTGGCCAGTATTTATTTTGCATTTTGTGTGTCCCAAGAAAAGTTTGTTGCAGGAGTGAAATAAAGTACAGTGTAAAGAGTCTGTGTTGTGCTTTACCCTTTTTCTACATCAGTAGAGAAAATCATGCACTTCATGTCAAAAGTCCTTAATGTGTACACATGCTGAAGGTCCAAGGTGGCCACTACACACATTGCATTGCATCTGGCAGTTCTCCAGGTGATGGAAAGGTGACAGCATGAAATAAACCCACCCCAAAACAGACTATAGGTCATAGATGCCTTTGTCATGGAATAAAACTGATCACACCCTCATAAGACAGGAATAGCACTAGCAACCTAGAAATGCACAATAGATTTGTTTCAATAAACTGCTGTTGGCAGTTTGTTGCATGCAGTTTGTATTATCCATGTACACATATATATTTGGAACATTCAGTTGTGCTACACTGTCATGTTTAAACGATTGTAAGAGCAGTTGGTGCATCCTCAATAAAAGATTGCAAGAGCAAGACACATATGTTGGCAACACCAAAATAGGCTGAATACAGCTTACATTTTGTGAAAATGATAGACTGGAAGATTGACAGATAACCCACACATCCGAACAGAATGGATGAAGTGACAGAAGGAAAGCAGGAGTAGTGTGACTCCTGTATATGGGCTGTGTCAGTGGTCGCTAACAAGAGAAGTCTACAGGGCGCCGTGCCAAGCTGTCCAAGACTGTCCGCAAGCAGCTGATGACAGTGCGCCGGAAACTGTCCATGCAGAAACGCAAAACAGAGTGTGCTGACACCAAGGCTGAGGAATCAGGTGAGCACTGTTATGGGTTTTGATCTGATCTTCACAACATAAGCATTGGTGGGAGTGTTTCCATACAACACAGATTTCCATTTTTGTCAGTTTTTTGTGTGTGGTTTTTTGGGGTTTTTTTGTTGTTGTTTTTTTTTACTTTGGTATTAAGAGATACACATGGGTGAAGTGTTCCCTAGACCCATTATCTCAGTATTACAGAGATCAGTCTCTCCCACACATGCATATGCTCTCTTTCAGGTGATGATTATTTGGTGTTTTAATCTTATGATACGCTGTAACAGGTGGCCATTATTTTGTATTGCAGTCGTTTTTTTACGTACATAACATTCTCTTTCCAGTTGAGCCATTTGTGAAGTTAGTGAAATGGCATTGCTGATTTGATTTAGAGGTTGATGTTTTTTTAAAATTTGATTTCTATTTCATAATATACATGTGCTTCAGCATGCTTTTCCCGGAAAATCATTAAGAATTTTTCTTCCTCTTTATAGAAGCTGAAGAGAAATTCATTGTGAGTTCAGTAACCATGATCGAGCAGCATAGTAACCCCTGAATCTGGTAAGCAGGCATCAACATTTGTTACAAAAGGACCTGAAGGCTGTCCTGCCCTGTCTGAAGGAACTATTGATTGTTACAGTGGACCTTTTCCTTCAACTTGAATCAGTGTCAGTTGGTTTCACTTTTAAACGTAATGTTGTAGTCCACTGTTTATTTCCCAAGCCCCCCCATGTGAAGGTGTGGACAATGCCCTGACTGCCTCACTCTTCCCTCTTGCAGCCTCCTCGGGCACCGAGTCAGAAGCACAGACAGAAGCCCCCACAATCACCGCTCCTCGCACGCCATCCCCTCCCCCTGTGGCCTCTCCCCCCAGCCCCCCTCAGGCTTCCCCTCCACATACCAAGAGCGCCTCCAGAGGTGGGGGGCGGGGGCGAGGGAGGGGGAGGGGCCGGGGGAGGGGGGGCTACAGTCGTCATCGTCAGGAACTGGATGAACCCCCCAAGCTGCAGCCAAGTGAGTGGAGCACCCACACTGTGTGTTCGTTGGAACACAGCACCCACACTGTGTGTTTGTTGGAACACAGCACCCACACTATGTTTGTTGGAACACAGCACCCACACTGTGTGTGTTAGAACTCAGCACCCACACTGTGTGTTTGTTGGAAAACATCACCCACACTGTGTTGGAACACAGCACCCACACTGTTTGTTGGAACACAGCACCCACACTGTGTGTTTGTTGGAACACAGCACCCACATTGTGTTTGTTGGAACACAGCACCCACACTGTGTGTGTTAGAACACAGCACCCACACTGTTTGTTGGAACACAGCACCCACACTGTTTGTTGGAACACAGCACCCACACTGTGTGTGTTAGAACACAGCACCCACACTGTGTGCTTGTTGGAACACAGCACACACACTGTTTGTTGGAACACAGCACCCACACTGTGTTTGTTGGAACACAGCACCCACACTGTGTGTGTTAGAACACAGCACCCACACTGTGTGTGTTGGAACACAGCACACACACTGTTGGAACACAGCACCCACACTGTTTGTTAGAACACAGCACCCACACTGTGTTTGTTAGAACAGTGCACCCACACTGTGTGTTTGTTGGACTGTTGGAACACAGAATGGTTTCCTGTTGATTGGAACACCGACCAATGGTAGCAACATGTAAACACACTTGGGGGAGGGAGAGTTTGTCAGTCAGTCATGATTATAACCGCTTTTGAAGAAATTGCACTGAAACATTACTAGATCAGATGCATTGACAAGACATAGGTCATGTACTATTATTCTTTTGAAGGGGTTCCAGCAAAGGGATTCCATCCAGTCCTTTACAATTTGAGAACTAGATTTATAATGGGAACAAAAGTAAGACTTTGTTCTAGGACATAAAACATTAAAAATGTTCTGTGTGACTAGAATATTATTGTCAGGGGATATTAGTAGTTTTAAGAAAAATATGTTAAGGTAGATGGTGGTATTATATAGTGTTGAGGTAATGGTAGCGTTACAAAGTGTTGCGGTTATGGTGGTGTTACAAAGTTTTGATGGTGGTGTTACATAGTGTTGAGGTAATGGTAATGTTTCAAAGTGTTGGTGGTGGTGTTACAAAGTGTTACGGTTATGGTGGTGTTACAAAGTGTTGCGGTTATGGTGGTGTTACATAGTGTTGAGGTAATGGTAATGTTTCAAAGTGTTGGTGGTGGTGTTACAAAAAAAACACACATAGTGTTGAGGTAATGGTGATATTACAAAGTGTCGGTGGTGGTGTTACAAAGTGTTGTGGTTATGGTGGTGTTACAAAGTTTTGATGGTGGTGTTACATAGTGTTGAGGTAATGGTGATATTACAAAGTGTCGGTGGTGGTGTTACAAAGTGTTGTGGTTATGGTGGTGTTACAAAGTTTTGATGGTGGTGTTACATAGTGTTGAGGTAATGGTGATGTTTCAAAGTGTTGATGGTGGTGTTACAGTGTTGTGGTTATGGTGGTGTTACATAGTGTTGATGGTGGTGTTACATAGTGTTGAGGTAATGGTAATGTTTCAAAGTGTTGGTGGTGGTGTTACAAAGTGTTGCGTTTATGGTGGTGTTACAAAGTTTTGATGGTGGTGTTACATAGTGTTGAGGTAATGGTGATGTTACAAAGTGTTACGGTTATGGTGGTGTTACAAAGTTTTGATGGTGGTGTTACATAGTGTTGAGGTAATGGTGATGTTACAAAGTGTTGGTGGTGGTGTTACAGACGACAAGGTGGGCAGTGTTAACAAGCAGAGGCTATCTTGTGACCAGCCCCCAGAACTCAAAGCAGCCCACACCCCTTCCCCTGCCGGCGTCAACCGCCGCAATGCCGTCCTCTTCACCAAGAAGAAGAAGCCAGCACGCCACCCTCCCCCTCCCTCCACCCCGTCCAAGTCCCCCCCTCCCTCGTCCAGCGACCAGACCCCCAGCTCCCCTCTCCCAGCCCGCAAGCTAGGCCGCCCCCCCAAGAACAAGTGGCAGCAGCAGGAGCCACTCCATGTGGACACGTCTGAACCCAGATCCCCAGAGTCCAACCCCTCCAGGGGACCCGCCAGTCCGCTGGGCCCCTTCTCTGCTGGCAGGAAGCGCTCGGGCAGCCTGGGTCAGACCTCAGACTCTGAGATGAAGTCTCCCCCCCCAAAGCGTGCGGCAGTGCTAAGTGCTGAGCCCAGCCTGGAGCCGATGGGGGATGGGCCGGAGGGCCCTGACCTGGCCCAAAGAGACAGCTTCAAGACCTACCGCAGTCGTAACATCCGCTCCTCCTCGGAGTCGGACACTACGTCGGAGCTCAGTTCTGGGGATGAGTCAGACACATCCTCCTGCAGTTCCAGCAACCAGAGTCCCTCAGGTGAGTCAGGTGTATGTAGTGTGGCCTTGTCACAGTGCTGTGTCTGTGGGCACCTGTCTGTGTGTGTTGTCAGTGTCAGCCTGAACCCTGTCACCACCCATTATCTGACACAGCACCTGTCTGTGTGTGTTGTCAGTGTCAGCCTGAACCCTGTCACCACCCATTATCTGACACAGCACCTGTCTGTGTGTTGTCAGTGTCTGTTGTCAGTGTCAGCCTGAACCCTGTCACCACCCATTATCTGACACAGCACCTGTCTGTGTGTTGTCAGTGTCTGTTGTCAGTGTCAGCCTGAACCCTGTCACCACCCATTATCTGACACAGCACCTGACTGTGTGTATTGTCAGTGTCAGCCAGAACCCTGTCACCACCCATTTTTTGATGCCATCATTTGATTCATCACCTCTGGTCTCTTCATTCTTCCAAGAAGGGAAAAGAAAAGAAAAGAATTTGCACATCTGAGACAGAGAAAATGTTGGTTATTTCAGTTTTTAGAATTTCGTTTGATGAAAAAGATTGGGATGTCCAATGATTATCCTCTTAGTTCTGTAAGTGTAATGGTTCTCATTTCCTGTTGTGTGTTGAAAGTCCATGGAATTCTGTTCTCATTTCCTGTTGTGTGTTGATGAAAGTCCATGGAATTCTTTGTTTTCATTTCCTGTTGTGTGTTGATGAAAGTCCATCGAATTCTCTTTTCTCATTTCCTGTTGTGTGTTGATGAAAGTCCATGGAATTCTCTGTTTTCATTTCCTGTTGTGCGTTGATGAAAGTCTATCGAATTCTTTGTTTTCATTTCCTGTTGATGAAAGTCCATGGAATTCTCTGTTCTCTGTCTGTTGACTTTACCTCTCCGCTTTTTCCTGTTGTTTGAACTGCTTGCAGTTTGTTAAATGCGCCCCACCCTCCTTCAGTTCCAGGTTGACATGTCTACTTCTCAGGGTGTTGTTGCCGACGTGTTGACTGTCAGTGTTTACCTAGCCCTGCAGTGTAGTGTTCAGAGGTGTTTTGCCTGGTTAGGGCATGCTGGTCCTGTGATGGCCTATTGGTAAATGGCTGGGTGGGACTGATGTGTGATAGCTAGTCAGATGGTGGTGAAAAGGTTGTGTCAGGGGTTTGATGCTTGGATGGGTGGTGGTAAAATGGTTAATTCCGATGACAGGGTTTGTTGGTTGGTGGTGAAAGGGTTACTGGCAGTGACATTATGGCTGCCTTTTAGTTTACTGAGGTTTGTGTCAGTCAGAATGCACTGGTCATTTTGTAGACACTGACTGTTCAGCCATTGTGTGATGTCCTGATGGTCAACCTGGCCTTTGTTCAGTGTGTGTCCTGATGGTCAACCTGGCCTTTGTTCAGTGTGTGTCCTGATGGTCAACCTGGCCTTTGTTCAGTGTGTGCCCTGATGGTCAACCTGACCTTTGTTTCGTGTGTGTCCTAATAGTCAACCTGGCCTTTGATCAGTGTGTGTCCTGATGGTCAATCTGGCCTTTTTTTAGTGTGCTGCCTGGCAGCCTGACTACCAGGTGGTGAAGTGACCTGTTCCTGCTGTTCATAGCCCTTCATACCCTGTGGTCTTGGAGGAGTGTGTGCACTTTTTGTGTGTGTCTGTCTGTGTGTCCTTGTCATTGAAAGGTACGCATTGTGAATAGTGTTCTGCATTGTTGTTACATTACATAGTAGAACCAGGATTTACAAAAGGTAGCGGAGAGTCCCTGAATTGCCAAAATGATACCAAGAAACAGCAGTGTTCAGAAGGGGCTCTTGGATTGGACCATGGCAAAAGAGGCAGTGGATACTTAACTGGCATCAGCATAGCGTTGCAGCATGACGCATTGCACTGTCTGTTTCAGTGTCTGACTAAACACCTGTCTTTTGTCATTATGGTGTCTGTGTCTTTGGAAACCCAAGTCACTGTCTGACTTTACTTCTTATGGGTCAAACATTACATTATTCATAGGTCTATTTTTGCATTACCACTTTGAAATAAACTGTAGTTTTGTAAAGGAAAGGCAATTATAATACTCCATTTGACTCCCTGTGTCAGGTTATGACAGCAGTATACAAATAAAAGCCTGAGTGAAGCAGCAGAAAGCTCAGCTGTTGGAGTTCATCATCAACAGTCCCACCACACAGTTGTGGATTCTCATGGCCCTGTTTTTTTCCTCTCTTTCTGTAAAAATTGGCTTAGATTGATAACCCACCTTCTGTACACCCCACCCGCTTTGTTTGCTGTGCAGTAGTGGAACAACCTGTCAGTTCTAGACACTGGTCAAGTGCTTTTCTTCTGTTCTCTTTGTTTCAAAGCACCTGTTCTGCCTCAGTCCTAGCCTTTGCAACATGTACAAGCCCAAACTGGCATTTCCTGCTTGCTTCTGCTGCTTTGGCAAAGTTGAACTGGCACTTTTTATGACAGTATGTTGCACTTTGAAAGTAATGATTAAGTGTTAACAGTGTGTTTTTGTTACTTGTTAGTGAAGGTGCTGTGCATGGTTTTGTTACTTTGGTCATTTGATTTGTTTGAAGACTGCACATGACATCAGTTAGGTTTTGCTGTGAAGTTGAACACTACCCACATAGCTCATCTCATTTAGTCAGGGCCATCCTTGAGTTACTAGCTGTTGATGGGCAAGAAGCACTTCAAACTTGAGTAGCTTAACTCATTCACTGGAAGTTGGGGAAATGTGATCAGTTGAGACTGGGTGTAGTTTGCCATGGTACATGGACTGATGGAGTATTGTGTACATGGTTAACTATCCTTGCTGCACTGTCTGGTCTTTGATGTAGTTTGTCCAGATATTTTTTGCTCTGCCTGCACCCTCCCCTACCCCCTTCACTGCTCCCCCCCTTCCCCCCTCTCACTGCACACCCCTCCACTCCCCCCATCACTGCCCTGCCCCCACTTATCACTGCCCACCCCCTCCCCTTTCTCCTTATCACTGCCCATCCCCCTCCCCTCCCCCTATCACTGCCCATCCTGCCCCCCCTTATCACTGCCCCCCCTCCCATCCTACCCCCTGGCCTCCCCCCTCACCCCCCCCATCCACTGTCCATCCCCCTGCCCCCCCCCCCCCTCCTCTCCCTCCCTCTCACTGCCCCCCTCCCCTCCTTATCACTGCCCACCCCTTCCCCTCCCCCCTTATCACTGCCCACCCCCTCCCCTCCCCTCCCCCAATCACTGCCCATCCCCCCCCCTCCCCCAATCACTGCCTATCCCCCCCTCCCCCCTATCACTGCCCATCCCCCTCACCCCCCTCTATCAGTGTCATGGGGAACACATACTGTGATACACACACACACACACACACACACACACACACACACTAACATACAAATTTCATTTTAAGTGAAGGCTTCATTTTGGCATGCAGCATCACATGTTGTCAACATGTATCATGCTAACCATGATTGTATTCAAAGCGTGTAACAAGCTGCCATGCTGTGCACAACGTATAATCAGGGTGCAAAAGGCTGTGCACACCTTATAATCAGGATGCAAAGGGCTATGCACACCTTATAATCAGGATGCAAAGGGCTATGCGCATTATGCTTAGATTTGTAGGTTGGCATACATACTTTTCTTAATCAGTTTGTTGTCTTGCTACTCTACTTACATTGCTCTTTGCTGGAGTGGAAGACATTAGATTCTACGTGTGTGTGTGTGTCATTGTGTAAACTTGTAAAGTGAGTGTGTTGTTACTACTGTATGATTAACTGGTTGTTGAGGGCATGTAATGGTGTGGCTTGTGTTTCCCTATGGTCATATGTTGTGCGGTATCAGTGTGAAGTGACTATTTTGTGGTGTCAGTGTGAGTGTGTTGTTTAGTGTCATTGTGAAGTAAATGCATTGTGGTGTCAGTGTGAAGTGTATGTATTATGTGTTGTCAGTGTGAATGCATTGTGTGATGTCAGTGTGAAGTGAATGTATTGTGTAGTGTCAGTGTGAAGTGAATGTATTGTGTGGTGTCAGTGTGAGTGCATTGTGTGGTGTCAGTGTGAATGCATTGTGTGGTGTCAGTGTGAAGTGAATGCATTGTGTGGTGTCAGTGTGAGTGCATTGTGTGGTGTCAGTGTGAGTGCATTGTGTGGTGTCAGTGTGAATGCATTGTGTGGTGTCAGTGTGAAGTGAATGCATTGTGTGGTGTCAGTGTGAATTAAAGTTAATGTATTGTGTGTTGTCAGTGTGAATGAATTGTGTGGTGTCAGTGTGAATTCAAGTGAATGCATTATGTGGTGTCAGTGTGAATGCACTGTGCGATGTCAGTGTGAATGTATTATGTGGTGTCAGTGTGAATTGAAGTGAATGTATTGTGTGTTAACAGTGTGAAGGGAATGTATTGTGTGGTGTCAGTGTGAAGGGAATGTATTGTGTGTTGTCAGTGGGAATGCATTGTGTGGTATCAGTGTGGAAGTATTTTGTGGTGTCAGTGTGAAGTGAATGTATTATGTGGTGTCAGTGTGAAGTTAATGTATTGTTTGGTGTCATTGTGAATGCATTGTGTGGTGTCAATGTGAAGTGAATGTATTGTGTGTTGTCAGTGTGAATGCATTGTGTGGTGTCAGTGTGAAGTGAATGTATTGTTTGGTGTCAGTGTGATTGCATTGTGTGTTGTCGGTGTGAAGTGAATGCATTGTGTGGTGTCGGTGTGAAGTGAATGTATTGTGTGGTGTTAGTGTGAAGTGAATGTATTGTGTGGTGCTAGTGTAAATGCATTGTGTGGTGTCAGTATGAAGTGAATGCAATTTGTGGTGTCGGTGTGAATTGAAGTGAATGTATTGTGTGTTGTCAGTGTGAAGGGAATGTATTGTGTGGTGTTAGTGTGAAGGGAATGTATTGTGTGTTGTCAGTGGGAATGCATTGTGTGGTATCAGTGTGGAAGTATTTTGTGGTGTCAGTGTGAAGTGAATGTATTATGTGGTGTCAGTGTGAAGTTAATGTATTGTTTGGTGTCATTGTGAATGCATTGTGTGGTGTCAATGTGAAGTGAATGTATTGTGTGTTGTCAGTGTGAATGCATTGTGTGGTGTCAGTGTGAAGTGAATGTATTGTTTGGTGGCAGTGTGATTGCATTGTGTGTTGTCGGTGTGAAATGAATGCATTGTGTGGTGTCGGTGTGAAGTGAATGTATTGTGTGGTGTTAGTGTGAAGTGAATGTATTGTGTGGTGCAAGTGTAAATGCATTGTGTGGTGTCAGTATGAAGTGAATGCAATTTGTGGTGTCGGTGTGAATGCATTGTGTGGTGACAGTGTGAAGTGAATGCATTGTGTGGTGTCAGTGTGAAGTGAATGCATTGTGTGGTGTCAGTGTGAATGCATTGTGTGGTGCCAGTGTGAAGTGAATGTATTGTGTGGTGCCAATGTAAATGCATTGTGTGGTGACAGTGTGAATGAATTGTGTGGTGTCAGTGTGAATGCATTGTGTGGTGCCAGTGTGAAGTGAATGTATTGTGTGGTGTCAGTGTGAATGCATTGTGTTGTGTCAGCGTGAATGCATTGTGTGGTGTCAGCGTGAAGTGAATGCATTGTGTGGTGTCAGCGTGAAGTGAATGCATTGTGTGGTATCATTGAATGTTGGTTCAGTTGTCTGGGTTTTTCCCAGCTGCAACGGTCTCTTCTGCCAGGGTTCAGCATGTACACATGGACTGACAGGGTTTAGGGTTCAGCCTGTACACATGGACTGCCAAGGTTCAGGGTTCAGCATATATATACATGGACTGCCAAGGTTCAGGGTTCAGCATATACACATGGACTGCCAAGGTTCAGCATATACACATGGACTGCCAAGGTTCAGGGTTCAGCATGCACACATGGACTGCCAAGGTTCAGGGTTCAGCATATACACATGGACTGCCAAGGTTCAGCATGTACACATGGACTGCCAAGGTTCAGTGTTCAGCATGCACACATGGACTGCCAAGGTTCAGGGTTCAGCATATACACATGGACTGCCAAGGTTCAGCATGTACTCATGGAGTGCCAAGGTTCAGTGTTCAGCATATACACATGGACTGCCAAGGTTCAGGGTTCAGCATATACACTTGGACTGCCAGGGTTCAGCATGTACACATGGATTGCCAGGGTTCAGCATGTACACATGGACTGCCAAGGTTCAGGGTTCAGCATGCACACATGGACTGCCAGGGTTCAGGGTTCAGCATGCACACATGGACACGCTTACTGCTGCTGTCGTCCTACACCCACACAGACCTGCTGATTGCCATTATAGTTGTGTCCAGTTATGACACACACATGCGCGCACACACGCACACATGGACATGGGAGTGGGTGGGTGTTTGCTGGCATTGCTAGTCTTTGTTAACAAGACTGATGGGGGACATGCTTACTTTGCACATGTTTATTCAGACTTTGATACACACCTGTACACGGTCATCACCACATGGTCTCGCCATCTTTTTGCTTCCTTCCCCTGATGTGCTTTAGTTCCAAACTGAAGAGAAATGTTTGCTCTCAGTCTTATGGTACTCCAAAATTGATACTTGTCATACTGATAACTTAGTGTTAGGACTTGCCTTCTTCTACTTGCATCATTTGCAAAGTCTGGAAATCTCTCCCTTTTTGCAGATCAGCTTTTGCAGTCTCACATTTCTTACCACATCTCTGTGTGTGCAGGAGAGTGTGTGCGCTTGTGTTTCAGTGCTATGCTTATTTGCACTCATAAATTGCAATGTGTAAACTATATTTTTTGCTATTCCTGTTTGAATTTACCTGAGTTATCTTATGTTACTGTAATTATACAATTTGTGATTAGCATTATTGATGTATTGTTTTGTTGTATGTGTCATTCCAGTTTCTTTCAGTTGAAATTGCTGTGGTACTAGATTTGTTTGTGTACACCTCATGTATCGTAGTAGTCTTGCTGCAGACAGTTTGAGTTACATACCTTGTGTCTGGTCCATTGCTGATGCAACTGTATTGGGACATGTATGTTTTGGAATCCCGACTTGTTTGGCTGTAGGGATTTATTTGACTGTGTGTATTTGAGTGTGTGTGTGTGTGTGTGTGTACCCCACCCTTGTGGTTGTGCTGATGTGACTGTGTCGTTGCTCGGCTTGCCGCCCGCCCCCGCCCGCCCGCTGTACCCACGTCTGTGCACCCTGCCCTGGCTACGTGTAGCTTGCTCAGACTCAGAGCCCGAGACCATGTGGCTTTTCGGCCCTAAAGAAATGAGCGGGGACATGTTAGAGCTGGCCCCTCCTGGCTCCTCCCCACCTGTCAGCTCCCCTGCTTCAGCTTCGACTCTCTCACCTAACAAATCACCAGGTGAGCCTCCACCCCCTGTCCCTAACCCCTATCTGTGTGCTGCCCTGGGAGTGCTGTCTAACTGTGGGGCTGTCTGTGTGCTGTCATGGGAGTGCTGTGGGGCTGTCTTTGTGCTGCCATGGGAGTGCTGTCTGTCTGTGGGGCTGTGTGCTGTCAGCGGAGGGCTGTCTGTGGGAGGGCTGTCTAACTGTGGGGCTGTCTGTGTGTGTGCTTCCATGGGAGTGCTATCTGTCTTTGGTGTCGTGGGAGTGCTGTCTAACTGTGGGACTGACCGTGTGATGTCTAACTGTGGGACTATCTGTGTGCTGTCATGGGAGTGCTGTCTAACTGTAGGGCTGTCTGTGCTGCCCTGGAAGTGCTGTCTAACTGTGGGGCTGTCTGTGTGCTGTCATAGGAGTGCTGTCTGTGGGGCTGCTGCCCTGGGAGAGTTTTCTAACTGTGGGGCTGTCTGTGTGCTGTCGTGGGAGTGCTAACTGTGGGGCTGTCTGTGTGCTGTCATGGGAGTGCTGTCTAACTCAACTGTGGGTCTGTCTGTGTGCTGTCATGGGAGTGCTAACTGTGGGGCTGTCTGGTGTCATGGGAGTACTAACTGTGGGGCTGTCTGTGTGGTGCCATGGGAGTGCTAACTGTGGGGCTGTCTGTGTGGTGTCATGGGAGTGTTGTCTAACTGTGGTGCTGTCTGTGTGCTGCCATGGGAGTGCCGTCTTACTGTGGGGCTGTCTGTGTGGTGTCATGGGAGTGCTGTCTTACTGTGTGGCTATCCGTGTGGTGTCATGGGAGTGCTAACTATGGTGCTGTCTGTGTGGTGTCATGGGAGTGCTGTCTAACTGTGGTGTCATGGGAGTGCTGTCTTACTGTGGGGATGTCTGTGTGGTGTCATGGGAGTGCTGTCTAACTATGGTGCTGTGTGGTGTCATGGGAGTGCTGTCTTACTGTGGGGATGTCTGTGTGGTGTCATGGGAGTGCTGTCTAACTATGGTGCTGTGTGGTGTCATGGGAGTGCTGTCTTACTGTGGGGATGTCTGGTGTCATGGGAGTGCTGTCTAACTGGGGCTGTCTGTGTGGTGCCATGGGAGTGCTGTCTGTGGGGCTGTCTGTGGTGTCTGTCTGTGTCTTATGGCCCTGTCCTGCCTGCTACGATGGGATATTCTGTCTTGGTTCTTTCTTAGGTTTAAGGACATACATTTGTTTGGGTTTGGTTGGTTTTTGTTGTTATATTTCGCTATTGTTTTTGCATGTGTGTATTTGGATTGTTTTGTTTTTATTTTTCTCTTGGTAGATTTGTGGTTCCTTTCCTGTCATATTATTTTCCTAACCCTGTGATCTTTTCTTTGGATTTTGGAGTGTGTGTATGTGTGTGTTTTGTTGTTTTTTCTCTCCCCCTTGTGCATGCTACTGAGTAAATCTGCTTTGTGTCAAAGATGTGTGGATGGGTATGTCAATGCATGCACTTGATTGTCAGTATTGTGTCGCATGTTTGCTGTGGTTTTAAACTTTTTTTTTTCTTTTCTTATGTTTATTTATGGTATTTTGGGTGGTGTGGTTGTGAGAGTTTGTTGACTTTTGAACATGTAGGAGTCAGTTCAAATGGATTTTGACCAAACTTGAGCGCAGTGAATGTGTTGCTGTTTACATTCAAGTGTACGTTATGTATTATGAACACTTTCTTCACATATGTGTTTGTGTGTGCCTCTCACTGAGCAGACCAATGTGATGGAACTCCAGTTCTTATGGCAGTTGATCCTGACATCTCTTACCCAGTAAAACTAAAAGCAGAACAAGAGAAAGTTATAAAAGTTTGTCAAATTAACACAAAAATTGATCATGATAAGATGCAGTCATGCATGGTAAACAGCTGTCATGCAGTTTTTGTAAAAAAAATTTTTTTTTTTTTAATCAAAGTCCAGATTGAATGCATCAGACTCTGTAAATGTACAAACGTTTGAGGCACACATTGTTACAGTATTTAAATAAACAGCATTGAAGCACACCTACTGACATCATATTTTTTGTAAACCCATACAGACTGACATTGGGACATGTTTACAGTGTTATATACATTTTTTGTAAACCCTCTTAAATCTCAAGACAGAAATTATTGTTATATATTGATGCAGTGATGTGAAAAAATGTCCATGCCACAGTGCAAGATTGAAAAAGAGAATCCTTTCTCTGTGTGGGCTCTAGTACACCCAGACTGTGTCATGAAATGATGGAGCACAAGTAGCAAGATAAACAGTTCATATAAGTTGTTTTGGACAAATGGGGAATTATGGATGCTTCGGATTGGTTATAACACTCTACAGCACTTGCCTGTTATTGTTATATTATTTTTTGTCATTTTTGATAATGAAACCTTGATGCTTGAAATGTAGCTCATAACATTTGAATTTTGATTGTTGGCAAGAATTACAATTTGCTGAAGAAAGGTGGCAGGTTAAGCAAGTTTACTTCACAACAGGAGACAGCTTTTGTTGTTTTAAATGTCATTTTGGTGGAGGAGGTCTGGTTGTGGCAGTGCTGGTTGAAGCAGTGCAATGCTAGAATGGAAGAAGAGAAAGAGAAGTAAACATCACATCATTTCCATGTCTCACCCTCCATCACTCTGACACAGTAAGGATACCTGTTGTTTGCCAGAGTGACATGTGCCTTTCTCTGCTGCTTCACTACAGTCCTTTCATTTCACACTTGTACAGTTAGAGGTTTTTTCCCCGCCACTAACATTCCCTAATTTAGTTTATTGATAGTGTTGTTTTTTGTTGTTTTTCCGGTTGTTACTAATGACATCATTGTGGGTCATTTAACATAAATATAGCAGTTGTGAGGGATGAAGTGGTAGAAACAAGCGTTACATGTAGTGATTAAAGTGAAACATTACTATTTAGATGTTTCTGTCCTCTCCATTTCTTCCTTGCCCCTCCCAGTACTGTGAATGCTAGGATTTCTGTGTCCCCTTGTCCACACAGTCCTCAGTTCTCCCTGGTGATGTCCGACATTTTGTTGTGTGCTGGGGACATGGTGTGTGACAGTGTGTGCTTGTAGTCCCATGTTGTGTCCACTGTTGAGCCCAACTCTTTCCCCAGTCCTTGGTTTATGTTGACGGTCGGTCCTGTCCCTGACCTTAGTGGCCCTGACCCAGGGGTCCGAGGCAGGGGGTCTGGAAGTCATGATGGTGTCGAGCTGCCTGGATCACACAGACCCTCCTCAGACGTGGAGTCATCTGATGTTGGCTGTCTTTGCTTTGTGTGTTCTGGTGTGTAGCCGCTTGGTTGGCTTTGTGCACTGTGTGGAATCAGTTGCTTCCTAATCCATCTGTACCCATCATCGCCTGTACCATGGCA
The DNA here is from genome assembly GCF_041734735.1 of Babylonia areolata. NCBI lineage: Eukaryota > Metazoa > Mollusca > Gastropoda > Neogastropoda > Buccinidae > Babylonia > Babylonia areolata. The sequence continues at coordinate 19,189,077 of NC_134883.1, read as the reverse complement.
GCTTTCTTTTTTTTGCAGTCATCTTCCTGTTCTGTTTTTTTCCAGCCTTTGCACTTTTTTATTATTTTTTTCTCTTCTGTTGACTTTTCTTTGTTGGATAACCGCCTGATAGAAGTGTGTATTTGACAGAGGCTGTGATATTCTGGCTTGTAGGTTTGAAGTGGATCCTGGTGAAGCTGCAATGAGTCTAATGATCCATACACTGCACTGTTGTCCAATGTGTCTTCCTTCTTCAGCCTGATGCACTCTGAGCATGGCTTTCTGTGTCTGGTCAAAACATTGTATCTGCACTGTTTACATAGATTATTAGATACCTATGTTATTTGCCTCTTACCTTAAACTGCCAGGCAGTATTTTGTCAAGTGTGACAGGCACAGAGTAACTGTGGATAAGATGGTGATACTGGCTGAATGACTAGCAACCAAAGTGTTTGTTTTTTGCTAGGTCCCACTTGATATTGAAGTGTATGTTTTTGAAAAGTGTTGATCAATGCAGCTAACTCTTGTGTAAGCTTCAGCACAAAAAGTAACTAACACTTCAACTTTCTGCTTTCTCCCTATCCCCCACAACCCACATCCCTAATAAATAATGTCTGATACTGGCTTTGTAAGTCGTTTCAAAATAAGGACAGGTGACATTTTCATTTTTTGAAAGGCTAATAGTGAAGTTTAGATGTTGTGAGCCCGCAAGACAAGTGTTGACTGCACACCATGTGAGATCAGTGTATCAGTCAGCCTGTGTTGCTGTGAGAGGGCGTGCTGAGTGGAGACAGGTTAGAGTCAGGCAGGTGTTGTGCTGCCTTGACACAGTGGGCCAGCCAGGCCAGCACACAGGTTGTGGTGGATGGAGGTGAGGAGGCTGCTGGCTGTTGACTGAGCTGTGATGATCCAGTGTGTTGCCTTCTAGGTCGTACAAGGCGTAGCCCTAGCGTGGACTATGAGGATCTCATCTCTTTGGAGCCTTTGGATCTTGTGTGGGCCAAGTGCCGGGGATACCCCTGGTACCCTGCCTTGGTAAGTACCCCCCATGGCTGACTCCCTCCCTCGCCCCCCACCCCCCACACACACTTGTCTTCTCCCCCCTCCCCCTCTGTCCACCCCCCTCTGTCCACCTGGACCTGATGGTTCTGTGCCCCTGCACCAGTACTGTGTAACCTGGCGTCCTTTCTCTCTGCCCTGCTTCCTGAGTGGGGACGGAGCTAGAGACCGTGTGTACACACACAGTGTAGCATCACAGCTCAACTTCGGCTTACACAAGGTTCAGTCAGAAAGTGGTCCTGACCACGTAACGGATGGACTGATGCCCTGTAGAGGAGTAGTTAGCCTTTGTTTTCCCTCATCTGTTGTCTGTATGCTAGTTGTCTTGGTCCTTTTTACCTACCCCCTCTGTGTTCAGCTTGGTGGGAGGGCAAGGAACCATTTCCTTTTAAGTTTTTCATCATCAGTTGTTATCCTTACTTTGATGTTATTCTTACAGAAAAAAGGTATATTTGATTCAGTTTGAAAAAGGGATTTGTTTGAATTAAGTAATGTTTGAAAGACTTTTTTTGTCTTTCTGACCAGAAAAATTAAAAAATGTCATGATTTCATTGACACTTAATTCTTTGTGTATGACATTTCAAAACATTTGAATTCTCTTACTTTGACTTTTGATTATTTTTGTGAACTTTTGGACTTAATTTATTCATTGTAGTTATTATTATTATTTATTTTATTTATTTTTGTTGTCTTTTTGGGTCGTATGCAAATTACAAATGACTTGGAAAACTAATAACATACTGTGTACAATGGGGAAAATTGCCAAGACATTTCCAGTCTTTCAACATGAGATGAAGTAAAAGCACAGAGCACTTAACTCTCAGTGTGAACACAGCTGTTCTTCGAAACAGGCCACCGCAGTGATTTTGCAGAGTGAGATTAGGCCTTTTTGTTTTTGAAATGAATAATTAGTTTGTGTTTTCTTTATTTTTTGACAAGGATGGGTGGGTGTCATGACAATGGGACAGTAATCATTTGGTTTCCCATTATGTTCTGTCCACATAAAGATCAGGTTGGTGATCAGACTAATCATTTGGTTTTCCATTATGTTCTGCCTACATAAGATCAGGCTGGTGATCAGACTAATCATTTGGTTTCCCATAATGTTCTGTTTACAAAAAATCAGGTTGGTGATCAGACAGCTAACGTTTCATTTTCCATTATGTACTGTCTGCTCAAAGATAAGTTTGGTGATCAGTCAATATTTTGTTTCCCATTACGTTTTGTCTACCTAAAGATCAGGTTGGTGATCAGACAGTTAATGTTTTTGTTTCCCATTATCATGATTATGTTGTGTCTACCTCAAGATCAGGTTGGTGATCAGACAGTTAATGTTTTTGTTTCCCATTATGTTCTGTCTACATAAAGTCTTAAAGATCAGGGTGGTGATCAGACAGTTAAGTTTTTGTTTCCAATTATCATGATTATGTTCTGTCTACCTAAAGATCAGGTTGGTGATCAGACAGTTAAGTTTTTGTTTCCAATTATCATGATTATGTTCTGTCTACCTAAAGATCAGGTTGGTGATCAGACAGTTAAAGTTTTTGTTTCCAATTATCATGATTATGTTCTGTCTACCTAAAGATCAGGTTGGTGATCAGACAGTTAATGTTTTTGTTTCCCATTATGTTCTGTCTACATAATGATCAGGTTGGTGATCAGATAGTTAATGTTTTGTTTCCCATTATGTTCTGTGGTGAGTGGGACATGTACAGGACATGGAAAAGGCACCCACATTCCATGAGATGTATAGGACATGGAAAAAGCACCACCCACATTCCATGGGATGTAAAGGACATGGAAAAAGCACCACCCACATTCCATGGGATGTATAGGACATAGAAAAAGCATGGGATGTATAGGACATGGAAAAAGCATGGGATGTATAGGACATGGAAAAAGCACCAGCCACATTCCATGTGATGTATAGGACATGGAAAAAAGCACCACCCACATTCCATGGGATGTATAGGACATGGAAACAGCATGGGATGTATAGGACATAGAAAAAGCATGGGATGTATAGGACATGGAAAAAGCACCAGCCACATTCCATGGGATGTATAGGACATGGAAAAAGCACCACCCACATTCCATGGGATGTATAGGACATAGAAAAAGCATGGGATGTATAGGACATGGAAAAAGCATGGGATGTATAGGACATGGAAAAAGCATGGGATGTATAGGACATGGAAAAAAGCACCACCCACATTCCATGGGATGTATATGACATGGAAAAAGCACCAGCCACATTCCATGTGATGTATAGGACATGGAAAAAAGCACCACCCACATTCCATGGGATGTATAGGACATGGAAACAGCATGGGATGTATAGGACATAGAAAAAGCATGGGATGTATAGGACATGGAAAAAGCACCACCCACATTCCATGGGATGTGTAGGACATGGAAAAAGCACCACCCGCATTCCATGGGATGTATAGGACATGGAAACAGCACCCACATTCCATGGGATGTATAGGACATGGACAAAGCACTCACATTTCATGGGATGTATAGGACATGGAAAAGGCACCCTCATTTCATGGGAGGTATAGGACATGCAAAAGGCACCCTCATTTCATGGGATGTATAGGACATGGAAAAAGCACCACCCACATCCACACACTTTTAAGAGGGAATGTAGTAAAAGCACCAACACCAGTTTTTCATTTATTTTCAGCCACAAGTGTGAAAGTAGTTTTCTTCTATCAGCATGTCATTGGAGAAAGAACTTTCCCATGTTTTTGTTCCATGGACAGGTTTGCAGTATATGTTGTCTTTTTATCAGTTTGCTTTTGTGTGATGGTGGTGGTGTGTGTGATGTGTATGAGGTTAATGTCTTTCATAAGACTTGTACAGCGGAAGGGGGTAGGGGGAGCCTCAGGTTGCTGCACCCTCCTCCTTTCCCTTCCCTTAATCACAACCCTTTGGGAAGGTGCCTTGCTCCTTCCCCTGCTGAACCTTCCCCACAACGTGGTTCTTACACATTGGCATTTATCTCGGCTGGGCTGGAATGCTGATTCAAACTGTTCCAAAATTTAATTATAAAAATTGAAAAAGATGAAATAATTCAGCCAGATCAAGAGGATTTTACTTTCCCTTTGCTGCATCACAGTGATGTGTGGGAGTATCAGTATCAGTAGCTCAAGGAGGTGTCACTGCATTCGGACAAATCCATTTATGCTACACCACATCTGCCAAGCAGAAGCCTGACCAGCAGCGTAACCCAACGCGCTTAGTCAGGCCTTGAGAAAAAGAATGTATAGGACATGGAAAAAGCACCACCCACATTCCATAGGATGTATAGGACATGGAAAAGGCACCCACATTCCATGGGATGTATAGAACATGGGATGTATAGGACATGTGTGGGAAGTTACCTGTGCTGTATCTCCACAGCTGTGCTGCATCACAGTGATGTGTAGGAAGTTACCTGTGCTGTATCTCCACAGCTGTGCTGCATCACAGTGATGTGTGGGAAGTGCAAGTTATTGGTGCTGTATCTCCACAGCTGTGCTGCATCACAGTGATGTGTGGGAAGTTACCTGTGCTGTATCTCCACAGCTGTGCTGCATCACAGTGATGTGTGGGAAGTTACCTGTGCTGTATCTCCACACCTGCACCACATGTACTTGGTTCTGGACATCTTGCATTCCCACTAGGAGATGGGTGGTCCTCATCTCTCAGTGACAGAGGTAGAGTGTAGAACAGCAGTACTCACTCTGACAAACTGCTGGGGACTTTCATGACACTGGCCGCTTCCCAGACAGGGAAAATCCAGAGATAAATACAGCACTCCCACAGACACTGAATTCACACAGAGGACTTGTTTTCAAAACAGCTCGAAACGGGAACAGAGAAAGCACCAGAAAGAGGGGGGTGGGTGGGGACAAACAAACAAAAACAATTCGCAAACAAAAAAAAACAACCTCAGAGGTAAACTAGAACCTGAACTTGAAACAGGCGACAGGTTTTACACTGAGTCACAAACAGGTGTAAGAAGATTGATTGCAAGTATAAAAACACAATTATTGTGTGGAGACTTGTATCAAACTGGGCAATCCAAACAAGGAAAACAGGCCATGCTGCTGTCTGTTATTGTGCACTGTAGAAGGCATGCTGACATGTGTACTGTAAGGAAGAGCCAGTTCCACACATTGCCTTTCATACTTTTCATCACAGCAGACACTTGGGCAAAGAGAAGATACCCCAAAAAGTCAGCATTGTGTATGTAATCATTTCTTTCTCTGCTGAAAGAGTCTCTTACTTCTCTCATGCGCTTTCCTCACGTAGATGTAGATGCCTTTACCTGTATACTGAATGATTCACGCAGTATGTCTGAGGACAGCTCCGTAGAAAGGCACAAAGCTTGTAAAAGCTACTGACACTTAAAAAGCTACTGGCATTTTTTCTCTCCATTGACATCTAGTGGTTGGTGTATGCTTGAGGGGGCTAAATCACGAACATAAGTATGTTATCATGACCATGCTGAGAACAAGATTTGAACTCCAGAAACAAACACCTCAGCAGTGAATCGATTTACGTGGTTTAAAATTTGTGCCCAATACAGACATCAATTTTTCCAGACAGCACAGCTGAAATCATCAGTTATTTCATCAACATTTTAGAGAAGCTTACAAAAAGATCAAGAAAACTACTAGACTTTAAATGATTTTTGAAATAATGATTTTGCTTTTTAAGAATAAAAAGTGTTGTAAAAGTATGTAAAGAATGGTGTGAGTTCACTGACTGGGGAAGCTGTTTTTCTGACAATGTCATGTCTGGTTGATCCAGTGGGTTTTCCAAGCCCCCAGTGTCTGCAGAATGCTTTTCCTGCTGCCAGTCTTTCAACCAGTCAAGTTTTCTAAACACCAGTCTTTTTTCTGGCTTTCGCCCCACTTTTTTCTTCATTTTTCTTTCGAATGTATGATATTCATTTTTTCACTCTTTTCCTTTCTCTCTCTCTCTCTCTCTCTCTCTCTTCATTTTGTGTGAAGAGACTGCCAGGAGCTTATGTTTTTCAGGCTACAAGGTGCTGTGGATTACAGGCTTACCCGTGAAGTTGAAAGAGTCTGTTACTTAGGATACTTTTGCATGGTAGGGGTCACCTGGTGTTTTGCCCAGTAACTTGCTCTCCAGTTCAGCTTGGACTGGCAGAGCACTCTTGGTGCATTAGTACTGGGATTGAAAACACAAATTCAGTGGTGTTAGTGCATTGCATACATCGTTAGTACTGCAGCAAGAAAAGGTCTTAAGTCCAATGTTGAATATCCAGAGTACTCTCCATCCCCCCAGTTGGAACAAAGGTGCTCCACTTTTCTCCATTTTCCAAACTGTGAGCCCCATACCCTTCTGAAAGACAGTGTACAGATTTCTTGTTTCTTCCACTTTTTGTGATCACATTACTGCATCCTAAATATAGCAGTCTTGCTTTGACCAGGTGATCAGCTGTTCACCACTGGCATCACAAATTTGTATGATATGATTTGCAGAAAATCAGTTGGTTTCATGTCTTGAAGTGAAATTGGTTCACTGATCTATCTTACTGATCTTTCTTCTGTATGTTCTCAAAGCTTAAAATCTCAATCAGAGTGAGTGAGCTACACTTAACCAGAATACTTTATTGTTGATGAAGGCGCTGTCCCTGATTTCAAACGTCTGTGCTTGTACAGATGGATGTTCACACCATGAACCATGTACAGAATGCTAGGATTGTGAGGTGATCAGGTTAGAAACTGGAGCACTAGTGGAGCATAAGACGGGTGTGTGTGAGTGTTAGTTGCAGCCCAAAACTGTTGATCCTGGAATCCACTCTGTCAACACTAAATGACTGACAGGAGTTAGCTGGAATCCACACAGTGTCAGCACTAAATGACTGACAAGAGTTAGCTGGAATCCAGTGTCAACACTGACTGACAGGAGTTAGCTGGAATCCACACAGTGTCAGCACTAAGTGACTGACAGGAGTTAGCTGGATTCCACAGTGTCAACACTGATTGACAGGATTTAGCTGAAACCCACACAGTGTCAACACTCATTGACAGGAGTTAGCTGGAATCCACACAGTGTCAACACTGAGTGACTGACAGGAGTTAGCTGGATTCCACAGTGTCAACACTGATTGACAGGAGTTAGCTGGAATCCACACAGTGTCAACACTGAGTGACTGACAGGAGTTAGCTGGAATCCACAGTGTCAACACTGAGTGACTGACAGGAGTTAACTGGAATCCACAGTGTCAACACTGATCAACTGACAGGAGTTAACTGGAATCTACACAGTGTCAACACTGATTGACAGGAGTTAGCTGGAATCTACACAGTGTCAACACTGATTGACAGGAGTTAGCTGGAATCTACACAGTGTCAACACTGACAGGAGGTAGCTGGAATCCACACAGCGTCAGCACTGACTGGAGTTAGCTGGAATCCACAGTATCAACACTGATCAACTGACAGCAGTTAGCTGGAATGCACACAGTGTCCACACTGACTGACAAGTTAGCTGGAATCCACACTGTGTCAACACTGACTGGAGTTAGCTGGAATCCACACAGTGTCAACACTCACTGGAATTAGCTGGAATCCACACAGTGTCAACATTGACTGATGAGTTAGTTGGAATCCACACAGTGTCAACACTGACTGACGAGTTAGCTGGAATGCACAGTGTCAACACTGACTGGAGTTAGCTGGAATATACACAGTGTCAACACTGACAGGAGTTAGCTGGAATCTACACAGTGTCAACACTGACTGATGAGTTAGCTGGAATGCACAGTGTCAACACTGACTGGAGTTAGCTGGAATCCACAGTGTCAACACTGATCGACTGACAGGAGTTAGCTGGAATCCACACAGTGTCAACACTGACAGGAGTTAGCTAAAATCCACACAGTGTCAACAAGGAATAAGTGATATTTGCAATCCACACTGTCAACACACAGGCTAGTTATTCATTGTGTGTATACTTGTGGATATTGTTATGGATGGCTTCTAGACTGCCCCACATAGATAGGAACAAAGTGAAGATTTGTTGTTGTGTGAACTGTGGATAGAGTGACTTCAGGTTCAGAAAGGTGTGTGTGCATGATAGTTGATAGTGATAATGGTACACTTGTGATGTAGGGGTGCTGATAGTTGATTGTGATAATGTGGTGTGGGTCTGTGCGGGGGTGCTGGCAGTTGTGTCCTGTGTGCAGTATGTGGGATGAGAGCTGGCAAATTGTGTGCTCTTCCCTCTGGACTGACTAGACTTGCATGGTTGGTGGTCTGGTGCTGTTCTCTGTCTTCCTGCCCCTCTCTCTCTCCTTTCCTCACTTCTTTAATGCTGTTCTGTGGATAGTGTTGTGCCCACTGTATTTTTCAGCCATGAACCCCTTATCTCTCTCTACTTTGTCATGGTGGTATTTCAGTTGTCATTTTGTTTCTGTTCCTACTTTCACTTTACCCATATTTTCCTCTGTTTTTAACTTATGTGTATGTAGTCTGTTGCCATTATGTTCTGGTTTGTAAATTTGTATGGTTCACTTTATAATTTGATATTGATTTGTACTGCTTTTGTTGTTTAAGATACATTGTTTATCTGAACCCATTATGGATTTTGCTTTTCAGTTGTTGTTTTTTTTTAAAGTCATTTCTGTTTTCATGAAAAAGGGAAAAACCATAGTATAATACTATAGATTGGAAATGGAGATAAGTATATATCCATCTGAAACTAAAAAAAATCACTGAAAGTGCAGATAATATTTGTACAAATGAAAGTAGGGCACATATTTGACAGATACGAAATGTGTTTGTAAGCTTCATTTCAAATTAACTGGATTGCTTTCAGGTGTGAAACACTTTGTCATTGGAAGACAGTATATCTCAGGATTAGCCATAACATTTTTTTTTAATTTGAAATTTATGGACCAAGGACCGTCTGAAGTATTGTCAATGTTTTATGAATTACACATGTAAAGGGTGTCCCTGCATGAAATTTAATAGAATATGGTAAACAGTGTATTAAGATTCAAAAGTACAGCTTGAATAAACTGACTGCTGTTGTGTGAATGTAAAGGCCTCGGACATGAATATCGCCTGTCTTTGAACTGTGGATTGTTGAAGTAGTCATCGTATGCTTCATTCTCATAGTGCCACAGAAAATAGTGAGAGAGGAGAAGAGGGGAGTTGAAAAGAGTGTTGTGTTGTGAAGAGGTGGTAGTGCTGAAGTGAAGGTGAAAGGCAGAAGTGACAGGCCAGGTGACTGAAGGGTGCCTCCTTGTTCTGTCTCTTACCTTCTGTCTGTCTCCACTTACTTCCTGTGACTGAGGGTTGTGGGTTTCTGTGGCATGCCTTTCTGTTCTCCATCTCTCCCTGCCTTCCTCCCCACTCCCAGCTGAACTTGTAATACAAGCATTAGAATAGAATAAAATAGAATATGTCTTTATTACCATGTGTACCGGTGTCACAAGGAATATTGGGGGGGATAGTACATAACAATGTATGAACATAAATTGAAAACCATACACAAACACAGATACAGTAGAAATTAGGATACATACAAGTGCATATCAATATAAAAACTTGTGCATACTCACACACGCACACGCACGCACACACACACACACACACACACACACACTGTAGTGTAGTGCAATAAAAGGAAGCAGTTGTCCTGTCCTACCATTAGTTTTATTTTTTTGTGTTCCATCATTTTAATTTCCTTTCCAGGTCATTCCCTTCCCTACCCTGATATCCATCCCCACTCACATTCTTTGGCAGTGCGGCCACAAATATTACTGTTTGGATGACTCTAGACTCAGGATACTATGTTGTGATGATGTTGTTAAAATCTGCTTGTTTTTCTGTTGGTGTGTGAGTGGCTTTTGGCACACAGCTTACTGAAGTGAGATAGCAACATGTGAAAGAGACTTGTGATGTGTGGTGTTTTGTCTTGCTATCTTTTCCACCTGCACCCCTTTTTCCATTTCAGTCTCCATCACTCCACTCCATACCCATTACCAGTAAGTCATGGGATACACTACATCTTTTTTCGTTTCTTTTTTAAAACACTGATTTGGATTTTTTTTTTTTTTGTCACTTGCTGTTTCTTTATTTTACAAGTAACAATGTCAGAACAGCTTTAAGAGTTCTAAAGATGTTCAGTTGAAGTGTCATGGAGCTGTCAATAGATATTTACAATGGCTGTGTTGTGGGGGTGTTGGCCAGCAGATCATCAATCCCAAGATGCCCAAGACAGGCTATTTCCACAACGGGGTTCCCATTCCGGTGCCGCCAGACGACGTGCTGGAACTCCCTCGTCGGCAAGATGAGACCTACCTCGTGCTCTTCTTTGACACCAAGCGCACATGGTCAGTGCTGGGCGTGGCTGGTAAAGTAGCAGAAATCAGTGGTGATGGTGGCTGGTAAAGTAGCAATCAGTGGTGGTGGTGGTATCTGGTAATGTAGCAGAAATCAGTGCTGGTGGTATCTGGTAAAGTAGCAGAAATCAGTGGTGAAGGTGGCTGGTAAAGTAGCATAAATCAGTGGTGATGGTGGCTGTTAAAGTAGCAGAAATCAGTGGTGATGGTGGCTGGTAATGTAGCAGAAATCAGTGCTGGTGGTATCTGGTAAAGTAGCAGAAATCAGTGCTGGTGGTATCTGGTATAGTAGCAGAAATCAGTGGTGAAGGTGGCTGGTAAAGTAGCAGAAATCAGTGGTGATGGTGGCTGTTAAAGTAGCAGAAATCAGTGGTGATGGTGGCTGGTAAAGTAGCAGAAATCAGTGTTGATGGTGGCTGGTAAAGTAGCAGAAATCAGTGCTGGTGGTATCTGGTAAAGGAGCAGAAATCAGTGGTGATGGTATCTGGTAAAGTAGCAGAAATCAGTGTTGATGGTGGCTGGTAAAGTAGCAGAAATCAGTGCTGGTGGTATCTGGTAAAGGAGCAGAAATCAGTGGTGATGGTATCTGGTAAAGTAGCAGAAATCAGTGGTGAAGGTGGCTGGTAAAGTAGCAGAAATCAGTGCAGGTGGCATCTGGTAAAGGAGCAGAAATCAGTGCTGGTGGTATCTGGTAAAGTAGCAGAAATCACTGTTGATGGTGGCTGGTAAAGTAACAGAAATCAGTGGTGATGGTGGCTGGTAAAGTAGCAGAAATCAGTGGTGAAGGTGGCTGGTAAAGTAGCAGAAATCAGTGCTGATGGTATCTGGTAAAGTAGCAGAAATCAGTGGTGATGGTGGTGGCTGGTAAAGTAGCAGAAATCAGTGATGGTGATGACGGTTATCAGTCAGTTGTGTGTATACAGGGGGAGTATGGAGGGGTGGAGAGAGAGAGAGAGAGAGAAACAGCCATGAGCCAACTTATGGGATAGAGATGGGGAGAAAGGTATCCACAAGCTGTCAGAGAACAGCCATGAAGCAGCTTAGGGGATAGAGATGGGGAGAAAGGTATCCACAAGCTGTCAGAGAACAGCCATGAAGCAGCTTAGGGGATAGAGATGGGGAGAAAGGTATCCACAAGCTGTCAGAGAACAGCCATGAAGCAGCTTAGGGGATAGAGATGGGGGAAAAGTTATCCACAAGCTGTCAGAGAACAGCCAACTTAAGGGGATAGAGATGGGGAGAAAGTTATCCACAAGCTGTTAGAGGACAACCAACTTAGGGGATAGAGATGGGGAGAAAGTTATCCACAAGCTGTTAGAGAACAACCAACTTAGGGGATAGAAATGGGGAGAAAGTTATCCTCAAGCTATCATAGAACATAGTGTTTGTTCCGTATTTGTTCTGTATGTGTTCTGTGTGGCTTGTTCAGGATTAAAGAGGTTATGCCAGTCTGGAATAAAAGCTAATTTGCGTTTGCACATTTCTTCTGTCTTTGCTGCTGTGCGCACATGTCAAATGATCGGTATAAGGACAGGCCCGGTGCTTCCTTTTTTGAGGAAGTGTCTGGGTTTGTTCAGTGTACCTTTTATTTACCTGTGTGCTAGCTGAATCAGTAGCGTAAGAAGCACTGACTTGAAGTCATGTACCTTGTAAATGGAGAGAGTTACCACTCTTTACTATCTGTCATTTAACAGCCATGAACCAACTTAGGGGATAGAGATGGGGAGAAAGTTATCCACAAGCTGTCAGAAAGTGACTGCAGTCACTGGACAGACTAAGGCGTGGAAGGGTTGAGTGGGTGGAGAGACAGCACTGCTGGAGGATTACTGAAGATTCTTTTCATTTCCATAATCACAAGGTACTTACCCATGAAAGTACTTTTCAGTAGCAGATCTGTATGAGGTGTTGATATCACTGACACAACAGGCAAATGGTATTTGAAGGATGGTAGCTGTGGCACTGTTTCAAGGGTACAAGGTGAGTTACCTGAAGGTTTTTTCCCTCCTTTGGTCAGGTTTGTCTCAAACAGTCAAAGCTTTTTAACATCAGGTTAAAACATGTTCTGTGTCCTCTCTTGTCCACAGAATGCCTGGTCATAATGTGGGTTCTCTTATTCTGTAGCCAAAGTATCAGTAACCACAGGAAGCATTCCATCATTTTTCAGCACTTCAAAAACAAAATGAAGGTTTTTAGTAGGTCTTGAAATACTAATCAGAGCAGGATGAATATATTTATTTAACATGGAATTCCAGTTTTGTTTATTGAATGATAGTAATGTTTAGGACACAAGACATTTTCCTTCAGGCTGAGAACAAAGGATGTGTGTGGATTGTTGCAGGCAGTGGTTACCACGACACAAGCTGGAACCTCTGGGGGTGAAGTCTGACCTGGACAAAGCCAAGTTGATGGAGAACAAGAAGCCCAACGTGCGCAAGGCGGTGCAGAAAGCCTACGAAAAAGCCATCATCCATCGCTGCAAGGTCAACGGTGACCCCAATCCCCTCTCTGGTGACTCCAGCTCTGAGGACTGAGCAGGGTAGGTGTAGGTGATGGTTGTCAGACATAGGCTTTTTGTCTCCAAAAAGCAAACTCCTGTAGGGAGAATAACTACTACCACAATGGGCAACGTTCTCCCTTTCCAGGTAAGTGCTCCCTCCTCAGCCACAGGTGATGTCTTTTCCAGACAGTAACCTGGTGATTCCACATGGGAGCCGTGATGATCAACATTCTCCTGACAGGAAGTGTCCACTTCATCAGAAGACACGGACGTTCCATATCTGGGGACCATAGCCTTTTTCAGGGCAGATATTTCCCCTGTCCCCTCTCTCTTGAGCTGGGGTGTCCGTCTTGTCAGCAAAGAATGGCACATCGAGTGGGCATCAGCCTTCAGGGGGTGTATCTGATCTTCAGACAAACATCCCCTTCAGGCCATGGTATTTGTCTGCTTTCTGCAGGGACAGTGGACCTTCTGGACCTGTGTAAATTGGAAGCTAAATCCATTTTCAGGAGGGATCAGCTAGGTGTTCTTCTGGAGAGGATGCTGACAGTCAGATATATGAGGAAATGTCCACTCCATGCAACATGTCTAGTCACCCAGAATAGATAGTGCCTCTTGAAATGAAGTTCTCTTCAGGATTATGGACAAGAACCAGGGAAGAGCATCTTTAAGATGGAATGCTTCACTCTTCAGGCAGGCATTTCCAGGCGTTTTGAGCCTGACTTTATTAAGTCCTTGAAACAGCCTGAGGTTTGTTGAAACCAGAAATTCAGTTGTCAAGTGTTTTGAGCCTGGCTTTATTGAAGTCCTTGAAACAGCCTGAAGTTTATTGAAACCAGAAATTCAGTTGTCGGGCATTTCCAGGCCTTTTTGAGCCTAACTTTATTGAAGTCCTTGAAGCGGTCTTAAGTTTAGTGAAGCCAGAAATTCAGTTGTCGGGCATTTCCAGGCCTTTTTGAGCCTAACTTTATTGAAGTCCTTGAAGCGGTCTTAAGGTTAGTGAAGCCAGAAATTAAGTTGCCAGGCATTTCTAGGCCTTTTTGAGCCTAACTTTATTGAAGTCCTTGAAGCAGCCTAAAGTTTAGTGAAGCCAGAAATTTAGTCCTCAGGCATTTCCAGGCCCTTTTGGGCCTGACATTATTGAAGTCCTTGAAGCACCCTGAAGTTTAGCGAAGCCAGAAATTCAGTTGTCAGGTATATCCAGGCCTTTTTTTAGCCTAACTTTATTGAAGTCCTTGAAACAGCCTGAAGTTTATTGAGATCCTTAAAGCCAGAAAGTCTGTCTTCTTCATGCATTTCCAGGCCCTTTTCTAGCCTGGAGTTTACAAAGTCCATGGAGCCAGAAAGTCTTGTCTTCAGCAGCATGTTATTTCAGGACAGAACATCTTTGACCTGAATCCTGTTCCATGGGAGTATTCTCCATTTTCAGTTTTTCTTCTAAGACAGCTCAGTCCTTGGCCAGTCACCAGAGAGCTTGCCATCCTGTGATGCGGTGTCCCCCCAGTCCAAGTTCCAGCCTGTGTGGTGCGACACCCAGGCCCAGAAACACCTGTATCAGGACATTGCCCTATCCATGCTGGAACCACTTCAGTGTGTTTCCTTGTGATGGTAATGCTTGTGCACAGACACATATCTTGTTCTTCTTTCATGTGCTATCTGCCTCCATGTTTCTGTTGCCATTGTGTTTGACAACTTGTGATTATTGAAGCTGGACCACTGCCACTGCCAGTCAGTGAAAGTGGTGGTGGTCCATACAGTCAATGACTTGGTTACCACTGCCTGGGTTTGGTTTGTTTCTTATATGTCTTTTCTCATTTGTCTGACCATTTAGGGGGACAGGGGGTGTTGTTTGAATCACAATGTGTTGTGTGTGTGTGTGTGTGTGTTCTGCTCCTCCCTGTCACCAGACAACAAGCCTGACAAGGCAGTAGAGGGAGAGGGAGGGACCATTTTGTCTTTTGAATCATGCCAGTGTAAAGATTGGTCTTTCTGGTCATGTTTGCCAACCGTATATCAAAACTGAAATTGGGGCTGAGAATGATTGACAGTTTATTGTTTGATGAAAACGTGTTGTAGTGTGAAAGGTGAGGGGAAGTGTGGGCCGGACAGGGCAGCAGGCAGCATGGGTCATGGCATTGTGCTGGTGTAGGGGAATGTGGGAGGAGTGGTCACAATTGTCACATCCAGCAGGCTAGTTTTTATTACTGTGCTAAGCCTCTCTCTGCTTCTGATGCCAGGCCAATTACATGGTTCCTATGTTCAGCAGTTTAACTCTTATCAAGAGGAAAACTGGTATGTGTTATTGTTTTTGATATTATATGGTGAAAAAAACTTTTATTCCAGTGAAAATGTTTTATATTTAAGAAGAAAAAAAAGACTGGTGGTAATCTTCTGTTTAAAACTTACCCCTCACCCAGAGCTTCAGCCAGGTGGCATTGACCAGTTGTGAGATGGGAATAGTACTGTGTGAAGGGAGATTGTACTGTGGGATCCAGCTGTGTGAAGGGGAATTGAACTGTGGGATCCAGCTCTGTGAAGGGGAATAGTACTGTGGGATCCAGTTGTGTGAAAGGAGATTGTACTGTGGGATCCAGCCGTGTGAAAGGGAATTGTACTGTGGGATCCAGCTGCATGAAAAGGGATTGTACTGTGGGATCCAGCTACATGAAAAGGGATTGTACTGTGGGATCCAGCTGCATGAAAGGGGATTGTACTGTGGGATCCAGCCGTGTGAAAGGGGATTGTACTGTGGGATCCAGCCGTGTGAAAGGGGAATAGTTCTGTGTGGAAGTACTGTGGGATCCAGCCAGTTGAAAGGGGATCACAGCTTCAGCTGATTTAGCAGTAAAACTGAGCATGGTACACATGCAGAAAGGATCCATTTTTTCACTGTGACTGAGAGAGATCATGGAGTGAACCGTAACTGACATTTCTTATGAAAATGATGCTTAATTTACTTTTGCCAGCCAGTAGTATTGTTGTTGTCACTGCCAAAATGATAGTTGCATATTGTGTTGTGAATAACAGAATGGGATATACAGAGTATGGCAATTGTACATGCACTGTGTGAATGAGAGTGATGATTGGACACATAGTTTGTACAATTCAGAGGTTAGATCATTAACCAAGAAACAAACAGTGATGGTGGAAACTTGCTGAAAGCTAACACTGTTCTTTGGTGGTATGTAGTGGAAGTTTGTGGGAGAAAAGCTGTGCCATCCACGTAAGTATCCTCAGATTTGAGTTACTAAACCTTTTTTCCCCTCCTCCCCCAA
Organism: Babylonia areolata; assembly: GCF_041734735.1. NCBI lineage: Eukaryota > Metazoa > Mollusca > Gastropoda > Neogastropoda > Buccinidae > Babylonia > Babylonia areolata. The sequence goes on along the minus strand of NC_134883.1, from coordinate 19,172,895 downwards.
GTTTCATTTCACCATTCAGGTGATGAAGCTTCCAAAACTAGGTCATGCAGCATTTTTGGGGTTCTGTTGTTATTTAAAATAGTTACTGCCAGAAACAGGCCTGACCTTCAAATGGCAAAACTGTGCGGGACAATATCAGCTGTAAATGTCACAGCTGACCTTAAAATGGCAAAGTATGTTGATGATTTGAGATATGATTTTTATGATAGGGCTGTACAGAGGTGTGTAGACATTCACCTCAGCTGTTGTTATGACAGTGGCCAGTGATGGTGCTTTGCAAACGTCAGTTGCCTGCTGCTTGTTGGATGTCCATGATCATCATTGCCATATTTAATGACATTGGAAATGATATATTGAGATATTCTTTCTGTAGATTGTGTGACACTGATGTTTTCATGGATTTTTAGTGGTGTGTACACTTCAGACTTGTCAGTTTCCATCATCACTTTTTCTTCAATCATACATTTCTATCTGGAAACAAACAACACTGCCCATAAACAGCACCACAGTGTTGTCATGCCATTTACAGGGCTGATGTGAAAATCAGTTTTTTGTTTATCCCGGGGAAATACAAGCTCTGGGAATGGAGTGGGGACAGGCATGTCCTCTACCCCTGTCCTCAGCAGTTGTAGATTTTCAGGGAATTTTCTCATCTGTTTGGACCCTGCATTTAAAGCCATACAAATAATTCCAGTATATATTAATTTTTTTCTTTACTTTTTGACACTATGTACATAAACATATAAACATCTTGTGTCCAATACTGGTCCATCTGGCATTCTAGAATAGAAGAAAATATGAACAAAACAACAACTGCCTTCCCATTTCGGCCATCATGTAATCATCAGATACTGCAATGTGACTATCAACTGTTGTTCTCAAAGTGCCCTCATCATCTGATACACCCTGACAAGCTTTCACATGTCAGAGGTAGCATTTAGGTGTTTGTTTTCAGTCGTTGGCACACTTCCGATGGTGCAACTACTGTTGGTGATTTTTTTTTGTTTTGTTTTGGTTGTCATGTGGGTGCTGTCGTTGCGTGTGGGTGCTGTTGTTGTGAAGTGTCAGGATCTTTCACCGTTTCTTTTTACATTGTTCGTCAAGTGTGATCAGACATCTGGCTTCTGTCATGATTTGGGTATTTTTTGTGAAGTTACTCTGTGATAGTACCAGCTGTTTAGGAGGTGGAGGGAGGGTAGAGGGCTGGGGGGGTTGAAGAAATTGTAGACATAAACAAAGTGGGTATGATTTGGATGATTGTTAATGTTAGACAATATATCATTGGTTATATGTAAGAAAGTGGGAGAAGATTCATCAAAATAACACCCTGCTGTATCTCGTGTCAAAATTGACTGAACGGGTAACACCCACTGTTTCAAAACAAATCAGATTGATAACATCTGCATGTCAGCTGATGCATAAAAGTTGGTTTTATTTGTGAGTTTGCTCTATGAACTGAACAGCGTTTTGGTGTGACAGCGGAAGAACAGTGTCCTGTTCACTTTCTCTGCTGGTTGTCCCACAGTTCAATAGGATAAAACCTTCACAATGAAGATATCTTTCACAGAGAGTACTGCTAAGGTTGGAAATGGGAGTGGATGGAAGTGCGTGATACAGATTTCCACACAAGCTGCTTTTATCTCTATTCTACTTCATTGTTACTCATGGTATGTTGCAATGGTAAAGATTATGTTTTTAACAGCATAAAGCTAAACCGGATTTTTTATGGTAATTTTATAATTAATGAAGTGTTTTGTTGAGTGTTTTTGTGATTTTTTTCCCACTGTGCATTATCCTTCCCTTTTATTGGACATTGAAATGTAAGATTAAGCTAACTCTGTATGAAATGTAAATTATGTAATGGTTATCTGATATTGTATGTAAAAACATCTTTGCTACTGATTCAGATAATATTAATTCAGTTACTGTGGTATTCTTGTTTTTATTGTTTCTGATTTGTTGAATCAAAACAAAACAGAGCATTGTCTGAACATATGTGGGTTTGAGGGTCTTGTATTGTTTCCTACATAATTTGTTGTTTTTCCCACTGTCTGTATGCAGTGTGAAGGTATGCCAGTTTGTCTTTTCATTATTCCTTGAGAGCTATTCAGACAGATCCAAGAGAATGACATTGACCATGAGTGATCAGCTGCAAACAGTGAGAAAGTTTGTCAATCCAAGAGAATGACATTGACTGTGAGTGATCAGCTGCAAACAGTGAGAAAGTTTGTATTGTTCACAAATCAGTTCGAATGTTTGAGACATCAAATACCTCGGTTGTGTTAATTTTAGGTGCTGAATACATTGCAGTCTGTTGAATGTGTGTGTTTATCTGTGCAAAAAATCACAAGTTTTGATCTGTATTCATGTGCATATTTGTGGGACTGAGAGAGTTGTGTTTGTATGTTTTCATGTTCTCTGGTTAAAACAGCTTATTGATTAAGCACTGTACATCTGTCATGTTACAGAGATTCCCATCTCTTTCCCTCCTTGGTTTTGGCACTGAAATGGATTCCATTCTTCCAATAGTTCTGTGGTTGATGTGAAGCTGTGTTGTTTTTTTAGCAGTATGAATGTAGGTGAAGTAGTTTGTGTGGACCAACATACTGGTTTGTTTGGAGTGAGGTGGTTTATGAGTGTAACACTGAATGGACTCTGAAATAAACTAAAAGCAGGACATGAACATGGACTGAGAGTGATGTGGGGAATGTCTGAAGTGATTGACGGAGAAACTGTGTCAGATGACATTGTGTCTGTGTCTTGGGACTGTGTGACACCTACCCCGTTCTATTTCCATCTCTCTCTCCTGCTCTGACAACGCCACTGTACAGTTGTGGAATTCAACATGACGGCATTCTGGGTTTGTCTAAGCAATCACAACAACATTCCCTTCAGATCATGCAGCACAGTATTTTTCTGTGGTGAGCTAAAAAAAAAAAGGGGGGGGGGCAAGGCACTTGGCAACCTCTCCACAAATACCTGTATTTTTTGGATGCAACCAAACCGTTTTGAAATAATAATTATACATCCATCTGTGTACCTGCAAGCAACATCAGATTTGTATTTTCTTTGCTTGAGGTGGCCGTGTACCCACATGTAAACATCACTTCTTGCCACCCACCCCTCATTTGCTCATTTGCACTCTGAAAGGCGTTTTACCCTCACACAGACATCCCTCTCCCTCCTGCCTTCCCAGGTTTCTCATCCTGACACAAGCAGTTCACAGACGTGGCCCAGAGAAGAGGGCATGACTGTATTCCTGTTGCTTTCCTCGCTTCCTTCACTGTCTGTGTAATGGTGGATCAGTGTGTGGGTGATGGGCAAGAGGGGTGTGGTGTGGAGAGGAGCAGCATCAAAGTGAGCAGTCTGCACAGTGAAGGCAACACCCCCCTCCGTCCCCCAGCCCATAGACACTAATATCTCGGGGAATTCTAGTGTCTATGCACAGCCTGGACAGCCGGGCCCCCCAGCCACCTCCCACACCCTTCATCCTAAACACAGCAGCTTCCCCACCCACACCTTCAGCCTAAACACAGCCAACCTCCCCACCCACACCCTTCAGCCTAAACACAGCCATCCTACCCACCTACACCCTTCAGCCCAAACACAGCCAACCTCCCCACCCACACCCTTCAGCCTAAACACAGCCAACCTCCCCACCCACACCCTTCAGCCTAAACACAGCCAACCTCTCCACCCACCACCCACACCCTTCAGCCTAAACACAGCCAACCTCTCCACCCACCACCCACACCCTTCAGCCTAAACACAGCCAACCTCCCCACCCACACCCTTCAGCCTAAACACAGCCAACCTCCCCACCCACACCCTTCAGCCTAAACACAGCCAACCTCCCACCCACCACCACACCCTTCAGCCTAAACACAGCCAACCTCCCCACCCACACCCTTCAGCCTAAACACAGCCAACCTCTCCACCCACCACCCACACCCTTCAGCCTAAACACAGCCAACCTCCCCACCCACACCCTTCAACCTAAACACAGCCAACCTCCCCCACACTCACACCCTTCAACCTAAACACAACCAACCTTCCCCACACCCACACCCTTCAGCCTAAACACAGCCACCCTCCCCACCCACCACCCACACCCTTCAGCCTAAACACAGCCACCCTCCCCACCCACCACCCACACCCTTCAGTCTAAACACAGCCAACCTCCCTACTCACCACCCACACCCTTCAGCCCAAACACAGCCAACCTCCCCACCCACACCCTTCAACCTAAACACAGCCAACCTCCCCACTCACCACCCACACCCTTCAACCTAAACACAGCCAACCTCCCCCACACTCACACCCTTCAACCTAAACACAGCCAACCTCCCCCACACTCACACCCTTCAGCCGAAACACAGCCAACCTCCCACACACACACCCTTCAACCTAAACACAGCCAACCTCCCACACACACACCCTTCAACCTAAACACAGCCAACCTCCCACACACACACACCCTTCAACCTAAACACAGCCAACCTCCCACACACACACCCTTCAACCTAAACACAGCCAACCTCCCCACACACACACCCTTCAACCTAAACACAGCCAACCTCCCCCACACACACCCTTCAACACACAGCCGCACCATGGCTGCTGTCTTCAATCCGGGTCTAGCGCCTCTTCCTCATTGGGGGGAGGGGGATAAAAGGATTGTGCTCAATCTGTGTCTGTGCGTGTGTGTGTGTGTGATGGTTATTTTTCTCTGCATCCCATCCTCCGGTTTTCATGCATTTCACCAACAGTTCTGTGTGTGTGTGTGTGTGTGTGTGTGTGTGATGTGTCTCTCAGTTTGACGCTGTGTTATACTTGTACATTATACATGTATTAAGTATAACAATATTTATATGCGTATATGTTTGTGTTTTTCTTAGAACAACGGCAGGTGTGTAATTCGACCAAAGTGCTGATGTCTTCACCGTTGGAAAATAAAGATATTCTCTTCTCTCTCTCTCTCTCATACACATACGCAACACACACACACACGCGCGCGCGCGCGCGGAGTGACAGGTGAGGCAGGGTGCCAGCCCAGGTAAGTGGATCAGTAAGGTGGGACATCCATCATCTTACATCATCACCACCTTCACTGAACCGTAGCTGCCGTCACTGCTCTCCCTCCCTACGTGCCCCCTTCTCTCCACCTCTACCTACCTATAGACACTGGAATTCCCTAAGACATTAGTGTCTGTGACCTGCTTCACTCTCTCCACCTCTCCCCCACCTCTCCCCCTCTCCCTTCCTCCCTCTTTACCCCTCCCTCCCTCTCTCCACCTCTCCCTCTGTCTCAGCCCTCAATGCACTTGGTTCACGGAGGTTACAACGCCACGCAACAAGAGTCCTCTTTCTCTCACTGCATTGCCCGCATTGTATCTGTCGTGAACTTGACGCCAGGTCTCAGTCTTACTAGTGCAGACTCAGCAGACAAAGAAATAAAAACAGGAACACGGTCTGTTCTTTATCCTTTGTAAAATATTCTTTGTTAACTTACTCGCTAATAAAGAATCTGACCAAACCACAAACCGACGCAATTGACAATGTACGTTTTGAGGCGATTGAAACCACATGTATTGCCATTCATACATACACGAAGAACACAGAGAGGGCCTCAAGTGAAAGAATTATACACTGCACTTATATTTCAAACTCGTTAATTTACTTTTATCGTTATCTATCACCATCTTTACATTTGTTTCATTGGTAAACTTTTATACAGATAGAAGACAACAGGAGACGAGACCATTTTCAGAGTTGTTCCTTTGCTTCCCCCAGCCTGTTACTGAACTGAGAAATGACCTTCCAGAAACAGAGATTGAAAGTATTTATTAGTGAACCCAAACGCTGTAACACTGTCTGTCAGACCGAATTATTCCAGTTGGCAAGAAGAACAAATTCAGTGCCAGCTTCGGCTGATGATATATGACTATTAGCAACCTCAAGATGTCCCCTGTGACAGACATTTGTCCCAAAGCAGTGATATCCAAATGAAGATGCTGAACATTTTTTTCTGTAAAACTGTCCTGGTTGTTCCAAGAGTCAACGTTTTTACTGGCAGTTGTGTCACATGACACCAATTTCAGTGCTAACCACACGTGGAATGACACATTAAGTCACTGGTGTGGCACAGTACACTGTGGTTCGTAACATAGCATTGCGTTGCTGAGGGTCTGTGGTATACTTAGCATGGCATTACTAAAGTTCTGTGGTAGGCCTATAGCGTGGCATTACTAGAGTTCTGTGGTAGGTCTGTAGCGTGGCATTACTAACGTTCTGTGGTAGGCCTATAGCGTGGCATTACTAAAGTTCTGTAGGCCTATAGCATGACATTACTAAAGGTCTGTGGTAGGCCTATAGCGTGGCATTACTAAAGTTCTGTAGGCCTATAGCATGACATTACTAAAGGTCTGTGGTAGGCCTATAGCGTGGCATTACTAAAGTTCTGTAGGCTTATAGCGTGGCATTACTAAAGTTCTGTGGTAGACCTATAACGTGGCATTACTAACGTTCTGTGGTAGGCCTATAGCGTGGCATTACTTAAAGTTCTGTAGGCCTATAGCGTGGCATTACTTAAGGTCTGTGGTAGGCCTATAGCGTGGCATTACTAAAGTTCTGAGGTAGGCCTATAGCGTGGCATTACTAAAGTTCTGTAGGCCTATAGTGTGGCATTACTGAAGTTCTGTAGGCCTATAGCGTGGCATTACTGAAGTTCTGTAGGCCTATAGCGTGGCATTACTAAAGGTCTGTGGTAGGTTCTTAGCGTAGCATTAGTAAAGGTCTGTGGTAGGCCTATATCGTGGCATTACTAAAGTTCTGTAGGCGTATAGCGTGGCATTACTAAAGTTCTGTAGTAGGCCTATAGTTTGGCATTACTAAAGTTATGTGGTAGGCCTATAGCGTGGCATTACTAAAGTTCTGTGGTAGGCCTATAGCGTGGCATTACTAAAGGTGTGTGGTAGGCCTATAACGTGGCATTACTAAAGTTCTGTAGGCCTACAGCGTGGCATTACTAAAGGTCTGTGGTAGGTTCTTAGCGTAGCATTACTAAAGGTCTGTGGTAGGCCTATAGCGTGGCATTACTAAAGTTCTGTGGTAGGCCTATAGCTTGGCATTACTAAAGTTATGTGGTAGGCCTATAGCGTGGCATTACTAAAGTTCTGTGGTAGGCCTATAGCGTGGCATTACTAAAGGTGTGTGGTAGGCCTATAGCGTGGCATTACTAAAGTTCTGTAGGCCTACAGCGTGGCATTACTAAGGTTTGTGGTAGGCCTATAGCGTGGCATTACTAATGTTCTGTGGTAGGCCTGTAGCGTGGCATTACTAAAGTTCTGTAGGCTTATAGCGTGGCATTACCAAAGTTCTGTAGTATTTTACATAGTATAGCATAACTAAAGTTTTGTGGCATTTTACACAGCATAGCATATCAAAGTTTCGTAGCATAAGTAAAGGTCTGTGGTATTTTACACAGCGTAGCATAACTAGAGGTCTGTGGCAGTTTGAGGTCTGTGGCAGTGATACTTTACTCAGCATAAGTAAAGGTCTGTGGTATTTTACACAGCATTGTAATCCGTCGTTCACATCCTTTGAGCAAATCTAAAATCATTCCTTTTCAAGAAGACACGTTCCATACTCTTTATTCTATCGACCCACACCTATTTCTTCCTCGCGCAATGTTGTAGCAGCAGCTACAGGAGTAGACTAGTTGTAGTGGTTATAGTGCTTTTTACGTCTTGCCTTCACTGTAACCTGTCTGTCCTTCACTGTAACCTTCACTGTAACCTGTCTGTCCTTCACTGTAACCTTCACTGTAACCTGTCTGTCCTTCACTGTAACCTGTCTGTCCTTCACTGTAACCTGTCTGTCCTTCACTGTAACCTGTCTGTCCTTCACTGTAACCTGTCTGTCCTTCACTGTAACCTGTCTGTTCTTCCTGTCTATCCTTCACTGTAACCTGTCTGTTCTTCCTGTCTGTCCTTCACTGTAACCTGTCTGTCCTTCACTGTAACCTGTCTGTCCTTCACTGTAACCTGTCTGTTCTTCCTGTCTGTCCTTCACTGTAACCTGTCTGTCCTTCACTGTAACCTGTCTGTCCTTCACTGTAACCTTCACTGTAACCTGTCTGTCCTTCACTGTAACCTGTCTGTCCTTCACTGTAACCTTCACTGTAATCTGTCTGTCCTTCACTGTAACCTGTCTGTCCTTCACTGTAACCTTCACTGTAACCTGTCTGTCCTTCACTGAAACCTGTCTGTCCTTCACTGTAACCTGTCTGTTTCACTGTAACCTGTCTGTTCTTCCCGTCTGTCCTTCACTGTAACTTGTCTGTTCTTCCCGTCTATCCTTCACTGTAACTTGTCTGTCCTTCACTGTAACCTGTCTGTTCTTCCTGTCTGTCCTTCACTGTAACCTGTCTGTCCTTCCTGTCTGTCCTTCACTGTAACCTGTCTGTCCTTCACTGTAACCTTCCCTGTAACCTTCACTGTAACCTGTCTGTCCTTCACTGTAACCTGTCTGTTCTTCCTGTCTGTCCTTCACTGTAACCTGTCTGTCCTTCACTGTAACCTGTCTGTTCTTCCTGTCTGTCCTTCACTGTAACCTGTCTGTTCTTCCTGTCTGTCCTTCACTGTAACCTGTCTGTCCTTCACTGTAACCTGTCTGTTCTTCCTGTCTGTCCTTTACTGTAACCTGTCTGTTCTTCCTGTCTGTCCTTCACTGTAACCTGTCTGTCCTTCACTGTAACCTTCACTGTAACCTGTCTGTCCTTCACTGTAACCTGTCTGTCCTTCACTGTAACCTGTCTGTTCTTCCTGTCTGTTTTTCACTGTAACCTGTCTGTCCTTCACTGTAACCTGTCTGTTCTTCCCGTCTGTCCTTCACTGTAACCTGTCTGTTCTTCCTGTCTGTCCTTCACTGTAACCTGTCTGTCCTTCACTGTAACCTGTCTGTTCTTCCTGTCTGTCCTTCACTGTAACCTGTCTGTCCTTCACTGTAACCTGTCTGTTCTTCCTGTCTGTCCTTCACTGTAACCTGTCTGTTCTTCACTGTAACCTGTCTGTTCTTCCTGTCTGTCCTTCACTGCAACCTGTCTGTCCTTCACTGTAACCTGTCTGTTCTTCCTGTCTATCCTTCACTGTAACCTGTCTGTTCTTCCTGTCTGTCCTTCACTGTAACCTGTCTGTCCTTCACTGTAACCTTCACTGTAACCTGTCTGTCCTTCACTGTAACCTTCACTGTAACCTGTCTGTCCTTCACTGTAACCTGTCTGTTTTTCACTGTAACCTGTCTATCCTTCACTGTAACCTGTCTGTTCTTCTTGTCTGTCCTTCACTGTAACCTGTCTGTCCTTCACTGTAACCTTCACTGTAACCTGTCTGTCCTTCACTGTAACCTTCACTGTAACCTGTCTGTCCTTCACTGTAACCTGTCTGTCCTTCACTGTAACCTTCACTGTAACCTGTCTGTCCTTCACTGTAACCTGTCTGTCCTTCACTGTAACCTTCACTGTAACCTGTCTGTCCTTCACTGTAACCTTCACTGTAACCTGTCTGTCCTTCACTGTAACCTGTCTGTCCTTCACTGTAACCTTCACTGTAACCTGTCTGTCCTTCACTGTAACCTGTCTGTTCTTCCTGTCTGTCCTTCACTGTAACCTGTCTGTTCTTCCTGTGTCTGTCCTTCACTGTAACCTGTCTGTCTTCCTACTGTAACCTTCACTGTAACCTGTCTTCCTTCACTGTACCTTCACTGTAACCTGTCTGTCCTTCACTGTACCTGTCTGTTTTTCACTGTAACCTGTCTTCCTTCACTGTAACCTGTCTGTTCTTCCTGTCTTGTCCTTCACTGTAACCTGTTGTCCTTCACTGTAACTGTCTTCACTGTAACCTGTCTGTCCTTCACTGTAACCTGTCTGTTCTTCCTGTTGTCCTTCACTGTAACCTGTCTGTTCTTCCTGTTGTCCTTCACTGTAACCTGTCTGTCCTTCACTGTAACCTTCACTGTAACCTTCACTGTAACCTGTCTGTCCTTCACTGTAACCTGTCTGTTCTTCCTGTTTGTCCTTCACTGTAACCTGTCTGTCCTTCACTGTAACCTGTCTGTTCTTCCTGTCTGTCCTTCACTGCAGTGTGTGTAGCTGTCTGTCCTGTTTGCCGTGCCGCGGAGTGCCAGCCCAAAAAGACAGGCACGGTGTCAGATGGCTGCCCCTCACTGCTGACAGGCAAATAAGCAAAGCGCTGAACTTTATCTGGGAGTAATACAACGGAGAAGGGGAAGGAAAGAAAAGAAAAGGAATTCACCCAGTCAGTTCCCTACTGCTGAAACACACACACACACACACACTACCCCCATCCTCCATTCCTATGCCCCCATCCAGAACATAACATGGTGAAATTTGTAGTGTGTGTGTGTGCACATAATTCACGGTCTATAAACACCCAGCTGTGGTGATGGAGAAAGCAGACACGCTGTGGGACTGCATCGTCTTCCACACAGTGTTCTCTGTGTACTAAGTTCTTTGATAAACTTCTCTGATGTTATCGTGTCAGCACGTGACACACGAGGTCACACCATGTCCCACTGAACCAGTTTGATTTTTTTTTTCTTTTCTTTTTTTCGTCAAAACAGATTCCTCCGTGTGAAATTCGGGCTGCTCTCTGGGCCCGGAGAGAGCGTCCTCACGGTTTAACGCCGCTTTTTTATCGTTTTTTTTCTGTATGTGTGAATTTGTCTAAAGATTTTTGCCAGGAACAAACCCCTTTTTTTTGCGGTGAGATCTGTCAAGTGCGCTATGTTCATATTGTGCACGGGACCACGGTTTGCCGTCTCACGCAAATGAGGAAGGGGGGTGGAAGGGGGTGGGAGGGTGGTGGGGCTTGGGGGGGGGGGGGGGGGGGGGCGCAGGAAAGAAAATCACGGTCCCTTCACGGGACTCGAACCCATGGACACTCGCTTCCATGTCGGGGGCGTCACCGTGAGGGAAAGAAGGGGAGGGGACAAACACAAATCTTGACCTCTCTCATCTACCCCTGACTGCAGACGGTGAGCGGCACTGTCGAAGGGGTTGGTGGACGAGCTGGATGGATGAAGTTCTACACTTGAAGTTGAGCAATGACTGCGATGACGGACGAGTTGAAGATGGGTGAAGGGGCGTTGTTGGGGGAGGGTCAAAAGGGTGTGGTTGGACCGGGAAACGGGAAACAATTTGGTGGGGCGGAAGGGAATGAATGGGCTGTAGTGTCCGCGCTCAACTCAGAACCATTGCAGTCTGGCGAAGAGACGCCGACTTGTTTGCCGTGCGGACTCAGGCGGAAAAGAAAAAGAACAGGAACAGACCTAAAAGGCCAACATTAATATGACAGTAATAAAACGAACTAGTACAAACATTTGAAAAACGATTTTAAGACGAATTCAATTATGTTATCTGCGTTAATAGTGCTGCACTTGGCAAAAATGGCTCAGTTCCGATAAATGGTTTACATAAAAGCCAACTACAAAACAACAACAACAACAACAACCGCTACTACCACTATCGCCGCCACCACCACCTCTACTGCCACTACTTGGGAAATGAACTTTCCGAGACCTTTTACGATACGGGAAAAACCAAAATCCCCCCAAATACTAGGATGAGTAATGATTTAATAAAGTGCAACAAGAAAATCAGTTAACCACGTATAAGATCAAACAAGCTAGCCAACCACTTTTACACTTTACAAAATCATTTCGAAAGAGACCCCTTCCTATTTATCCAATGTAGCATTCACACACACAAAAACGAGAACATTTAAATGTTTAACTGAACATGAATACTGGCTACTCACATGGAACAACTTGTTCCCCTGGTGGCCTTGGTAAGTCAGGAAAACCCGACCTCAACACACACAGGTGTTATACAGAACTGGGCAAGACATATTGCCACACAGAGAACATCCACTTGGATGTTACCTTTGAGAGCTCTACCGCGCGCCTGCCTTCCAAAAACCAGTTCTAAAATTCCAGCTGATGCTGCCCTGAGTACAGCTTAATGGAAAAAAAAAAACCCAGCACGTGAAAACCCAAGAAATTACACTATATGAAACTCAAGCACAAAAACAAAAGGCGTTCGAAGTTTATACATCATACAAATCCATCCACATACAGGCACACGAAATAGGAAGAAAGACCAAAAGGTAAAAAAAAATGTAATCCATCTCGCGACAACGTCCCTGACAGCGGGACACAACGGGACACAGCGGGACACAGCACTGACAGACATGACATCCCTCACAGCGGGACACAGCACTGACAGACAGGACATCCCTCACAGCGGGACACAGCGAGACACAGCACTGACAGACAGGACATCCCTCACAGCGGGACACAGCACTGACAGACAGGACATCCCTCACAGCGGGACACAGCGAGACACAGCACTGACAGACAGGACATCCCTCACAGCGGGACACAGCGAGACACAGCACTGACAGACAGGACATCCCTCACAGCGGGACACAGCACTGACAGACAGGACGTCCCTGACAGGGAGACACTGCGAGACACAGCGCTGACAGACAGGACATCCCTCACAGCGGGACACAGCGCTGACAGACAGGACATCCCTCACAGCGGGACACAGCGGGACACAGCACTGACAGACAGGACATCCCTCACAGCGGGACACAGCACTGACAGACAGGACGTCCCTGACAGCGAGACACAGCGGGACACAGCACTGACAGACAGGACATCCCTCACAGCGGGACACAGCAGGACACAGCGGGACACAGCACTGACAGACAGGATATCCCTGACAGCGAGACACAGCACTGACAGACAGGACGTCCCTGACAGCAGTACACAGCAGGACACAGCACTGACAGACAGGACACGCCTTGGTTCATTGTGTGGACAGTGTACACCCAAACCTGGCTTCCACCCGCCTCACCTGCCTTATGCTACATCCACCCTCACCTTATACACTACACTACTATACAATACAATGTCTTTATTACCAAGTGTACCAGGGTCACGAGAAATATTGTTGGTGGGGAAGAGGGGGGGGGGGGAGTTACAAACATAAGTCGAAAACCATGTACACAGATACAGTAGAACTTTGGACACAGACATGTGCTAAGATAAATAAATATATATCTCTTTTTTTTACAAGCTCACGCGTCACATTCTAACGCTGAGTTATAATAACATCACAAGCACAAACTGACGAACACGGAAAGAGAGAGAGAGAGAGAGAGGGGGGGGGGAGAAGGGGAGGAAGTACAACCCCGTCAAAAAACAACAACAATATATCATAGGAAAATTGCCATCCATCCGTCCATCGCACTTTGCGTGGTGCACCTTGCCAAGAAAACTTCACATGGAACGTCAGTCTGATGCACAACTGTACGGCTTCAGGAGGGAGAGAGATACGGGGGTGTGGGGGGGGGGGGGGGTGAGGAAGGGATGTTAGGGGGACGGGGAGGGTGTGTGTGTGGGGGGGGGGGGGGGGGGGCACGGAAAGAGAGAGAAAGGGAAAGATTAGACAAGCGATCAGGTTAAAGTCTGTTTCCAGTTCAGGTGCAGAACACCAAATAAATCAGAGTGAAAGACAGGCAGACAGACAGAAACAGTGGTAGATAGAGACAAAGCGACTCCGATAGAACGGGAACGAATTTGTTGGACGAGGAAAGTGGCGAATGCATACTTTGTTTTCTTTTCTGTTTTTTGTTGTTGTTTTTTTCTTCTTTTTTTTTCTTTTTGAGAGAGAGAGGAGGGGGGGGGGACAGAGACAGACAGATAGAGGGAGAGGGAGACTCACACAGAGAGAGACAGAGACAGAAAGATAGAGATGAAAAGAAGAGAAAGGAAAAGGAAACAAAAGCTACGTTGCCGAAGCAGCTAATGTGTTTAGCAATGAAGTTTAAGGTAAATAAACGTGTGAGGCAGGCGAGGTCTGTGTGTGTGTGTGTGTGTGATCCCCTCCCCCCTCCCCTCTGTCCTCACCCACCTCCACAGGGAATGTGGGTGACTTTGGTGCGTGGGGCCTCTCCTCCGTGTTTCACTTATCACTTTATTATCACTTTATTTATCCTTTAAAATCATGCCTAATCCCCCCACTAGTCTGGCCAGTCTAGTGAACACTGTTGCGGGTCGTGGGACTTGTCGCTTGATTACTCGGGGCAGCAAAGCTGCACACCCAGCGGCAGTGAAGAAACAAACACGGCTGGCACCCGTTACTCCACATGTTCGTCCACCCGGATTTGGCCTGGGGCTGAAAACTGGTTTATTTTTGTTACTGTTGCTCTGTGTGTGTGTGTGTGTGTGTGTGTGTGTGTAGCCTTTTCTGTCATCTCTGGAGTCTAACATTACTTGTTATTTGTGAGGGTGCTGGACCTGCCCCCCCACCCCCAACACATACACACACCCTGCCCCCCCACCCCTCCCTCCGCCCCCCTCCCCAACTGCCTGTCCCTCTGAACTGAGGGCCCTCCATAGAGCATCCCTCATCGACATCTGGAGAACCTGGCGACACTGACGTCACCTCACTAAGACAGTAAAAGCATGGAGACATGGACACGAAATCGAAACTAGCTAAGCCAAGGACAGCAACGAGCCCAAAATTTGATGATAACAAAGACTATGATGCCATGGAGATCCGTTCTGGTTTGAGATGAACTGACTTGGCCGTGTCTGTATCATCTCATGTTAACCCTTGGCGTTCAGTGATGAATCCGACCAGTTCACTCACAGCTTGGGGAAATGGGGTAATGCAGGGGAAAGGGAAACGGGTGGAACCATGTCGGCAAAGAAAGCGACGGAATTTGATGAAAGTGAAGACGATGGTGGCACGAAGGAGAAGCCGACATGGGCCGTGTTTGTGTGTCATTTCACGTCAAACACCAGCCCTAATTATGCACAACACCAGTGACAAAAGCGGAACCCCCTTCTCGAAGACATATCCATGAGGCAGGAGCAGGGATTTGTCCGTATAAGTTCTGCCAGTGTGCACAGTGACGGAAGCCTGGGAGAAGCAGATGGAAATCAACAACATGTAATGCAACACAACATACAGTGATGGTCCAACAAAACGCGAATGCTTGTTCATGCATAATAACATGAAATGGCGGACATTGAGTCATCCCACCGTAGTCGCAGTATTAGGTGGTGTGTCCATCGAGATCGATGATGACCATCGTTGTCATCCAGCTGGCGGATGGGGGGAGGGTGGTGGCGGGGTGGGGAGGATGCTCATGAATCTATCTGTGAATGCACAGATGGCTGAATAGTCCAATCTGCGCACGAAATGTTCGCTGACAGTTGGGGCAGACAAAGACAGGCATATCATTGTCAGGGAGCTTGTTTGCCCGTGACTTTCTGGCCTGCCTCTTCTGAACAGCTGCAGCAGTCCTGTTAGCCTCGCACAACTTGGCGCCTTTGTGCACAGCAGCGCGCCATTTGTCACGGTCCACTGCAGATTCCTCCCAGGAGTCAGGGTTGATATCAAACGCTTTCAGAGAGACTTTCAGAGTATCTCTGAAGCGCTTCTTCTGACCTCCGTGTGATCTCTTCCCTTGTTGCAGCTCGCCATAGAAGAGCCTTTTGGGCAGCCGATGGTCTGGCATGCGCGCCACGTGTCCAGCCCAGTGAAGCTGGGACTGCATCAGGATGGTGAAGATGCCGGGAAGGGTGGCTTTTGCGAGCACCTCTGTGTCTGGGGTCCTGTCTTGCCACTTGATGTTCAGTAGCTTCCTGAGGCATGTTGTGTGGAAGTAGTTCAGCTTCTTGGCATGTCGTTGGTACACTGTCCAAGTTTCGCAGGTGTACAGTAGTGTGGGGAGAACTACTGCTCTGTAGACCTTTAGCTTGGTCTCAAGACTAATGCCTCTTCTGTTCCAGACATTTGCACTGAGTCTACCAAAAGTTGCGCTTGCTCTTGCAATCCTGACGTTCACTTCATCGTCGATGGTCGCATTTCGTGACAGTGTGCTGCCAAGGTATGTGAACCGCTCCACCGCACTGAGTCTCTGACCGTTGACTGTGATGTTGGGCTCAACGTAGGGTTTCCCTGGGGCTGGCTGATGGAGAACTTCAGTTTTCCTCGTGCTGATGGTAAAGCCGAAGTTCCTGCTGGCAGTGGCAAACTTGTCGACGCTGAGTTGCATGTCAGCTTCAGATCCAGCGTTGAGGGCACAATCATCAGCAAACAAAAAGTCTCTGATGATGTCTGTCATGACCTTCGTTTTTGCTTGAAGCCTTCTGAGGTTAAACAACTTGCCATCTGTTCGGTACTTTAGGCCGATTCCAACATCGCCATCTCTGAAGGCATCAGTAAGCATTGCAGAGAACATGAGGCTGAACAGCGTTGGAGCCAGGACGCAGCCTTGCTTGACACCATTTGTGACAGCATCCCACCGTAGTCGCAGTATTAGGTATCAGAGGACTGAAATGCCAACACCCTAAAAAACAACAACCACCTAACCCCGTCGAGTTAAACTACATATGATAATATCCCCCCTCATCACTTCTCCTCTCTGGAATGGCCACAACGACAGAAAAAGAGGGACACCGAGAGAGAGAGAGGGAAGGGGGAGGGGGGGATACTGATGGCCAAACGATGGGATGACAAGCTGACCTGAGTGAGGAGGGTGTGGCGAGGGCCGATCCGGTGACTGACGTGATGTGTTGTGGCAAACTTTCATTTTCGGGTCGCATGGCGCCGTGCGCAGTGCTAACTGTGCCTCGTTGACCTGGTTGTGTGTGAGTCACCATGGCTAACACCCCGTCACACGATGCCACATCCGTCACTTTAAAGGGACTATGGGCTATTCATTTATTTTGTGTTTTATTTGTTTATCTATTTCCTGGTTGATTGATTTATTCATTTATTTATTTGCCCATATATCTATTTGATTTGATTTTATCTTGTTTTCCCTCAAGGCCTCAGCGACTTGGATTACGCTGTTGGTGAGGCATCTGAACACAGAGAGGTGAAAAGAGACAATGAGTGAGTGAACAAACACAGAAAGGAGGAAAAAGACAATGAGTGAACAAACACAGAAAGGCGGAAAGAGACAGTGAGTGAGTGAGTGAATGAACAAACACAGAAAGGCGGAAAGAGACAATGAGTGAGTGAACAAACACAGAAAGGCGGAAAGAGACAGTGAGTGAACAAACACAGAAAGACGGAAAGAGACAATGAGTGAACAAACACAGAAAGGCGGAAAGAGACAGTGAGTGAGTGAACAAACACAGAAAGGCGGAAAGAGACAATGAGTGAACAAACACAGAAAGGCGGAAAGAGACAATGAGTGAGTGAACAAACACAGGAAGGCAGAAAGAGACAGTGAGTGAGTGAGTGAGTGAACAACCACAGAAAAGCGGAAAGAGACAATGAGTGAGTGAACAAACACAGAAAGGCGGAAAGAGACAATGAGTGAGTGAACAAACACAGAAAGGCGGAAAGAGACAATGAATGAGTGAACAAACACAGAAAGGCGGAAAGAGACAATGAGTGAGTGAACAAACACAGAAAGGCGGAAAGAGACAATGAGTGAACAAACACAGACAGGCGGAAAGAGACAGTGAGTGAACAAACACAGGCGGAAAGACAATGAGTGAGTGAACAAACGACTGCAAAGTGAGAAATAAATCAAGAAGTAAATCTAGACAGAAAGAAAGACTCCAACAGAAGACAAACACAAACAGAACCACTGCACTTCAGCCGACTTGCCCTGAGCTGAAGCCTGACACACCGGCACTTGTGTTTATCGGCTTTGTCCCTGGCTGTCGGCTATGTCCCTGGCTATCGGAGCACGGGGGGAGGGGAGGGGGGGGGCATGGTAACAGGCACAGCTGGCACACACAAACAGACTGTCGTGCTGTTTGAGCAGGTACTTGATAGGCACACTCTGATGTTTTCAGTTTCCCCAGCCTGACAGGAATCGCATTGTAATCTTATCACTTAAAGTTACATCCCCCAGCACAAAAATGGCAGGATGGTGTCACAACCCGTAAGGGGTTGCCCATGTACCCCCACCCCTTCCCAGACTAGCTAACGTCCCGACAATACAAAAACAGAGACTCAGTAGAGTTCAGCTCGTTGTTTTACTGTGGTCATGTAAAAAAAAATGTATTCGTGACAAATCAAAGCACAGGCAATCAAATAAATACCCCCACCCCCCACACCCCAGGACTTGAACTCCTCCCGACAGCTGAAGACTGATGGCTCCTGCAGATTCGATGGCTGAAGCTGGTCGGGTCGAGAGGGACGATGGGAAAGTGGGAAAGGGTACGCTGGAAGTGTGGAGTGGGAGCGGGAGTAAGGAAGTTTTGGGAAGGACAAGGTAAAAAGGGGGCGAGGACCGTCTCACAGTTGTCCTGGAGACCCATCGAAGGCAGTGGCACGGAAGGGGGGGAAACAGGGAAATCTGTCACCAGGTAAACAGGCACACCACTGGCCCAGGGTGAAACACAGACCCACACAGACCAAAACTGAAGAAGGGGGTGACAAGGGAAACGCCCCACAACTTCACCGACGGCACCCATCAGCACACACGCTGGAACGGCCACCCGTCTCTCCTCAAAGCTCGGCACCAACAGCCCAGGGGAATCTTTCTCTCCTAACTACCTAAGTTCCTGAGCTCACTCAGAGTTTAAAAAAATGTTCAAGAGAAGGGACATACCATACACATATCCCCAGATATGCACGTGCATACGCACGAAGGAGAGAGGGAGGTGAAAGAGAGAGATGGAGAGAGAGGGGGGAGGAGGGAGAGAGAGAGGGGAGGTGTGTGTGTGTGTGTGTGGGGGGGGGGGGGGGGGGGGGGCAGGGGGGGAGGAGAAAGGGGTAGAAGGGAAGGAAAAGAGTTGCACACGAAGCCGTGACAGATGGTGTGAGGGTGTTTTTACTTCTTCATTTACTTTGTTTTTGTTTACACAAAGTTGATCGTGTATGCCTGTTTCAGGTCAAAACATGTTGCTATGTTGCTCAGTGATACATGGGTCATGACATACTTCTTGTTGCTATGTTGCTCAGTGATGTATGGGTCATGACATACTTCATGACATACCTCTTGTTGTTTTGTTGCTCAGTGATGTAGTATGGGTCATGACATACTTCTTGTTGCTAAGTGACGTCTGGGTCAAGACATACATCTTGCTGCTATGTTGCTCAGTGATGTATGGGTCAAGAGATACATCTTGTTGCTATGTTGCTCAGTGATACATGGGTCAAGACATACTTTTTGTTGCTATGTTGCTCAGTGATGTATGGGTCACGACATACTTCTTGTTGCTATGTTGCTCAGTGACGTATGGGTCAAGACATACATCTTGTTGCTATGTTGCTCAGTGTTGTGTGCGTCATGACATGCTTCTTGTTGCTATGTTACTCAGTGATGTATGGGTCATGACATACTTCTTGTTGCTATGTTACTCAGTGATGTGTGGGTCATGACATACTTCTTGTTGCTATGTTGCTCAGTGATGTATGGGTCAAGACATACATCTTGTTGCTATGTTGCTCAGTGATGTATGGGTCAAGACATACATCTTCCTGCTATGTTGCTCAGTGATGTATGGGTCATGACATACTTCTTGTTGCTATGTTGCTCAGTGATGTATGGGTCATGACATCCATCTTGTTGTTATGTTGCTCAGTGATGCATGGGTCATGACATACATCTTGTTGCTATGTTGCTCAGTGATGTATGGGTCGTGACATACTTCATGACATACCTCTTGTTGCTTTGTTGCTCAGTGATGTAGTATGGGTCATGACATACATCTTGTTGCTTTGGTGCTCAGTGATGTAGTATGGGTCATGGCATACTTCTTGTTGCTCAGTGACGTCTGGGTCAAGACATACATCTTGCTGCTATGTTGCTCAGTGATGTATGGGTCAAGACATACATCTTGCTGCTATGTTGCTCAGTGATGTATGAGACAATACATCCATCTTGTTGATATGTTGCTCAGTGATACATGGGTCATGACATCCATCTTGTTGATATGTTGCTCAGTGATGTATGAGTCAAGACATCCATCTTATGTTGCTCAGTGATGTAGTATGGGTCATGACATACATCTTGTTGCTTTGGTGCTCAGTGATGTATGGGTCAAAACATACATCTTGTTATGTTGCTCAGTGATGTATGGGTCATGACATCCATCTTGTTGTTATGTTGCTCAGTGATGTATGGGTCATGACATCCATCTTGTTATGTTGCTCAGTGATGTATGGGTCATGACATCCATCTTGTTGTTATGTTGCTCAGTGATGCATGGGTCATGACATACTTCTTGTTGCTATGTTGCTCAGTGATGTATGGGTCGTGACATACTTCTTGTTGCTATGTTGCTCAGTGATGTATGGGTCATGACATACATCTTCCTGCTATGTTGCTAGTGATGTATGGGTCATGACATACATCTTGTTGCTATGTTGCACAGTGATGTATGGGTCAAAACATCCATCTTGTTGTTAAGTTGCTCAGTGATGTATGGGTTATGGCAAAACCGCACACAAAGGTATTCAGAATGGAAGTTGAGTGTTCGGTTTTATAGGTCACTGTGCCAAGGATGGCCTTCTCACTTGGAGGATGGCTTTGTGAGTCAGAGTACAGTGTTTTGGGGTTCTGTGTAGAGTACAGTGTTTTAAGGTTCTGTGTAGAGTACAGTGTTTTGGGGTTCTGTGTAGAGTACAGTGTTTTGGGAGTTTCCCCAAGGCATGCTCCGAATCACCCATCTTCCATTTCTCACTCCCAGTGAATGGCACAGCCACAGACTGTTGGTGTCACCTAAAAACACCTTTCTGTCATGCAGACGATATCTCCACTCCCAGTTCAGGAGTGGCATTTATCCCCAGTTCCCGTCCACTTTTCTCATATTGGGGGAGCAGGTTTCACGCTGTGACGGAATTCGGCAGCGTGATAACGAGACACAGGAGTCACTGCTGCTCAGCTGAAGCACAGACATTGTTTTGAAGAATCCAGCGTGACTAGATAGGCCAGTGTAATTCTTCACCTAAGGTACGCATCATCAGCTTGTCAGTGGGATTAAAAAAAAATCATTTCTTTTGGTCGCAGGTTCTAACGGTACAATGAACAACTTCTCTCTCTCGCTCTGTCTCTGTCTCTCTCTCACCACACATTCTGCTAACGCACACACAAACGAGCCCTCACGACACCATGAAATAAGCAAGGGATGGGAAATGGGACACCGAAGGAGTTGGGACAGCGGAGTCACGAACATGACGTAATATATACAACAAAGACGAAATAAAAACTGTGACGTAAATAAAAGAAGAAGAATAAAAACCTCATCATTCTTCAAGTTACAAGGGGTACCCAGTGTAATTTATGCGCAGCATGAGCAGAAAGAAATAAAATCGATTGACATATTTCTCACCCACACCCCCACTCCCATAGCCCCCATACCCACCCCCCACCCCACAGAGAAACACCGCCACAAAGAGAGGCATCATGTTTCTGACCGTTCAGACAAAACCAAGTCGGTCACTGTGACGTCAGCCCCACCTTCTGTACACACAAACACGGCAGACAGCAATGTTCCCAAAGGAATTGGGTGGTAGTCATCATCATCCGTTCAACGTACCAACGGTCACGATATCTGCTTACCCCCAGTGGCTAAAAAAAAGTTATGTTTTGTTGTGCGTGTTGTGGGGCTGCCAGCAGGGATCTGACGGGTCGTGGTGGTTTTGCCAGCTGAAGATCGTTTTCCGGGATGTTTCCGGCCGAAATGAGGTCACTGTGACCTAGTTTCTAACCTGCGCCCAGTGAGAAGAACTAAGAAGAGAGACAGGCAGGCGGGCAGACTGACAGACAGACATACAAGACAAAATACGAATCTAATGTATAGAATTCGTTTAAATGCCTTTCGTTCAAAATTGTCTAAAAATATAAGATGTATATGCGGTAAACAAATAACTGTAAGCCATCTACTCATTCATTGCCCAAGCATAAGACCGTTAATTCCAAAAGATGTAGTTGATGACTTTTCTTCCAATATTTCATTAGCCACTGAAAAGATTTTGAATGATTATTCATTGCTTAGAATGTTTTCGGAAATTTTAAACTCCAGTCCAGTTGGTATCCTTTGATGCATTATAATTAATGTCGTTATTTATATTTACATTGTTGTAAGTTAATACTTGTTGATATGCATGTACATAATTATTCTCCTTCCCGTTACACCTCATTTAATACACACCACAATCTCTTTAGACTTTAATTTCTTATAATATACTTTTCCTCTGATACATAACATGAACACTTTTGTACACTAATATTCACATGCATTCCCTTTCCTTTATCCACCACTTTACTCCTTTCCGTCTAAAAACACTAAAAGCGAATAGACGTTCAACTGAAGATAACTGACAGACAGAGGCTTAGACATATAAAGAGACAGTGAGATACAATTTCAAAATAACTATGTCTGTGTGTGCACAATTATGCCTGCTGGCATGCCGATCTTTCGCGTCTGTCTGTGTTCACACACACACACACACACACACACACACACACACACACACAGATGTGAGACAGACAGCCAGACAGACAGTGAAGAGGGCGCACACAGCCCACTGTATTAAGTTTCTGTTACCCCCGCCGTGCGGCCTGAAATGACCGAAGATCACGTGCTCGTGTGATATTTCAATCCCTCAGTGACAGGGCTGACACAGGAGTGTGTGGGTGTTGGAGGGGGTGGAGTTGTTTGCATGGGTGTTGGAAGGGGGTGGAGATGTGTGTTGGTATTGGAGGGGGGTGGGGATGTGTGTGTTGGTGTTGGAGGGGGGTGGAGATGTATGTGTTGGTGTTGGAGGGGGTGGGGATGTGTGTGTTGGTGTTGGAGGGGGGTGGAGATGTGTGTGTTGGTGTTGGAGGGGGTGGGGATGTGTGTGTTGGGGAGGGGGGTGGAGATGTGTGTGTTGGTGTTGGAGGGGGGTGGGGATGTGTGTGTTGGGGAGGGGGGTGGAGATGTGTGTGTTGGTGTTGGAGGGGGTGGGGATGTGTGTTGGTGTTGGAGGGGGTGAGGATATGTGTTGGTGTTGGTGTTTGAGGGGGGTGGGGATGTGTGTTGGTGTTTGAGGGGGGTGGGGATGTGTGTTGGTGTTGGAGGGTGGTGGGGATGTGTGTCGGTGTTGGTGTTGGAGGGGGTGGGGATGAGTGTTGGTGTTGGAGGGGGTGGGGATGTGTGTTGGTGTTGGAGGGGGTGGGGATGAGTGTTGGTGTTGGAGGAGGGTGGGGATGTGTGGGTGTTGGTGTTGGAAGGGGGTGGGGATGTGTGGGTGTTGGTGTTGGAGGGGGTGTGGGTGTTGGTGTTGGAGGGGGTGGGGATGTGTGTTGGTGTTGGAGAGGGGATGTGTGTTGGTGTTGGAGGGGGGGTGGGGATGTGTGTTGGTGTTGGAGGGGGGTGGGGAGGTGTGTTGGTGTTGGAGGGGGGTGGGGATATGTGTTGGTGTTGGAGGGGGGTGGGGATGTGTGTCGGTGTTGGTTTTGGAGGGGGTGGGGATGAGTGTTGGTGTTGGAGGGGGTGGGGATGAGTGTTGGTGTTGGAGGGGGTGGGGATGAGCGTTGGTGTTGGAGGAGGGTGGAGATGTGTGGGTGTTGGTGTTGGAAGGGGGTGGGGATGTGTGTTGGTGTTTGAGGGGGGTGGGGAGGTGTTGGTGTTGGAGGGGTGTGGGAATGTGTGTGTTGGTGTTGGAGGGGGTGGGGAGGTGTGTTGGTGTTGGAGGGGTGTGGGAATGTGTGTGTTGGTGTTGGAGGGGGGTGGAGATGTGTGTGTTGGTGTTAGAGGGGGTGGGGATGTGTGGGTGTTGGTGTTGGAGGGGGGGGGTGGGGATGTGTTGGTGGTGGTGTTGGAGGGGGGTGGAGATGTGTGGGTGTTGGTGTTGGAGGGGGGTGGAGATGTGTGGGTGTTGGGGAGAGGGTGAGTGTTGGTGTTGGAGGGGGGTGGGTATGTGTGGGTGTTGCTGTTGGAGGGGGTTGGGGATGTGTGGGTGTTGGTGTTGGACGGGGTGTTGGTGTTGGAGGGGGGTGGAGATGTGTGGGTGTTTGGGGGGGTGAGTGTTGGTGTTGGAGGGGGGTTGGTATGTGTGGGTGTTGCTGCTGGAGGGGGTTGGGGATGTGTGGGTGTTGGTGTTGGAGCGGGGTGGGGATGTGTGGGTGTTGGAGGGGGGTGGGGATGAGTGTTGGTGTTGGAGGGGGGTGGGGATGTGTGTATGTTGGTGTTGGAGGGGGTGGGGATGTGGGTGTTTGTGTTGGAGGGGGATGTATGTGTGGGTGTTGGTGTTGGAGGGGGGTTGTGATGTGTGTATGTTGGTGTTGGAGGGGGATGTGGATGTGTTAATGTGTGTGTGTTGGAGGGGGGATGTGGATGTGTTTTTGTGTGGGTGTTGGAGGTGGGTGGATATGTGTGGGTGTTGGTGTTCGAGGGGGGATGTGGGTGTGTTTGTGTGTGGGTGTTGGAGGGGAGATGTGGGTGTGTTTGTGTGTAGGTGTTGGAGGGGGGATGTGGGTGTGTTTGTGTGTTGGTGTTGGAGGGGGGATGTGGGTGTGTTTGTGTGTGGGTGTTGGAGGGGGGGGGATGTGTTTGGTTTGTGTGTGGGTGTTGGACTGAGGATGTGGGTGTGTTTGGGTGTGTGTGTTGAAGGGGGGATGTGGGTGTGTGCGAGTGTGGGTGTTGGAGGGGGAATGTTGGTGGGTATGGATGTTGGAGGGGGATGTGGGTGTGTTTGTGTGTGGTTGTTGGAGGGTGATGTGGGTGTGTGTGGGTGTTGGAGGGTGATGTGGGTGTGTGTGGTTGTTGGAGGGTGATGTGGGTGTGTGTGGGTGTTGGAGGGGGGATGTAGGTGGGTGTGGGTGTTGGAGGGGGATGTGTTTGTGTGTGGGTGTTGGAGGGTGATGTGGGTGTGTGTGGGTGCTGGAGGGGGGATGTGGGTGGGTGTGGGTGTTGGAGGGGGATGTGGGTGTGTTTTTGTGTGGGTGTTGGAGGGGGGATGTGGGTGGGTGTGGGTGTTGGAGGGGGGATGTGGGTGCGTGTGGGTGTTGGAGGGGGATGTGGGTGTTGGAGGGAGGATGTGGGTGTTGGAGGGGGGATATGTGTGAGTGGGTGTTGGAGGGGGATATATGTGTGTATGGGGGGAGGGGGGATGTGGGTGTGTTTGTGTGGGAGGATGTGAGTTTGTGTGTGGGTGTTGGAGTGGGTGTAGGTGTGTGTGGGTGTTGGAGCGAGGATGTGTGTGTGAAGGGGGAAGGAGGTGGTGTTGGAGAGGGGATGTGTGTGTGGGCGTTGGAGGGGGGATGTGGATGCAGGTGTGTGTGGCACTACAAGACGCACGTGGCCGTGCTGACTGACTGTGCATGCAGGTGTCCCCCGTCTGACACCGTGCACTGGGTGTCCGGCATGGAGGCCGTGCACACACACATACACACGCGCGCGCGCGCACACACTCACTCACGCACGCACGCACACGCACGCACGCACACACACACACACACACACACACACACACACACAGTGGGCAAGAGAGTGAGTGAGACAGTGAGGAAGAGACAGACAGACAGAGTTTGAGAGGGTGAGTGGGAAGAGAGAGAGAGACGGAGAGAGACAGAGAGAGACAGAGTGGAGCGGGGATCTCTGTCGTGCCACAGACAGCAGGATGTGAAAGTTGTTATCACGGTTTGATGTGCACGTGTGAGTGAAGGACTGTGAAGGGAATACATGAATAGGCTTTTGTGTGCACGCACAGACAGACAGAGAGAGAGAGAGACAAGGAAAAACCCAAAGAAGGGAAGGGAGGTGGGGATGGGTGGCAAAATAAGATTGTTTTTTTTATAAACAAATCACGGCTCCATCCTGAACTGCACTGGCGGACAGTTCACCCCAGCAGTTTGGCAGGATCTCCAAGGTGTGTTATCAGACCATAATCACGGATGCAGATCTGACGTCAGTTCTAATCAGCGTCTCCTCATTACATCATAGGGGAGTGGGTGTGGATGGGGGTGTGGGGTGGGGGTAAACGGCGCTAGTAGCTGGCGAAGATGAAGCTGGTGTTTTTAATTCGCCTCCTCTCCTATCTCTCCAACTCTGAGGTAATGATAACAGATCTGAAGTGTCGCTGATAAGGCAGGTACCCGGTTTTTATGTCAACAGGCTAAGCATACACCACGCAAGCACGCGCGCACGGACGTACACTACACATTTAAAGGAAAGCACGTATATGCACAGAGACCGACAGACAGACGGAAAGAGAGAGAGTGAGTCAAAGAGAGAGAGAACAGAGGCGGGAAGCAGCACTTTCGTTCACTCCACACCCTTGGCCATAAAGATTGGTTCACGATTCTCACATGTGCTCCCCGACGTTTGTCGGCTGAGAGAGGCCTTTGACAGACGCTTTAAAAGAGAGTTATTTGTGTGTTTTTTTATCGGACAGCTTTTCATTACGGACCACTGACGTTTTGTTTACGTGGTTTCTCCCCACACCCACACTCAACGCTCGGCTTACAGCTGAGACTGGCTTCAGCTGACAGCTGGGTCAGCTGCAAAGTGAGAGCTGTGTGATCAATGGTTTCTCCACTGTACTGGGAAGTCAACTGCAGCTACGTCTTTTGTGAAGGACCATGACCTTCAGACTAGGATGCAGTTTGTCTGATTCTCAGTGCTGCAGCCTTTGGGGCTAGCTGGCCTTAGGGAACCATCCCAACACTCACTGTCCTAAAACCCTCATGAGTGGGGATGTAACTTGGACAAGGCATTCCCCAACATAATCAAACTCTCGCCCAAGTATCCAGGACAGCAGCTGCCTCGTCTGCTGTCCCAACTGTCTTTGTCGGACATGACTATCATACTGTCTCTCCACACCACCACCTCTCCCCTCACCACATGTCATCGTGGACGGCCGCAGTGCGGTTTATGACTTCAATCAGAACTGTGAGCACGTGCTCAAATCCAGCCACATACACGTACACACGTGCGAACACATACACTCATACACACAAACACATACGCACGCGTGCTCATGTCTGCGTGCGCGGCATATCTACTGACGTACACAGCACAGTCATGTATTACGTATGAAGGCTATGATTCAAAACAAATTTCACCAATCACTCTTTAAGACTGCACGAATTGTCAGACTCCAGAGACTGGTTTTCGTTCTTTCCCCCTTTTCCACTACAGACGTATTTGTTTCACCACATGTCAAAAATCCCATGAAATAGACAGACACGGTGCTTTGGTGACCGAAGAAAGAAAGAACATTATGATGTCCCACAGCATTAAGATTTTTTCTGTATCTTATTCATTTATTTGTTCATTTATCTTAAATTCTATTTAAGTCCGTGGCGATGTCCTCTGCTATCGTCAACCACACGTACTTCCCGTGCACGGACGTTAACCCGTACAACCATCTGTGCCTTACACTGTAGTTATCGCCCCTTGTTAAACCCAGGCCGTGGCAAACACGGTGTATCATCAGGCTGTGACGTGGCCCTCAGATAAGGAAGTCCCCCCGGACGGCCAGGGGCGGCCTGACTGGTCACGGCACCAGGGGGAGAGTGGAACTGAACGACCCACCGGCAAAACATCCTCAGGGTCAGCTTGCTGAGGTTGGGCCCGGGGACCGGAAACCAAA
>NC_134883.1:19115246-19135246 GCF_041734735.1 Babylonia areolata | reverse complement strand
TGTTTTTTCATTTGAACATTTGTCACGTGTGTGCCAAGATACTGTGGTGTGAGTGAAAAGCCTTTGGATGCACACATCATTTTCCAATCGGATTAATTAGGATGCATAATGCTGAGCTTCCCCTAGTTTCTTAAAGGACGCCCACATTATATAGCTTCTCACGGTGACACCCCTGCTGTATATCTAGGTCGGTACTTCTTTGAACAAGTTTTTCACCATCTACCACACATTCTACAAAACAATCGGATCCTTCACAATGACCAGATTATACTAACAATACAACTGACCAACATTCTGTGTCTGCGCAACAAGCTTCCTCGGGCAGATGTACAGAACATGAGCTGTTGACACGCTTCAGCCGCAAGCCTGCTATCAATTGATATGAACCATATGTGATCAGACTTGAACAGTGACTGTAATGCCACACGAGACTGCCGAAACAGTTGGTGAATATTGTTATAAACATATCCGTTCTATGAAAATTTCTGAAATGCTTGGCTGGTACTACAACACATAGTATATTGTTGGAATCTGCCAAAATTATGGAAACTGTTAGGCGATAAATTATGTCTGTTGTTAAATATTTCATGAGATAGCTGAGGAAAGCTACTATAATCCTCGTAAAAACAACACATCTTTTATTGATACTACGCTTGCGGAGGAGGAGTAAAGTATTTATGAATACATTTGAGTATTATCGGTTAGAAGGGGTGGGAGATGTGAATGAATGGAGGGTTGGGGGAAACTGGGCAAATGAGGGTGAAACGAGGGTGAAATTTGAAAAAAAATTCTAAATACAATTACAGGAAATTACTTAAAGGACTTCGTAAAAGAGAAGTCGTTAAACTGACAAGCGAAACAATTGATAATGAATGCAAAAAGTCAAAACCATCTACGTTCTCAGTCACTTGTGAAGACACACTTTCGTGTATATAAGGCTTCATCAAGCTACAGTAAAAAATAATTTAAAAAAAAAAAAATGCTCAATTGTCAGGTTACTAAAGCATATGCACTTGACATTAGAACAATACTTGGTCCGTAATGAATTTGATAATAGTCTGAGAGCTAAACTCAGAACTGGTCTGCGAATCGGACCAGTCTGAGTCAGCTACGCTTGCCATTTCCCTCATGTGTGTGTGTGTGACATCGTCACCATTCTTTGTACTTCCTAGTGATAGTTCCTGTCACAGAAGAGGAGCAGGTTTCATATCCATCTTTCTTAGTGGCGTCTTTAAGGGATTTGGTTTTTCTTTACTTTATTTACGAAACAACACAACTGAGTGGATAGAAGTGATAGAAATAAGAAATAAAGATAAAACAATCTGATGCGATCCAAGAATTCGGAGGTTGGTTGAAAGTCCAGACTTTTTCAATACAGACACGTGAACAGCGTGGCAGAAAGGAGATGGTGGAAGAAGGAGGGCAGAAGACAGCAACAAGATGATTCAAGTTCAGGGCAGAAGACAGAAACAAGATGATTCAAGTTCAGGGCAGAAGACAGAAACAAAATAAAATGATTCAAGCCAAAGTTCAGGACAGAAGACATAAACAAGATGATTCAAGTTCAGGACAGAAGACATAAACAAGATGATTCAAGTTCAGGACAGAAGACATAAACAAGATGATTCAAGTTCAGGGCAGAAGACAGAAACAAGATGATTCAAGTTCAGGGCAGAAGACAGAAACAAGATGATTCAAGCCAAAGTTCAGGGCAGAAGACAGAAACAAGATGATTCAAGTTCAGGGCAGAAGACAGAAACAAGATGATTCAAGCCAAAGTTCAGGGCAGAAGACAGAAACAAGACGATTCAAGCCAAAGTTCAGGGCAGAAGACAGAAACAAGATGATTCAAGTTCAGGGCAGAAGACAGAAACAAGATGATTCAAGTTCAGGGCAGAAGACAGAAACAAGATGATTCAAGCCAAAGTTCAGGGCAGAAGACAGAAACAAGAAGATTCAAGCCAAAGTTCAGGGCAGAAGACAGAAACAAGATGATTCAAGCCAAAGTTCAGGGCAGAAGACAGAAACAAGATGATTCAAGCCAAAGTTCAGGGCAGAAGACAGAAACAAGATGATTCAAGTTCAGGGCAGAAGACAGAAACAAGATGATTCAAGCCAAAGTTCAGGGCAGAAGACAGAAACAAGACGATTCAAGCCAAAGTTCAAAACAAAGAAACGACAAAGAGAGAAAAGGAAAATTCTGGCGCTGAGTTTCAAGCTGCGGACTGGGACGCTGTTTGTATTGTAAAATGACTCCATTTACCTCCACCGTGGGGTAGCGTGGGAGAGAGCGACGAAATATTGCCCGGTCCTTGTGCGTGCGTGCGTGCGTGCGTGTGTGTGTGAGCGTGGGCGTGCGCTTGTGTGTAGGTGTGTGTGTGTGCGGTTGAAAGATCTGTCTGTTACTCTGTGTGCATGTCTGTGTGTGTGTGTGTGTGTTTTGTGTTTCTTTCTGTGTGTGCAGGAGTGTGTGTGTGTGTGTGGGGGGGGGGGGGGGGGTGAGGGTATGTATGTGTGTGTGTGCCTGGGGGGTATGTGTGTGGGGGGAGGGGGGTATGTGCGTGGGGGGTGGAGTGGGGGTGAGGACAGGGTATGTGTGTGTGTGAAGGGGGGGGGGGGGTATGTGTGTATGGGAGGGGGGGTTTGAGGGCCGGGGCTATGTGTGTGTGTATGGGGGGGGGAGGTTGGGGGGGTGTATGGGCCGGGGGGGGGGTGTATGGGCCGGGGGGAGGTGGAAGCGGCTGACTCCGTCCAGGGAGGTCTGCCGGTGTGTGCGTTTGTGAACATATATTAATTTTGTGTGCTTGTTTGTTTGTTTGTCTGGCTCACTTAGGTATGTCAAATCACTATCACTGTCAATAACCTTTCTCTGCACGCATTATCCCCCCACCCCCCTTCTCCACTGACTCCTCCCACCAGCTGACCATCCGCCGGCACCGGCCGTGCACTGACTGCCGGACACCTGACCAACTCAGTATAAATGGGTTTGCATTCAGAAAGGGAGGGGGGCGGGGGGAGACCTTAAGCTGGGCCACACCTGTCATCCTATCTCCTGAAAAGTTGTACGTCTCTGTCTCTGTAATACAACACGTCAAATATACGGCGAACCTTTCATTTCAGGATTTAGCTTTGTGCCAATTTCAGTGATTAGACGCGGGGACGTAACGCAACACCCAGTCAAGGTGGTTTTTTTGTCCCCCTCCCCCCCCCCCCTTTTTTTTTGCGACACGGGGCTCAGTTTACAGTGAAACGTATTTGTCAGTGACAGACACTGAAGTGGTATCCCTCAGTGATCTGTTGATGCAATTGTCTGTGATGATTCTGATCTGGGTCGGCACGGGGGCATTGACCTGTTCGGTGTGAAAATGTCCATGATTAATATGATCAGTCTTGTGTGTGTGTGTGTGTGTGTGTGTGTGTGTGTGTGCGTGCGTGCGTGTATGCGCGCGCGCGCCGCGCGCGTGTCTGTGTGTGTTAAACAAGGCCAGAGGAAAACAAGTGTAGGCAAGCAATTACACACGGTTCTGCGCCTAACGATTTATTTCACTGTCATTGCTCTGTTCTTCATGTGCATACCAATGCGTACACCCTAAGTTGCTCGCGCGCGCACGCACGCACACACACACACACACACACACACACACACCGCAATACACCACTGACTGACAGAGAAACTCAAGGAGCACTGTATATAATACTTAGAAACAGAGAGAAAGAGAGACGGACAAACGAAGAGAGAGACATCCACCACAGAAACACCGACACATGGTCTCCCGGTGCATAAAAATCACAACCCCATTCGCATCAAACCAAAGTAAACGGTATAAATATATCTGCAACGTATTTCCTCTTACCAAGCTTTCCAATCTAAATGATAACTTTTTATTAATAATATAAAATGTCCAAGTCGTTAGACACTCCCTCAGATGAATACACAAGGGGTTCACGGTGACAGCTCAGCAGTTCACAAGCAACCTCAGTGGAAGGGAAATAACCGCGGCCTCAACCAGTCTCCACCTCGGCACGTTTGTCTCCCGTGGCTTCTGAAAAAAGAAAATGCCCGCAAACGAAAAGGTTTATAATATTATCAATAACCTTCATCATCGGGTATCTATCAGTGCTAAAGATCTGATTAAGATTAGTTCATTAAACTTGTTTTCCTTAGCGTCACGATGAAGCTGTCTGAAATTATTTCTAAATCATTGTTGAGCACACAATTACAATCTCCGAAAAGCAGATGGTTGTGATAATCAAATCCATTAATTTTAATTGTTCCCGTAGTTCCTTAAAAAAAAAAAGAAAAAAAAAAAAGAAAGTGACCTTATCCCTATAGTTGTTGGGTGCGTTTGTGTTTACTGAAATAAAGTCATATCTATTCTTTGTTACTCATATGGTTATGACTCTGTTTTTGTGCCAGTTTCAAATTTACTTTACCACTGAGTGAAATGTTTGGATACCGGTATAACTTCTGGAACGATACGTTGCAGGAACCATTGCAGTTTATCGTCTTTGCTTCTGTTTGTTCCTTCGGTATAGAACTTCTCCCCTACCCCCATCCCCCAATGTGTTTCCCGATTAGGTACACCACTATTAATTAAATGAGTTTCTTGTATACAGATGATGTCGTAGCGTTTGTTTTGTTTTTAGTTAGCGAAAGATTGAAGTTCTTTTGAATCTGTTTAAATTTTTTTTAAAGAAAAAAGTAGTAACAACAACAGCAACATCAGCAGCAGTATTATCAGCAGCAACATCAGCAGTAGTAGCCACAACAGCAGTATTATCAGCATCAACAGTAGCAGCAGTAGCAGTAGAAGCCATAACAGCAGTATTATCAGCATCAACATCAGCAACATTAGCAGTAGTAGCCATAACAGCAGTATTATCTCAGTGCATCAACAGCAGCAGTAGCCATAACAGCAGTATTATCAACATCAGCAGTAGTAGCCATAACAGCAGTATTATCAGCATCAACATCAGCAGTAGTAGCCATAACAGCAGTATTATCAGCATCAACAGTAGCAGTAGTAGCCATAACAGCAGTATTATCAGCAGCAACATCAGCAGTAGTAGCCATAACAGCAGTATTAT
This sequence comes from Babylonia areolata, assembly GCF_041734735.1. Lineage (NCBI taxonomy): Eukaryota > Metazoa > Mollusca > Gastropoda > Neogastropoda > Buccinidae > Babylonia > Babylonia areolata. The sequence goes on along the minus strand of NC_134883.1, from coordinate 19,130,158 downwards.
CAGCATCAACAGTAGCAGTAGTAGCCATAACAGCAGTATTATCAGCAGCAACATCAGCAGTAGTAGCCATAACAGCAGTATTATCAGCAGCAACAGTAGCAGTAGTAGCCATAACAGCAGTATTATCAGCAGCAACAGTAGCAGTAGTAGCCATAACAGCAGTATTATCAGCAGCAACATCAGCAGTAGTAGCCATAACAGCAGTATTATCAGCATCAGCAGTAGTAGCCAGTGATAACAGCAGTATTATCAGCATCAACAGAAGCAGTAGTAGCCATAACAGCAGTATTATCTGCATCAACATCAGCAGTAGTAGCCATAACAGCAGTATTATCTGCATCAACAGTAGCAGTAGTAGCAGCTACAGTACGAACAGTTGCAGCAGCGTGAAAGCAATAGTAACAGCAACAGCAGTAGTGCAGTAGCACCATCAGCAGCTGTAGCAGTACTGCTATTAATACCAGCAGGAACAAAGCAACAATATTATCTATATCTATCTATCTATCTCTCTCTCTATATATATGGGTGTGTGTGTGGCCAGTTGGGTTTCGTTTGAGCAATCTGACAGGGTCACCAGTTTGTTTTCTTCATAGGACGGATTCACTCCGACCCAACCCACTAATTTAGTTTTAGTGCTAACATGCTTCTAGTCGAATGATACACACCTTTTTATTACATGATAGTTATCATGTTCCTATTCTGTTGTTGCTGTCAGCGATTTGGATATTTGGTTGTCGTTTTGGGGGTGTAGGATGCAGTCTTTGACACCTTCATCACTGATGTAGTAGTAGTAGTAGTAGTAGCAGCAGCAGCAGCAGTAGTAGTAGAAGCAATAGTCGTAGCAGTAACACTGAGCAGCAGCAGCAACAGTAGTAGTAGCTGTTGCAATGATGATGATAATGATGATGATGATGATGATGATGATATTGTTGTTATCGGTATCGCAATTATGTTGTTTTGTTGTAACAATCATCAATATTACCACAACAGAGCAGTGAATCACTCTGACCGACAGAATGAAGCAGAGTGCTGACACTGACAGAACAGTTTCCCCAGACACATGACGTGCAGCAAAGCACGTGCCGAGCGGTGTATACAGTCATCAGCCCCTCTCGTGCACCAATCAGCCCTCGTTATCTTCGGCCCTCGACACTCTCCATCCATCAGTCCCACTGGGTCTCTTTCATGGGACACCACTCATCTGTCACACACGCACACAGGGCGCCGTGTGAGTGTGTGTGTGTGTGTGTGTGTGTGTGTGTGTGTGTGTTGCCTTTTGGGCAGCGACTGTCGTTGTCGTTGTTTTTTTGTTTGCTTGTTGTTGTAAAGAAAAAGAAAAATCGAGCACCACGTTTTCAGCAAAATCAACCCTAACTGAAACAGCTGGACTCAATGTCCATCCGAATGCGGGGCTCGGCGCAAGGGACACAACCATACCTTTGTCTTCCAGTTCAGAACGTTTGTGTCCCTCTAAGGAACTTCACTCAGAAGGACTGGGTGGAAGGGAACACGGACAGGACTTTGTCTTAAAACCTCGACTATGTAACAGCTACAATAACAACACAGTACTTTGTCTTAAAACCACGACTATGTAACAACTACAATAACAACACCAATAATGGGAATAACAACAGTAGCAATAATGGTTTTCATTTACAAAGCGTTTGTTCAAGTACAGCCTTTTGTTCGAATATATGCCCAGGCGTTCAACAATATTGTGTTCTTTATCCCTGGAAAACATCATAGAACAAAAACAACACACTGCAAAATGATTATATCGAAAACTATGCAAAGCACGGAAAGCATAGCGCAAAAAAACGTTTTTAGTGGGAAAGTATGAATTCTAAAGTTCATACTGCCAAGTGCCGTTGTAAACGTTGCAAGAAATGTTCAAGTGTTTTCATAATTGCTTTGTTCACTTCCTCTCTCAGTCGCTTTCTCACGAGTGCGTGTGTGTTGTAGTACGTACACGTATATGCTTCTTTTTCTTTTTCTCCTTCTTTTTTACATTCTATTTTATCTTATTTTCACTGCTCATGTTCTGGTGGCTCTAACATTGTGGATTTCGTTCGACTGCAGTTTCTCACCTGTTTGATTCTATAGTAAAAGCCGTGGGTCCCTGGACCAGTTTAAGACGCTAACAGGACTTTACCCACTGAGAAATCCATTACTACCTCTGTGATCCTTTCCACAGCCCCTTTAATTTACCTGTCGTCCTTGTGAACTGTGGCACCTTCGTTTCCTTCTCAGCTCACTCAGTGCTGTCGTCAGGACGCTCACAAGTCTTCGCGTCAAACTTAGTGTCGTCTGCATGATGATATCAACATGCTGAGGATTGCTTCCCTTACCTTCCGATTACCGTCGTCTGCTGAATTTGTAGGCCCGAAAGCACAGACTAGAAAGTTGTTTTCCGAGGAATAAAAGTCTCAGTGACTAAATCGATCTGGCTAATTTTCCAAAATAATGGAGTCCTTAAACATTAGCTGTTGCAATGTAGTCATTTTCATTCATCTTGATGATTTTAGAAACAGTTTTCATTTGTCATTACGAAAAGTTAAATACATATGAAAGAAAAAATAAAGAAAAGAAAAGAACAGCACAACAGAACTAATAACAACAACATATGAACAACAACAACAAAATAAGCAGAGAGAGACACATTGTTTGTTTGGTTTTTTGTTTTTGTTTTTAAGGCCTATTATACCGGTTAAAGCACAGTGCGATGATTGTCCTCAAACTCCACCCACCCCCTACCCCACCTCCTCCCCGCCCTGCTGCAACCTCCAGCACCCCGCCCCCTCCCTTCCCCTCCCCCCTCCTCCCCGCCCTGCTGCAACCTCCAGCACCCCGCCCCCTCCCTTCCCCTCCCCCCTCCTCCCCGCCCTGCTGCAACCTCCAGCACCCCGCCCCCTCCCTTTCCACCCCACCACACACCCCCAACCAAGAGTTCCGGAACACTGATGAAAGACCACCGCGTCTCCGACTCCCCAGCCCAGGCCGGCAAATCTGATAAATGTAAAATATTTCCCTCTCTCTTTGCCTGGCTATTTCCTTAATCTTATAGCACCTGGGCCGGGATAATGACAGCTCGGTTACAGCTCGTTAGCTCTGGTGCCGGTAGCTCGCCCTTGCCTGTGCTTTCCCGTTGGACCGGTATTACTTCCCTTCTGTTCCCGGCGTTCACGTCGTTATCAGCCAGTAGGCCACGTGCTGAGATAGGCGGGGAGGGGGACAGGGGGGAGGGGCGGGTGGCAGCCATTGCAGACTGCTTGGTGCCGGCGTAACAGGCCAGATCTTACCCCTGGCTGGTTCTTACCCCGGGTAAGAACCAGCCTAGGCCATTTCTTATTCCCCCTGGCTGGAATATACCCCCTGTGTATACTTCGTTCACCCAACCAGTCTGTATCACATTTACATATAAAACACATGATGATAATGATAATGGTGATGATTATGATTGTAATAACAATACTAATACTAACAACAACAACAACAACAATAATAATAATGATGATAAAGGGAATATATATAACTCCTTCCAACGCTCAAGCCACTTTGCAATTAATGCAAAAAATTGATGTGATGATGTTCGTCAAAAACGTGATGTGATGATGTTCGTCCTTCGGATTCGAAGATGACCATGGCTTCAAGAGTCAGATGGAAGATGTGTGTGTGTGTGTGTGTGTGTGGCTGTGGGTCCAGAGGTGACTGGTGAGGCTAATCCGGGCCCTGAAGTCTCGCCCACATGTGGGACACAAGTGAGTAGGTGCTGTTGTGGCAATGGATGCTGCTCGGGCCTTGCGCACAGCACACTTCCGTTGCACCTCGATGATGCGCCTGACTTCAGCTGCACGGGCTGTTGTGGTGATTGTGCTGTGCCAAGCTGGACGGTCCAGAGCAAGTGTCTCCCAAGTGTTGATGTCGACGCCCAGGACTTTGAGGGACGCTTTGAGGCAGTCTTGGTAGCATTTCTTCTGTCCTCCAACTGAGCGCTTGCCCTGACACAGCAGCTGATCAGACAGTCGGCTGTCTGACATTCTGACCACATGTCCAGCCCACTTGGCTTGGACATTCTGCAGAAAGGTTTAGACGCTGCAGAGGCCAGCTCGTTCCAGGACTTCCCTGTCGGGGACTTTGTCCTGCCACCTGATGTGGAGGAGTCTGCAGAGACAGCTCATGTTGAGCTGTTTGGAGTGTCTGCTGTAGACAGTCCAGGTCTCGTTGGTGTAAAGGAGGGTGGTAAGGACCACTGCACAGTAGACCTTCAGCTTAGTGGTAGAGCTGAGTCGTCTCCGCTCCCAGACGTTCTCACGGAGTCTCCCTAAGGCGGCGCTGACTTAAGCAATCCTGTTCACACACACAGACAAACACACACACCACCACCCCCACTACCCACAGATATACTCGTAATGTCCTTTACGTGCCATGCCACACCCGCTCACATCATGCTCACTTTCAGACAACATCAGAGAGGTTAACAGTGACCTAGTTGGCATGCAGTGCAGGGGAGCATGCCTATGTTTCTCCAGGTCTAAGTTCTCCCAGGTCTATATTCACCTAGGTCTAAGTTCCCCCAGGTCTATGTGCCCCCACAGCTGACCATGGTTGACCACAGTTCAAGAGTGCTCAGACTGCATTATGTTGTCGCATTTGTACATTATGTCTTTGAATATGTTTGAAACTGTATGACCACTACTGACCACTATCAGAGTTCAGCTAGCATCACATTGTATGCAATATTGCAACGTTTCAGCAGGATTTCACTATACTGTTGGCCATTACTGACCAGTACTTGCCACTGCTGACCACTGCGTCAAATTCTTCATATTGCGTTGTTTTGTCACATTTGTGCATTATCAAGACGTCCTGGTTTTTTGTTTTTGATTTTATTAACTGCAAACTGACCACTGCTGGTCACTGACAACCACTACCCAGTGACCACCGCTTACCACTACTGACCACTACAGTCAACTGACTACTACTGACCACTGCTGACCGCTATCCACTGCTGCCCACCACTGACCACTGACTACTGCTGATCACCACTAACCATTGACCACTACTGACCACTGCTGGCCACCATATACTGACCACTAACCATTATTGATCACTGACCACCGGTGACATCCATTGACCACTGATGACCACTGACTAATGCTGACCACTTCTGACCACTGCTGAGCAACACTGACCACTACTGACAGCTGACCACCATTGACCACCACTGACTACTAGCATTACTGATCACTTACAACCGCTAACCACTGACCGACCAGAACCAACCACTGACCACTATATACTGACCACTTATGACTATTGACCTCTGACCACTACCGACCACTGCTGACCGCTTCTGACCACTAAGCAGTTCTGACCACTGACCACTTCTGACAACTGACCACCGCTGCCCAGCACTGACCACTGCTGACCACCACTGACCACTGACTTCTGCTAACCACTGACATCACTGTCCACTAATAACCACCGTTGCCTATTACTGTCCATTGCTGACCGCTGACTACCACTGACTACTGCTGACCACCACTGACCACAATCACAGAGCACTATTGACCACTATATATGGACCATCACTGACCACCATTGACCACCATTAACCGCGGACGACTACTGACTACTGCTGACCATCACTGACCACTGCAGATCACTGACCACTGTTGACGACCATTGACCACTACATACTACTGACTACCAGTGAGCATGACTGACCACTACTGACCGCCACAAACCACTACTGTCCACCACTGACTGATGACCACCACCGACCACTATGGACCACTGACCACCACTGAGCACCGCTGACCACTACTGACTGCTGACTATTGACTATTGCTGACCACTGCTGACAAGCACCCAAAGTGTATGTATGATTAAACAAACATGTTTAGGGGAATATAGACTTGGGGGGTATACAGACCTGGGGGAACATAGACCTGGAGTAATATAGACCTGGGTGAACATAGACCTACCAGAAACGGTTTTTTTTTTTTGGGGGGGGGGGGGGGGGGAGGGCGGGATTATCGACCTAGGGGAATATAGACTGAGAGAACAAAGACCTGGGGGAACAAAGATCCAGAAAACGTAAATTTAGGGGAACATAGACCCGTGGGAACATAGACATGGGGGAATATAGTCATGTAAGAACTTGCAGCTGAATGAAGGAAAATTCTGGGGAACATATATCTAGGGGAACATAAAGCTGACCCCCAAAATCATCTGCAAAATAAACCGCGCGCGCACGCGCGTGTTTGTGTGTGTGTGTGTGTGTGTGTGTGTGTGTGTGTGTGTGTGTGTGTGTATGTGTGTGTGTGTATGTGTGTGTGTGTGTGTGTGTGTGTGTGTGTGTGTGTGTGTGTGTGTGTGTGTGTGAATCAGAATCAGAATCAGAGTCAGAATCAGACGTCATGAAAACCGTGAATGAAAGGTTTATAGACACAACAATAAAGGGAGTGTGTGTGTGTGTGTGTGTGTGTGTGTGTGTGTGTGTGTGTGTGTGTGTGTGTGTGTGTGTGTGTGTGTGTGTGTGTGTGTGTGTGTATGTGTGTGTGTGTGTGTGTGCTCCTTTGATTTTTAGTGGAGATACCTTTCTTCAATACCTTCTTTTTCTTTCTTGTTTCTCTTCTCAGTTTCTTCTTTCTTCCCTGTTAATTATCTTTTAAAAAAAATATCGTTTAAAGTTTATTCATCCTTTCACTCCAGTTGCTTACGGAGGACTGCTATCAAATGATACTTTTACGCCCAAAAGAAGACATTCAAATACTCAACACTATAATTTAATAAGAAAACGCATATATGTTTCAAAAAACAATTAGCATTTGAATGTGCACATTTGATAAACGTACTTATAGCTAACAAATTCCATCTGCTTCCTATGAACAAAAAACAAACAAACAAACAAACAAAAAACAAAAATGAAAACCGACTTCGGAGACAAATATTTTTTCATGCACACGCTTGTCTCGGAAGTCATTATGCTTTGTGCATTCCATTATAAGATAGAACTCATCCCCAATCACAGCCATATTACAAACCTTGCAAACTCTCGTGGTGTGCCACTACATCTCCCTCTTTCTATTTCCAACTCAAGATTACTAAGCATAATTCATCAAAAGCAGTCACTGTACATCAGAACGACTGAAGGTCTCAAGGAACGAACTTCATGTTCAAAGATAATATCAATTAAAACCGGTGTTCCACATCGACAATTTTAATTGCAAATAAGACAAAAGTTTTATCCAAGCAACAAGTTCATTGATAACTTTCCAGTTTTAGATAAAAGCCCATTGGTAATAACTATTGTGTGAAATATATTCCTCGTAGTCAACATACCCTTCATTCTAATGTTGTTAATCTTGGCACTCTTCAAATATCAATGAATTTCAGAGAAAAAGAGAGGGGGTAAGAATTGGCCCAGGGGATATAAACCGGCCTAGGCCAAACATGTTGAACAATGCTCTGTCGGGCATCTGCCTTGTAGATGTGGTGTAGCGTATATGCATTTGTCCAAACGCAGTGACGCCTCTTTGAGAAACTGGAACTAAACCCTGATCTCAGTCACCTGAGGCCAGTGTGGGAAAATCCACCTTCCCTTATACCACACACACTGTTCCTCCTTACCTCCTCCACACAGCCTCAACTTGAATTCTTCTTCTCCTCCTCCTCCCCCTCTTCTTCTTCTCCTTCTTCCTCCTCCTCCTCCTCTTCTTCTTCTTTTTCCTCCTCCTCCTCTTCTTCTTCTTCATCTTCCTGAACTCTGTGAAGGGTCACTGGGGCACCGCACAGAACTGTTCATCAGATCATTTTAGGTCTGTGGGTTGTGTGTCAAAAGCCTGGGTTTCAACAGATCCTTGCATGTTCAGTTACTTGGAAATGTTTGCAACGTGCACGATTTAAGCAACGTTCTTCTTCAGCACATTCTATGTCACACGACAAATCGATATATTGAATGGAAGTGCTTTTCACGTGTTCTACGTGTTTGGTAGTATCCTGGGTGGTGTCACAATAGTATGTGTATGCAAAGGGACGGCAAAAAATACCCTGCACTTTAGTTCTGAAGTCAGCCTGTGACTGACCATTTTGAGGCAGATGTTTGTCACTCAGAGAGATGGGGCTATGAGGAGACGGACAGGAGAGGCAAAGAAGTTGAGGATTGGGAAATTGACACACATCTTCATCTCATCAACCAAAAAGATGATGAACCCACCTTCTACTCTAGACGCTGGATGACCACATCAGCACCAGATCTAGCGTCACCAACGACCTGTTCCTCGGGACCACAAAGACAGTCCTCAACCAGCTTGGAGGAAGGGACCACAAGCCCGTAAAACTCTATCAACCTCAACTTGCAGGCTCCTCAAGCAAAGTGTTTTCCCCGCTGGAATTACAGAAAGGTGGACTGGACTCTCTTTGAGACCCTCACAGATACATACACAAAGCCAATCAACATCAGGCAGAAGGACTCAAACAAGACGGTTCAAGACTTCACAAAGTCCGTCTTGAAAGCTGCTATAGAATCCGTCCGAAGAGGAGCACGCAAAGACTACAAGTCCTACTGGATGGAGGAACTCCAGAATCTGAAAGATGCTGTTACGAAGCCAGGGACCAAGCAGAAAAGCAGCCAACACTGGAGAACAACATAGCGCTGAAGGAAGTAACTGCCAGATACAAGCTGCAAGAAAAAGCTGGTAAGAGAAAACTGAAAGCCTAAATCTCGACAAGGATGGCAGCAAGCTGTGGAAACTGGCTAGAACCCTCAGCAATGAAAACAACGTCACACCACAATAACAAGAGAATGGAAATAACCTCTCTGGAAAGAAAGCAGCAGACCACTTCATAGACGTCTATGAAAACAGCAATCTGGAAGTCCCTCCTGAACATAGAGCTGCAGTGCACAGGGCCTAAGGTGAACTTCATGAGAAAGAGCCCCAAGAGGAAGTCATGACCTCAGCTTTCACAGAGAAAGAGCTGGAGGAAGCGTTGCAGAGCCTCAACCTGAAGAAGTCACCTCGACCAGACGGAATCACACATGAAATGATTCTGCATCTTGGGATGAAGAGCAAGGCAGTCCTTTTAATAATCTTCAACTCCAGCTGGAAGATAGGATCAGTCCCACAGTGTTGGAGGGAATCAGACATGATCCCCATTCACAAAAAGGGAAAGGACAAGTCGAAGGCTGACAGCTACAGACCCATCAACCTTACAAGCTGCTTAGGAAAGCTGATGGAGAGACTTGTCAACACTAGGCTTGTCTGGCACCTTGAGAAGTATCAGCTGCTGAGCCCTGAACAGGCAGGCTTCCGCCAACACAGATCAACAGAAGACCAGATCACATTCATCGCTCAAAGCATTGAGGACGCATTCCAAGAAAAGAAGAACACGCTTGCTGTCTGGATTGACATGGAGAAGGCGTTCGACAAAGTCTGGAAGGACGGACTCAGGCTCAAACTACAGCGATGTGGTGTGTCTGGGAGGATGTGCACCTGGATCAGCCAGTACCTACACAACCGCCAAGCCCGAGTCAAGATTCAGGGCCAGAAGAGCAAGAAGAAGGTGCTGAGACAGGGAGTACCACAAGGAGGAGTCCTTTCGCCAACGCTGTTCCTCATCTTCATAGATGATATCGTCAGAGAACTGCGAAGAGGGGCTCAGAGGAGCGATCTACGCAGATGACCTGGTACTCTGGTGCTCTGAAGAGTATACCACTACAGCACAGGTACGCCTCCAGACTGCGCTCAACAAGATCAGCAACTGGACCAAGGAATGGCTTGTCTCTGTCAACTCAAGCAAAACAACCTACACAGTCTTCAGCCTATCCAGCAAGAAGCAAGAGGCGAAACTGACACTGAACAACCAAAGGCTTGCAGAGGAACCCACACCTACCTACCTGGGAGAGATCTTTGACCGGAGGCTCACTTGGAAACAGTAGATCACCAGATACTATAGCAGGGCCAAGCTGAGACTGGCGATCATGAAGAAACTTGCAGGGACGGACTGGGGGGCTGATGAACGTATCCTAAAGAGACTCTATACGGGGAGAGTCCGAACTGTAGTTGAATACGGGACATCAGCATGGGCATCAGCTGCAAAGTCTAACCTCGACCATCTCAACAAGATATAGAACCAAGCTCAGCGTGTCATAACTGGCGCCATGAGATCCACCCCAATCCTGAAGATGGAGGAGACCACTGGGCTACAGTCATTGGAGGACAGAAGGGACACAAAGATCCTCATCCAGGCAGCAAAATTCAAACGCCTTGAAAACCATCCAACGAACAACAGAATGAGCAGACCCACCAAGAGCCGGCCGAAAATAGGCAGCTTCATCCACCAGTCAAGACGCCTTGAAAGACAAACCCCAGTCTTGATGGAACACGAAGCAAAGTCTATCCCGGCAAATGTCACCCACCCATCTTGGAAGAGGCAGGTGTTCCCAACAGTCGTTACCAGCATTCCCGGAGTGGAGAAGAGAGGAACACAGTCAGACACCCAAAGGAAGGCCCTGGCCATGGAGTACATCTGCAACCAGTACCCCCAGGAAGACTGGACCCAGGTCTTTACAGATGGCTCCGCCACAGAAGACAACGAGGGATGGTGGAGCTGGAAATCTTCCTCCGTTACAAAGACGGAGATGAAGAAATTGCAATCCCAACAGGAAAATACTCCTCCAACTTCGGAGCTGAGCGAGAAGCCCCGGTCTGTGAGGCAGCCACAACAGTCTCGCAGAACTCCACAAGAACAACATGGTAGGTGGTGGTGTTCTCAGACGCCCTCTCCGTGCTCCAAGCCCTCAAGAACTCCCGCTGCAAAGAACAGAACCATCTCACTTCAGCCCTTGTTGCCATGAGTGCCAGAGTGGAGAAAGTGGTGATGCAATGGGTACCAGCACACTGTGGCATCAGAGGCAACGAAAAAGCGGACATTCTGGCAGAAGACGGTGCACAGAAGGAGCAGGCCAACAAACTGGTGTCATACGATGAAATCAAGACAATCATCAAGGCACAGCAAGGAATAAAGTGGCGCCTCCAGCACCCCAAATATAACCCAGAAGACAGATACCATTTGCTGGAACGACGGGAACAGGTCAAGATCTTCCGCCTCTGGACTGGACACAACCGCCTGCTCCACCACATGCACACAAAATTTGGCATTGGACAGAGTGGAGAGTGCCCTTGTGGTGAGGGACCACTGAATAACAACCGACCACATCCTTAAGACTGTAGGACGCATGCAGCATCCAGGAGGAAGTACTGGCCAACACCGACAGCAGTGGAAGCCAAACTGTACGGCACCCTGGAGGAGCTGCGACGGACGGTAGCCTTCATCGAGGACACCGGGCTGCTCATCTAATGCCGGGGAGGCGAACGAGGAAGAAGAAGAAGAAGGCAGATGTTTGATATCATTGGATCCTTTCAGCTTTCCTCTGTGTCCGGTGTCCTCAGTCAGATGTTGTGATGGTTGTCAGAACGGTGATTCATTTCACATCTAGCCGCTAGTTTCTTTCTTTCTTCTCAACACGGTGTGCGTTTGATTACTGATTTCAAATGTCGTCCAGTTTGAAAACGTTGCAAACAGAACATGAACGTTGCTTGATGAACATACGTAAATTTAGCCACCATAACCCCCTCGCCCCCAAACCACCCGCCCACCCACACCCACCCCACCCCACCCCACCAAGTGTCTGGGGCTCAGATGATGTTCCCCTCTGTCTCCACTGATTCTGTGAACACAACACAAGGCACAGCAGTGTGTTTACGTCCTTGTGATGAGATTTTAGTGGTGTGTGTGTGTGTGTGTGTGCGCGCGCGCGCGCGCGCGCGTATATGTGTGTGTGTCTGCGCGTGCGTGTGTGTGTGTGTGTGTGAGTGTGAGTGTGTGTGTGTGTGCGCGTGTTTGAACTGAGCGTGTGTGTGTGTGTGTGTGTGTGTGTGTGTGTGTGTGTGAGAGAGAGTGTGTGTGTGTGTGTGTGTGTGTGTGTGTGTGTGTGTGTGTGTGTGTGTGTGTGTGTGTGTCACAGTGGGCCGGCGCGCGTGTGCGTGTGCAGTGGTCATCGTGTTTCACTGCATGCAAAAGCAGCAGAGAAACTCCTGCTGTCAAAACAGCAGGTAATGTGAATATGATTGTGTGCCAATGTTGGTCGATAGAAAGCTTTCTCCACGCTCCTGAGAAAAGAAGAAACAAAGAGAGAGAGAGAGAGAGAGAGAGAAACAACGACAAGCAGACAGACAGACGGACGGACTGACAGAAACAGAGAGACAGACAGACAGAAACTAAGACACAGAGGAAGGGAGGGGGGGGGGATGAAAACAGAACCAGAAACTGTCCTGTAACCAGCAGTGAGCACTGTAACACGGGAACACGGGGAACGGAAAGAGAGAGGAGAAAAAAGCGGTGGAAAAATAAAAGTGGTACACTATTATCACGACAGAGACTTTGCCTTGGCCAGTGACCGCGCGGAGCAAGGCATCTCTCGGTGAGGCGGCATGCTGAAGGCACGCGCACTTTACTTCCAGAGTTATCGGCCTGCACGCCACAACGCCAACTGTGTGCAGCTGTTGATCCTCTCCGTCACCTCTCCCTCTGATTCACTGCCGTCAGCCACTCCACTCCCTGACTGAACACATGGTCACCCCACAACACTGCAACGTGCTCTTCGGGATGTTCGCAACACTTGCAAGTCGTGAATGAGAAGAACAGAAAACCTGAACCAAACCGTCTCTGATTCAGCGATTCCCGCTTCGTTAACGAAACCGAGCAGACTACAAATCATCAGCTGAAAAAGAAAAGTGTGCGGACGTTAGATCTGAGTGCGGGTGGTGTGAAGAGTTGTCGGGTGTGTGGGGTGAACGGGAGGTCGCAGTTCGTCTTCATCGGCTGGCTGTAACAGGTGAGGATCACAAGGAGTGTGAAGCAGTGAAGGCGTGGCAGTGAACCACGATTTGTGTCGGAACAAGGTGCCCAAAGTGAAGGTGTGGTGAAGCTGGAGTTGTGTCGGAACAAGGTGCCCAAAGTGAAGGCGTGGCAGTGAACCACAAGTTGTGTCGGAACAAGGTGCCCAAAGTGAAGGCGTGGACTCTACGGATGGCGAGCGACAAGCAGGAGAGGGACCAGGATGTTCGCCGTGTTCTCATCGCCATGGACGGCAGCGAGCACTCCTTCTTCGCCTTTGACTGTGAGTCCGCTTGAATGAAGTTTGTTGTCTTTTGATTCATGACTGTGTGTGTGTGTGTGTGTGTGTGTGTCTGTCTGTCTGTCTGTCTTTCGGCCCCCCACTCTAACCCCTCTCACTTTGTATATTTTTCATCCTCTTGTTTCGCCCCGGTCTCTACCCCCCCCCCCCTCTCTCTCTCTCCCCCCCCCTCTCTCCCCGAGCTGTACACACATCTTTCAGTTTCATTCATGTTTCAACGTGCCCCCCCCCCCCTCCCCCACTGATTGCCTTGTTTCATTTCATCAGGAACCAGCTGCGCCCGCAGATCCTTCCACTTCATTCATGTCTTGCCGGAAAACTCATTTTCTTCAAACTAATGTTGTGCTTCAAACAGGCCGTTCACACTTTCGTCCGTGTGTGTGTGTGTGTGTGTGTGTGTGTGAGCACGTGCGTATGTGCGTATATGACAGGTGTGGGTGGGAATAAATGAAGTTTTGTTATTTTCTGCAACGGAGTTTTGAGCCATTCTGTGTGTGTGTGTGTGTGTATTTGGGCTGTATCCACAAATGTGACTGGCAGAGTGAACGTCCACGCCATGTGAACACTACTCATTCGGTGTGGAGGGGAACATTGTGGAGAAACTTGTGTTGTTGTTGTTTTTTTAACTTGTGCCCCGAGCCCCATTAACGGATTTGGCTCTATCACCAGAATTCAGTTACTTCTTTTCTTACACTTTCCTGTTTTGATAGTCTGTCTTTCTGCTGATCTCTCTCTCTCTCTCTCTCTCTCTCTGTCTTTGCCTGGACCCCGGAGGCGGTGTGTGGGTGCCCGTCTCTCTCCGGATATGAAGCTTTCAGCCATGTTTGTCAGTCAGCGTGTTTGTCAATGTGGCCATGTCTGTGACCAACACCGCTGTGGCAATGTGGCCATGTCTGTGGGCCAACACCACTGTGCCTGTCTGTGGGCCAACACCACTGTGGAAATGTCTGTGGGCCAACACCACTGTGGCCATGTCTGTGGGCCAACACCACTGTGGCCATGTCTGTGGGCCAACACCGCTGTGGCAATGTGGCCATGTCTGTGGGCCAACACCACTGTGGCAATGTCTGTGGGCCAACACCACTGTGGCCATGTCTGTGGGCCAACACCGCTGTGGCAATGTGGCCATGTCTGTGGGCCAACACCACTGTGGCAGTGTGGCCATGTCTGTGGGCCAACACCACTGTGGCAATGTCTGTGGGCCAGCACCACTGTGGCAATGTCTATGGGCCAGCACCACTGTGGCAATGTCTGTGGGCCAGCACCACTGTGGCAATGTCTATGGGCCAGCACCACTGTGGCAATGTCTGTGGGCCAACACCACTGTGGCAATGTCTGTGGGCCAACACCACTGTGGCCCTGTCTGTGGGCCAACACCACTGTGGCAATGTCTGTGGGCCAACACCACTGTGGCAATGTGGCCATGTCTGTGGGCCAACACTACTGTGGCAGTGTGGCCATGTCTGTGGGCCAACATCACTGTGGCAATGTGGCCATGTCTGTGGGCCAACACCGCTGTGCCTGTCTGTGGGCCAACACCACTGTGGCAATGTGGCCATGTCTGTGGGCCAACACCGCTGTGCCTGTCTGTGGGCCAACACCACTGTGGCAATGTGGCCATGTCTGTGGGCCAACACCACTGTGCCTGTCTGTGGGCCAACACCACTGTGCCTGTCTGTGGGCCAACACCACTGTGGCAATGTGGCCC
>NC_134883.1:19097746-19105246 GCF_041734735.1 Babylonia areolata | reverse complement strand
TATTGTGTTAAAAGCAGAAGAGAAGTCAACAAAAAGGATACGAACAAAAGATCCCGTTTTATTCAAATGAAGGAAAGCATTATGAAGGAGTTAGGATAGCATCGTCAGTACTTCTGTGTACTTTATAAGCAAACTGAAGAGAGTCAAGCTGCTGTTCAGTGAAAGAAAGAAGATGGCGGAGGACAATTTTTTCAAAGCATTTCATCACTGTTGAAGTCAGGGCAACAGGACGGTAATCATTTAGTGCGGCTGGGTTCTTTTTCTTAGGGATAGGACAGATAGTGGGTTTTTTCCAGATGATGGGGACAGAGCAGTCCTTCAGAGACCAGTTGAAAATTTTACAGAACACATCACACACCTGGGAAGCACATGTTTTCAGTAATCTTCCGCAGATATTGTCGGGGCCAAATGCCTTCGTGACATTCAGTTTTAAAAGTAAAGATTCAACAACTTCTGCATCGATAAATCCTCACCTGTGTTCCTTTGATCTTTTCCTGCAACTGTGAGATAACACTATCCAGTTCCCTTCCCAGATCATTCCTTTCAAAGCGACAGTAGAAATAAAGCTTGTTTGAAAAATCAAGCTGTTCATGCATGCGCATGCATGTGTGTGTGTGTGTGTGTGTGTGCGTGAGTGTGTGTGCGTGCGTGTGTGTGTGTCAAAGTCAAAGTCAAAATTTTTATTTCAAGATAGTAATTGAATAAGCAGCGACTGGTTTTGGGTTGTTTTTTTTTGGTTTTTTTGTTGTTGTTGTTGTTTTGTTTGTTTTTTTACTTGAAGCCATCGGGGGGTGGGGGGGGGGGGGGGGGAAGAAAAAAAGAAAAACTGGGGAGATACATGGAACAAAACACACAAAAGTACTAGACATATAGTTACGTGCACACATGAATCGTGCGAAAATGAAATACACATTAGCCTTTACAACACATCCCGTTTCGGATCCACATACACCCTCATACAACAGGCAAACCTCCACCAAAGGCATATACGAAACATTTCACAAATCATGAATTTGGCAACTAATAGATATAGATTTGTATTATTGTTAATCTTTTATTCGTTATATCTTTTAAAACGAGTAGAAGGTTGTTCCATAAATTTCCACCAGAGTATAGGAAGCTGGATTTATAAAGGTTGTTTGTAGGTCTAAGTATACATAACATATGGTTGTGTCTGTGGTCATTAGCTTTGAAAGTGTCTGTAATCTTTTGGGGAGCATTTCCATATATCACATTATGCATGTAAACAGCCTTGTTGAAGAACAGCCTGTTGTCGAAAGATAATACATTAAGTAGTTTATAATCCAATTGGGCCAAGGAGCTTGACTTCAACAATACTAATTTTAACGCTCTTTTATACATACGATGAATAAATTTTAAGTTTGTATTGCTGCAGTTGCCCCATAAAGTTGATGCATAATCGATGATTGGCAGAACATGAGCACAGAAAAAGCTTTCGTGAATGAACATCTAGGATCTTTTTTTATTTTTGCTAACTGACGTATTTTATGAAGAGACGTTTTCCTAAGTAAGTTATTTTTTTTATTATGGTCAGTCCAAGAGAGATCGTGTGTGTGTGTGCAGTGTGTGTGTCTGTGTGTGTGCGTGCGTGCGTGTGTATGTGTGTGTGTGTGTGTGTGTGTGCACGTGTTGGGGAAGCCCAGTTTATGAGAATGACGATCCCCTATCTGGGAGGGAGGGGGTGGGGGGGGGGGGGACGTGTGACCGTCCCGTGTTATGAGTTATCCCCCATGGTGCTGTGTGGCTGAAGGGAAGCAGAGAGAACATGGTGGAGGGAGAAGGGGTGGGTGGGGGTGGGGGTGCAGACCAACTGTACTGCCGTCCGTGTTGACGTGTAGTCTGATGACATCACGTGACGTCAGAACCCACTGATGTCAGGTGTCACTGACCGTCACTGAGCCACACACATCAGCTAATCTGCATGTAGTGCGTGTACACACACACACACACACACCGAACTCACTATCGCTCCATAGCACACGAGTGAACAAACGACACGGACACACCGATACACACATTTTCAGCTGGTATATTATGGAATTTGTCGGCCTTTCTCTTTGTCCAAACCTGTCTGCATGCTTTTTTGTTTTGTTTTGTTCTTGTTATTGGTGTGTGTGTGTGTGTGTGTACGCGCGCGCGCGCGCGTGAGAGAGAGAGAGAGAGAGAGAGAGAGAGAGAGAGAGAGACGTGGTGAAGAAATCCTGGTCTCATGCAGCCAGTTGCATTGCTCGGACGGAAGAGCCTAGTATGGTCGTAACCCGCTACTAACCGTGTGTAGTATGGAACTGACCAATGGCATAGTTCGGTCAATGTAGGCATTTAGTCACGTGTAACTGTCAAAAAGTTGGAACCAAGCAATGCAACCGGTACCTGGAGGCTGCAGTTTATTGTTCCCCGTGTGTGTGTGTGTGTGTCCCTGATTCATACATCAGCCTTCCCCCTTTTCCCCTCAGCCCCTTCCCCCCCACTTGCCCCCCCTCTCCCCCCCCCATCAATGTAATGAGTTCCCCTTGGTGACGCTGATTACCGCCTGTACACAGCGGACCGTGCCGACATCACGTGACTGTCGTGACGTCATCGATCCCTTGATCCCGTCCAATGGAGGGCAGGAGGCTGATCAGTTAATCTATCGGTGCCGCCCCCACCCCACCCCCACCCTGTCTTTGCTTGACGACCTCTTGGCCCTGTCCCCCCCACCCCACCACACAGGGAGGCGTGGGCCCAGTGGTTAGGGCGCTGGATTCTCACCGACTGTCCTGAGTTCGATTCCCGGTTTCGGCTCACCTGGTTTATGAAGGGTGGTGGTTATTTTCCGATCTCTCAGGTGAACGCAAGTTAATTCACATCTTGAGGTGCCTGAGCCCCCTTTGTGTGTGTACGCATGAAGAAGATAAGTTACAGATCCTGTGATGCATGTCAGCACTGGTGGGTTGTGGTTACAACATACCCTGCATGCGGCAACTACCATTCAGTAGTGAGCTGTTTGATGTTTGACGTGTCATGGGTTTTTTCCATTTCAATAAACTGGAACACGCTCCCCCATTCCCCCGACACCCCAACCCCTCTTCTTTCCCCCCCCCCCCCCCCCCCCCACACACACACACACTCACTCACTCACTCACTCACACACACACACACAAACACACTCTCTCTCTCACACACACACACTCTCTCTCAGACACACACACTCACACACACACACACACACACACGCGCGCGCGCGCACGCTTGCACACACACACACACACACACACACACACACACACACACACACACACACACACGATATGTCAGGGAAAAAAGTTGAGAACCGCGATTTCCCAACCCCTTGTGAACTTTGACCTACCTCTCTAACCGACATGCTCAAACCCCCATCCCTCTCCAACCGCACCCCACCCCACCACCCCACTCCACCACCCCTCCCCACTACCTCTGCTCCGCTTTTCTTACTGGCGTTCCCCCAACACCGCCCCCTGTATCCACCTACACCTTCACCCTCCGCTCCTCTTTCTATCGGATTCTTCTCTCTCTCCCCACCCCCCCCCCCCCCCCCTCTCTGTCTCTCTCTCTGTTTCATTATTTTTCCATATCGCCTTTTTGTATTTACCGTTCTCTCCTACACACGCACAAGGGGGCGGGGTTCATTGTCTTCACAGATACACGGTCCACATTGTCAGCAATCTGTAATTGATTTCATAGCCTATTTATGGCCTGCCTCTGATGAAGAAAATGTCACTTTCACTCCTCTCTCTCTGTCTCTCTCTCTCTCTGTCTCTCTCTGTCTCTCTGTCTCTCTCTCTGCATACATGTTCATATCGACCTGCCTTCATCACCCTCCTGTCTCTTTCTCTCATTCTCTATCTCCCCGTGACATAATTCTGTTTGTTTGGGAATAGTTCTGTCTTGCCAGAGAGAGAGATAGTTGTGTTGCGTGTTGATGTGAAATGTTACATAAAAACGATAGGAGTTCCTGGATGAATCTCATGACAGGAGTTACCATGCTGCAGGCAGGTAGGCAGACAGACAGGCAGACAGACAGACAAGCAGGCAGACAGACAGATTGACACAGACAGGCAGACAGATTGACAGACAGGCAGACAGGTCGGCAGGCAGGCAGATAGGCAAGCTGACAGACAGACAGACAGGCAGGCAGGAAGGCAGGCAGGCAGGCAGAGTTTTCTTGCGTGTTCTTTTAGAATTTGTCTCTTTCAGGGGAAAAACAAGTCTCTTGTCGTGTCTTGAATCACGATGCTTTGTAGGAAAACTACAAAAAGATAGGGAGGTGGAGAGTGAGGGAGGGTATGGAGGTGCATCATGACACACTCACAAATCACTTGAGGTCTTCTCTCTCCAGTGCATTGTTTTTTCCCTTTGAATGCACTCACGGATGCGCTCGCGTACATGTGTTTTGTTGGGGTTTTTTTTGTTTGTTTGTTTTTTGCTGTTTTTTCGGGGATGTGGGGGATGTTGTTGTTGAATACTTTGACTGCTCTTTCTGTATCTGTCTACACATGTACATGGAAGTAATCGACGACTGCCATTTGATTTGTATGGCACTGACAATGAATGCGATGCATACACATGCTGTGTAGCGACCAGGTCCTCAAGGGAGGTAAGCAGAACGGTGACAGCTCCCAGGGTCACGTGATTTCAGTGTGTGACCACGTCAGTCCTTTGGTTGACCGGCACACTTCTCTTCCCCTGGACACAGACACGTCATTTAGGTACCAGCTGTCCCCACAAACGAAATGGGATTTTCAGGGAAATCTGACATGTTCTGCACTCATTGTCTGCCTCCATCCCTTCTCTCTCTCTCTCTCTCTCTCTCTCCTAATCACCTTCCGCCAGTTAGAGCGCCTGGTGAATGAATATTGTGCCAGATTGAAAGCGTGTGTGTGGAGGTGGAGTGATTATGCAAGTCACATGAGATGTGTTCACATGTTTCTTCTCTCTGGCCTTGTATGGCTCTCAACGTCAAGTAATAATTCTGAATGGACAATTCATTATCTAATCTCTCTCTCTCTCTTTTCCTCTATCCTCGACACGGTAACGATGAGTGTCGTAAACCGTTATCGTACCTTCTTCTGTCTGTCTCTGTCTGTCTGTCTCTGTCTCTCTCCTATCTTTGTTTCTGCCCATTTCCTTGTCGCTCTGTTGTCCATTCTTTCCTGTGATTACCCCCCTGCTTCACTCACCTGTGATTGTTCTCCACAGTCACTTCTACAGGGCCAAGTGGCCTGGGTTGAAATTTAGATATCAGCCACCTCAGGCATCTTGCATCTGATGAGATAGGAAAAAAAAGGTTATCGCATTGTTCATCGTTATCTGGTTATTGCCTCCAGTGAAACAAGGCAGGAGTAAGTATTGACCCTTGCAGAATGCCCGCATCAACGTTTTAAACATGAACTTCAGTCGATAAACAGCCTCAGCTAATCGATGATACATCGACCTTTCTGAAGCCTGTCTGACGCAGTCATGTAGAATGGGTTTAAAGTGTTCTGTCTTGTTTTTTTAATCACTCGTGTTAGAAGCTTTGATATTGAATGTGTGTGTGTGTGTGTGTGTGTGCGTGCGTGCGTGCGTGCGTGCGTGTGCATGGGAGCGCAGCTCTCTCTCTCTCTCTCTTTCTATCTGTGTCTTTCTATCTGTCTCTTTCTGTCTCTCCCTTTCTTCCCATCTCCCCTCCCCCTCTCTCTCTTTCTATCTTTCTGTCTCTCTGTATCTATATCTATCATTATGTCTTTGTCTCTCTCTCTCCTCTCACTCTCTCACTCTCTCACTCATACACATACACTCTCTTACTTTCTCTCTCTTTCTCTCTCTCCCTCACACACACACACACACACACACACACACACACACACACACACACACACACACACACACTGATAAACAAGATATCGATGAGGGCCAGAAGGCAAGAGGCTGGCCACGTTCAGTGAAGACAGCCCGACACATGGAGCACTCTGACGTTCAGTGAAGACAGCCCGACACATGGAGCACTCTGACGTTCAGTGAAGAGACATCGTATTTTGTTGTAGTTCTTTGTATTTTTTGTCAGCACAATGTCCATTGTAATGTTTATCATTCTTTGTATTTTGTTGTCAGTTCTTTGTATTTTGTTGTTATGTTTATCAGTTCTTTGTATTTTGTTGTCAGTATGATGTCCATTGTTATGGTTAATAGTTCATCATATTTTTGTTGTCAGTATGATGTCAAATGTTGTCAAGTTTGATAAAATATGTGTAAAAAGTGTTTTGTTTGAGAGTGTGTGGTTCTAACAGAAGAGAGAGAGAGGGGAGCAGACAGGGGGGATATAGGATCGACTAATGTTGCACTCACTCACTCTCTCCTCACATCAATAGCAGGGCCACATGGAGTGATTTTTATAGAGTGTTTACAATACAGCACACAGTAAAAAGTTCACCCTACACCTAAAGCAGCACCTATAAGCAGCACACAGCCCAACAGGGATTTCCTTGTTCCTCACATCACTGATCAGTCAGTCACCCTGTGTCAGTCAGTTCTTCTGGGAGACAGCTGAGAACTGGCTGTGCTGACTGGTTTTATCCCTTCCCCCAACATACTGTGCATACTAATGGAAGCTACAACACTCACTCCCCCAACTAGTTGAACTGAAATAACCAATCTTTGCTTGTCCTAGTGACGCTATGTGAATGACTGACAGATTCACTGCTTAATCCCAGTTCGTCCAATTCAACAGATTGATCTGATTCGCTACAATTCATTCCACTTGTTTCTACAACATTCTGTGATGACAAGTTCACCCATTTACGTCACAAAGAGATTGGGGAGACAGGACAATACAACTCTCGGCCTGTTAGCCGGCTTGATCAAAGTTCACATTAGCATAAATTCTCCCTAGCTTATGTTCCGAAGTCCCGCCATCTACGTCAGCTGCGTTTGTGAACGGGGAGATGGGGAACGACTTGAAAGACAGGCCGCCACACGGGATGTTCCGACATGCCGTGCTCGTCCATTTCGAACACGGGGATTGTGGCAGACATCACGTAACTGCACGTGTTCCTAAAGCTGGGGCGGGTGACGCGGCATCGCTGACCAAAGAGGGCCGACTAGGGAGTGGGGTGTGCAGGAGTGTGGAAGGAGGGAGGGTGGTGCGGTTGTCGGCGCAACCTCAAAGACTGGACTTTGGACGGAGCAGGAAGGGAGATAAGAAGGAGGGGGAGGGGGGGGGGGCGAAGGGATGGGGAGGGAAGGGGGACAGAGTGCAGGTGGTGGGGGGTGACACTGCTGGCACACTATAACATATGTAAATGTTTTCATGTACCCTCTAAGCTTTTTCCTGACATGTCTGATATTGTCTTACTTGTTCGTCATGAATTCCTTCCATTTGACAGTATCACCATGACAACAAAATGCTGACACTGGTGGTCGTGTACGCGTGTGAAAAGGGCGCGCGTGAACGTGTATGTGTGGAGGGTGGGGTGAGGGGGAAAA
>NC_134883.1:19050246-19092746 GCF_041734735.1 Babylonia areolata | reverse complement strand
TCTGCCTGCCCCTCTCTCTCTCTCTCTCTCCCCCCCCCCCTACCCCCAACCCCCTCATGCCCACCCCCACCCCCACCCCTCTCTCTCTCTCCCTCATGGTTGCGACTTGGCGCTCGGGACCTTGCGTGAGAGTGAGCGTGCGTTAATGAATTTTTTGTCTGCCTAAAAGCGTGCGTGCGCGTCGGTGTTTGAATTTCAAATGACAATGCAAATTCAAATTACTTGAGGTGTTCACAAGAATGCGTGTTGTTTCTTGCCCCCTTGTCTGAAGGGTTTTGTAACGCTGAATGGACATTAAAATCTTTGTCTTGTCTTCTCTCTCTCTCTCTCTCCCTCCCTCCCTCCCTCTCTCTCTCTCTCTCTCTCTCTCTCTCTCCCCCTCTCCCCCTCTCTCTCTGTATGTCTCTCATTCTCTTCTTCCTTGAGGAGTATGCACATGAATTTTACAGAGCACGCACTTACGAACACACTTCCGCACACACTATTTCAGTATCGTGTGTGTATCTGTGTGTGCGTCTGTGTGAGCGAGTTTACAAAAGAAGTGAAGATGTGCGTACATTAACGCGCGTTTGAAAAGAGGAGAAGAGTGACTTACAAGATCGTGTGGAGGTGCAGGTTACAGTGTAGTGCTGAGGGACACCGCATCGTGTCCACACAAGGCGGGGAGGGAGGGGGGGAGAGAAGGGACAGCACCGGGGCCAGGAGGGGGAGTGGGAAGTAGGAGGGAGGGAGGGGAGGGGCGTGGGGGAAGGGGGGGGGGGGCAGGGGTGAGTCTATTTACGTAATGTCCCCCTTCAGAAAGCGCAACGTATCAGAGAGCAGTGCAAACACTGTGATCGATACTCACCATCACCACTGCTACCACCCGCCCACTACACAGGGCCCCACTCCACTGTTGTTCTGCCTGTGGTCTGTCTGTCATGGCCACACCCAGCCACTGCTGCTGTCCTGACTGCTGGCATCCCCGTCCTGTCCTGACTGCTGACATCTCTGTCCTATTGTGACTGCTGCCATCTCTGTTCTGACTGCTGGCATCTCCGTCCTGTCCTGACTGACTGCTGGCATCTCCGTCCTGTCCTGACTGACTGCTGGCATCTCTGTCCTATTGTGACTGCTGCCATCTCTGTTCTGACTGCTGGCATCTCCGTCCTGTCCTGACTGACTGCTGGCATCTCCGTCCTGTCCTGACTGCTGGCATCCCCGTCCTGTCCTGACTGCTGCCATCTCTGTCCTATTGTGACTGCTGCCATCTCTGTTCTGACTGCTGGCATCTCCGTCCTGTCCTGACTGCTGACATCTCTGTTCTGTCCTGACTGCTGACATCTCTGTTCTGACTGCTGGCATCTCTGTCCTGTCCTGACTGCTGACATCTCTGTCCTGACTGCTGACATCTCTGTCCTGACTGCTGACATCTCTGTTCTGCAATGTCTGTGGACATCTCTGTTCTGCAATGTCTGCAGACATCTCTGTCCTGTCCTGACTGCTGGTATCTCTGTTCTGTCTGCTGACATATCTGTCCTGACTGCTGACATCTCTGTCCTGTCCTGACTGCTGGTATCTCTGTTCTGTCTGCTGACATATCTGTCCTGACTGCTGACATCTCTGTTCTGTCCTGACTGCTGACATCTCTGTCCTGACTGTTGACATCTCTGTTCTGTCCTGACTGCTGACATCTCTGTCCTGACTGCTGACATCTCTGTTCTGTCCTGACTGCTGACATCTCTGTCCTGACTGCTGACATCTCTGTTCTGTCCTGACTGCTGACATCTCTGTCCTGACTGCTGACATCTCTGTTCTGTCCTGACTGCTGACATCTCTGTCCTGACTGCTGACATCTCTGTTCTGTCCTGACTGCTGACTTCTCTGCCCTGTCTGCTGACATCTCTGTCCTGTCCTGACTGCTGACATCTCTGTCCTGTCCTGACTGCTGACATATCTGTCCTGTCCTGACTGCTGACTTCTCTGTCCTGTCTGCTGACATCTCTGTCCTGACTGCTGACATCTCTGTCCTGTCCTGACTGCTGACATCTCTGTTCTGTCCTGTCTGCTGACATCTCTGTTCTGTCCTGACTGCTGACATCTCTGTCCTGTCTGCTGACATCTCTGTCCTGTCTGCTGACATCTCTGTCCTGACTGCTGACATCTCTGTTCTGTCCTGACTGCTGACATCTCTGTCCTGACTGCTGACATCTCTGTCCTGTGTGCTGACATCTCTGTTCTGTCCTGACTGCTGACATCTCTGTCCTGACTGCTGACATCTCTGTCCTATCCTGACTGCTGACATCTACAGGCGTTGTTCCTCTGTTTTGACACACCATATATATCCTTACCAATATTCGGTCCTGTTTGAGGCCAAGGTGCATCATGAAACGTAAATGACTGACCAACCATGGAATCTCAAACCCTAACGATTCAATATGGCATCGTCATTATTACCTATGCTTATCGTCAATATTACCCATCCTCATCGTCATTATCCGTCATCGTCACCATCACCCATGCTGTTTGTCGTTATTATCCATCGTCATCGTCACCATCACCCATGATGTTCGTCGTTGAAGGGGTGGGGTGATGACTGTAGGGTGGATGAGGGTGAGTGGTGATTTCCCAGGACAGGCAACATTTCCTGCATGGTCATCATAAAATCGGTGGTCCCTTTGGACACCTCATCTTGTGTTGACTCTGTGTGTGTGTGTGTGTGTGTGTGTGTGTGTGTGTACAACAGCTAACCACGTGTCCTGTATCATTTTCAGGGTACATGCAGTTCGTGCACACAGACAGAATGGAGGTCATCGTGGCTCACAGTACCCACTCGTCTCGTTCCAGATATTTCCAGTTCCGTATGTCTGACGTCATGTCTCTGCCTGCCACGTGGTCCCAGTTGCATGATGGGACTTCCGCCATTGTCACGTGTTGTTGTCATGCAGTCTGTGGACAAACGGGGAGGTGGGGGGACAGTGTGAACATGGAAGGATTTCTCTCCAACTATTAACAAAGGAAATCACTTGTTAGTTGACCCTAATATCATTTTCCCCCCCTCCAAATTCTTATTTCAGAGGGACTGCTGAATGATTCAGACACATTGTTGTACATCATGCAAATCAGAACTGAAAACACTGAAGGGATGGAATTGATGCACTGTACGTTTTAGCATATATGAATTTTACAGATGATAATGTTTGTATGAAATTATTATTAAAATTTGGGTCAAAATGCATGCAGATGAGAAGTGATATCGTAACAAGTCTCTTGATTAGACACGACGCATGCAGATGAGAAGTGATATCGTAACAAGTCTCTTGATTAGACACGACGCATGCAGATGAGAAGTGATATCGTAACAAGTCTGTTGATTAGACACGACGTATGCAGATGAGAAGTGATATCGTAACAAGTCTCTTGATTAGACACGACGCATGCAGATGAGAAGTGATATCGTAACAAGTCTCTGGATTAGACATGACGCATGCAGATGAGAAGTGATATCGTAACAAGTCTCTTGATTAGACATGACGCATGCAGATGAGAAGTGATATCGTAGCAAGTCTCTTGATTTGACACGACGCAGCATGTTGATGTCAGTTACCAGAAATATCACTGATTAGTACGTAATTGCCGAGTTCAAATGACCAGCGTTAATGGCTCTCCTTCCTGTCTCACCAACTGGTAATTTCTTAACGAATGTCGTTTGAGACTCGATGTTCATTGATTCATCTACAGTCATTTCTGTCCCTCGTTTACCCACAGACTGCGTCATGTGTGTTGTGTTGTGTTGTGTCATGTCTCATGGGTCTGGGTTCGAATCCCATTCTCGCCCTTTCTCCTAAGTTTGACTGGAAAATCAAACAGAAGGTCTAATCATTTGGATGAGACGATAAACCGATTTCCTTGTGCAGCATGCACTTGGCGTACTGAAGAAGAACCCATGGCAACGAAAGCGTTGTCCTCTGGCAAAATTCTGTAGAAGCAATGCACTACGACATACAAACACTCAAGGCAGGCATCTGCCTAGCAGATGTGGTTAGCGTATATGGCTTTGTCCGAACTCAGTGAAGCCTCCTTGAGAAAGAGAAACATGTGACATGTGCGTGTCTTGTGTGTCATGTGACTGTGGGTGTGTCACATAGTGGATCGTCATTGCCGACACCAGGTTCAGTTTGCTGTGCATGGTCAACGTTGTGCTTGTTGCCACCAATAATGTTGTGCATGTTGCTACACGCCGTTTCCTTTGACCATGTGTTCACGATGCTGCATGATGTGTGTGTGTGTGAACTGTGCATGTTGTCCGTTATGTTGTGTTGACTCTGTCTTTTTCCTGGCAGACACCATGGATACTAATCAACAACAACGTGTTTATTGTGCATGCTTGCATGGCCTTTTAATACCCCCTGTTTGGTGTTGTGTTCACTATGCATGTCGGCCTTAATCATGTTCTTTTTTCAAGGGATGGTTTTAGTTGACTACTGAGCTGCGTGGCCATGAAGTTATCAGCAGGCTGTGTTGTAGTTATCAGCTGGCAGTGAGGAGGAGAAAGGTTCACAGGCTGGCCCTGAGGGAAGGGCAGCACGAGGCCCCTCCACACCCACACCCACACCCACACTGATGCCCAAGGACTGTGTTGAAGAGTGTGGGAACAGTGGGGAGGGAGTGGTGGAGGAGGGAGTGAGGTGGGAGTGAAAGGATGTCAGTGTTAGTTCCCCTTTGTCAGGGACACAGACAGGGTTCCCTCAGCTCAGTGTATGTCTGGTGTGACGTGACGGGTGGTGTGAAGTGACGTGACGGGTGGTGTGAAGTTACGGGTGGTTGGTGTGAAGTTACGGGTGGTGTGACGTGAAGTGACGGGTGGTGTGAAGTGACGGGTGTTGCAGGGTGAAGTGACGGGTGGGGGTGTGAAGTGACGGGTGTTGCAGGGTGAAGTGACGGGTGGGGGTGTGACGTGAAGTGACGGGTGGTGTGACGTGAAGTGACGGGTGGTTGGTGTGAAGTAACAGGTGTGGAGTGAAGTGACTGGTGGGGGGTGGTTGAAGTGACGGGTGGTTGGTGTGAAGTGACGGGTGTTGCAGGGTGAAGTGACGGGTGGGGGTGTGAAGTGACGGGTGTTGCAGGGTGAAGTGACGGGTGTTGCAGGGCTGATGGAGCACTGGCAGTTGCAGGGGGTGGAGGTTCTGGTGGGGCACTGCCCGGACTACAGCGGCTTTGCCGAAGCACGTGCGTAGTGCCCTCACCCCCCTCACCCATCCGCCGTACTCACCCTCCACCCTCCCCGCACCACTTCTTCAGGCTGGTCCAGAGACACAGGCACTCGGGGTCCAAACATGAACAGAACAAATATTGCCAAGCGCCATGTATGAATGTAGGCTCTTTGCTATTGCACACATGCGCTCACACAAATACTAGCTTGCACGCGCACACACCTCCGCATCAGTGCACGCACACGCGCACACACACACACACACACACAGTGAAGTTAATTCTTGAGGCCAAAGAATCCACAAAGAAAAGGATATGAAGAAGCTGAATCTGTTTTGGCTATGAAGAGGGAGAGAGAAACAAGTGACTGACATCATAGTTCCTGCCTGTGCTCCATCAGTCTGCTGGCTGTTGCAGTTCCCCCAAGCGGCTGTGTGCCTTGTGTCCATGTCTGTTGTCAGTGAACCACTGCTGTGTACGCCAACCCCCCTCACTGTGTCCATGTCTGTTGTCAGTGAACCACTGCTGTGTACCCTCCCCCCCCCTCTCCCACTGTGTCCATGTCTGTTGTCAGTGAACCACTGCTGTGTACGCCCCCCCGCCCCCTCACTGTGTCCATGTCTGTTGTCAGTGAACCACTGCTGTGTACGCCAACCCCCCTCACTGTGTCCATGTCTGTTGTCAGTGAACCACTGCTGTGTACGCCAACCCCCCCTCACTGTGTCCATGACTGTTGTCAGTGAACCACTGCTGTGTACGCCCCCCGCCCCCCCCCCCCCCACTGTGTCCATGTCTGTTGTCAGTGAACCACTGCTGTGTACGCCCCCCGCCCCCCCCCCCCCCCCCCACTGTGTCCATGTCTGCTGTCAGTGAACCACTGCTGTGTACGCCAACCCCCCCTCACTGTGTCCATGACTGTTGTCAGTGAACCACTGCTGTGTACCCCCCCCTCTCCACTGTGTCCATGTCTGTCGTCAGTGAACCACTGCTGTGTACGCCAACCCCCCTCACTGTGTCCATGTCTGTTGTCAGTGAACCACTGCTGTGTATGCCAACCCCCCTCACTGTGTCCATGTCTGTTGTCAGTGAACCACTGCTGTGTACCCCCCCCCCCCTCACTGTGTCCATGTCTGTTGTCAGTGAACCACTGCTGTGTACCGCCCCCCCCCCCCGCCCCCCCCCCCCCCACTGTGTCCATGTCTGTTGTCAGTGAACCACTGCTGTGTACCGCCCCCCCCCCCCGCCCCCCCCCCCCCCCCACTGTGTCCATGTCTGTTGTCAGTGAACCACTGCTGTGTACCCACCCCCCCTCACTGTGTCCATGTCTGTTGTCAGTGAACCACTGCTGTGTACCCCCCCCTCCACTGTGTCCATGTCTGTTGTCAGTGAACCACTGCTGTGTACCCCCCTCTCCACTGTGTCCATGTCTGTTGTCAGTGAACCACTGCTGTGTACCCCCCCCCCCCTCACTGTGTCCATGTCTGTTGTCAGTGAACCACTGCTGTGTACCCCCCCCTCTCCACTGTGTCCATGTCTGTTGTCAGTGAACCACTGCTGTGTACCCCCCTCTCCACTGTGTCCATGTCTGTTGTCAGTGAACCACTGCTGTGTACACCCACCCCCCCTCTCCCACTGTGTCCATGTCTGTTGTCAGTGAACCACTGCTGTGTACCGCGCCCCCTCCACACACACACACACTGTGTGCACGTGCACTGACATGTGGCTTCTTCCGTTCACAGTTTGTAAACCACATGGTTTTCTTTCATCACGTTTATCCCATGTGTTTTGTTCCTGTTTACTGATGAGCTGTGGAGGGGAAAGGAGGGATGGAGCGATGAGAGCTGCGTTGTCAGTGACTGGTACACACAGCGTTTTGTTTGGCATGTTTGGTTTGTTTTTTAATGTCATCTTGTGGACAGTTATGTTCGTGTAAGTTTTGTTGTTGTTGTTTTTAAAATTCTTCTGTCGAAAAAAACTGACAGAATTGTCAGCGTGAGAGGCATGTCTTACCTTGATGTGCATGGAAGTGACTGCAGTTTGTGCTTAATTTTCTTATCGGATTTTTTGCTTTGGATTCTATGGAATGGATAAAATATTGACGATATTTTCAACCCTGATTGTGTGGTTAGCTGGGCTATAAACAATGATCATGATAATAATGTAATGACAACAACTACAACGCACGTTACATATTGTAACAAGACACACGAGTGATAAGCGTATAACGGGACTCAACACAGTGGGACGCCGTGTTGCTGTGCCTGGCGAAGCTTTGCCAACCAACAAACAGCGCAAGGCATGCCAGCTGTGTTGATGTCTGACACAGTCCGGGTGCTGGGTGGGGGACACTGTCCTCAGCGCTGATTATCGACAGCGATCTGCCGGCAATAGGGCTGTTCCCCTGGAAGCAGGCTGTGTGTATGAACGATTGACGACAGAACGTCTGTGGGCGTTGGCCTGACGATGAAAGGTCTGACAGTCAGTCTGTATCTGGCTGAGCCCTCCCCCCCCCCCTCCCCCTCTTTCCCCGTGTCCTGGCTTTGTTCAGAACGAAGAGAATGGCGGGGCTGTCTCTGAAATATGTAAAGAACCTGCAGTGACAAGATTAGGGAGGTGTTTGGGGGGCGGGGATGGGGGTGGGGGTAGGGGGTAAGAAATGGTCGAGTGGTCAGAGAGAGGTGTGTGAACCACAGACCTGGTCACCACAAGTGACGGAACCTCAGACCTGGTCACCACAGACCTGGTCACCACAAGTGACGGAACCACAAACCTGGTCACCACAGACCTGGTCACCACAGACCTGGTCACAAGTGACAGAACCACAGACCTGGTCACCACAGACCTGGTCACAAGTGACAGAACCACAGACCTGGTCACCACAGACCTGGTCACCACAAGTGACGGAACCACAGACCTGGTCACCACAAGTGACGGAACCACAGACCTGGTCACCACAGACCTGGTCACCACAAGTGACGGAACCACAGACCTGGTCACCACAAGTGACGGAACCACAGACCTGGTCACCACAAGTGACGGAACCACAAACCTGGTCACCACAGACCTGGTCACCACACACCTGGTCACCACACACCTGGTCAGCAGTCAGGGTGCTGCATACAGCCAACACAGCACAGCTGGAACTGGCGCTGCTCCCCAGTACAGGAAGGAAGCCTGCAGGGTTATGGCCCTTTACCTCTGGTGGTCATGGCAACCAGTGGACATGTCTGGCCACATTGTCCGCCCTTTTAGTCCCGCTCCCCCCCATTGTCTGTGGCGCTTTGTCACTATGCTCTTTCTTCAGTGTTGGGGGTGTCGGGGGGTGGGGGGTAAGGGGGAAGGGAGGGGGGTGTTTGTGGGCGGAAGAGTGTGGAACTATGTGCATGGAAATTTATACGAGTACTATTGTATGCTGCTTATATATATATATATATATATATATATATATATATATATATATATATATAAAGTAATTCGATTCCGATTTGGATTATATCATAATAAACGTATGCAGGAACAACTTCAGATGATGTATAGATTAAATTTTCAGATTATTTTGTATTTATAAGTTATATTGTCCTCGAGGTTTGTGACAACATTTCAAATGTTAATCATTATTGAAAGTGAATAGCCATTATATTGCGTGTTTATGTAATCATATTTTTGATTGAATGTTTTTTTCAACAGAGGGCTTTGAACCAGTCTCTAATGAATGCAAAGTCTCGGTCTTAAATAATTCCGTTCGTCTCATTTGTGTTTGTTTATTGCAACGGTGCTGACATAATTTTAGTTTCTAACTGGATCACACTGCAGTTATTGTTTATGAAGGTCATTGTAGCTGTGTGTGTGTGTGTGTGTGTGTGTGTGTGTGTGTGTGTGAGCAGCCATGATGACCACTGACCCCGCCATGATCGGCAGACTGATTCAGAGCCAGGAGGACGAGGTGAACGCCATCGTCAGCAAGATCAAGAACAAGCTGTCACAGCACGGGGTGCGTCTGTCTGCCTGTCTGCCTGCCTGTCTGTCTGCCTGTCTGTCTGTCACCACGGCACAGCTCTCTCTCTCTCTGTCTTCCTCTGCCTCTGACTGTCTGCCTGTCACCACGGCACAGCTCTGCTTGTCTGTCTGTCCGTCTGTTTCTCTCTCTCTCTCTCTCTCTCTCTCTCTATATATATATATATATAGAGAGAGAGAGAGAGAGAGAGAGAGAGAGAGAGAGATTGTGTGAGAGAGAGAGAGAGAGAGAGAGAGAGAGATTGTGTGTGTGTGTTCACGCATAAAACAGAGAGAGCAGGGGAGGTAACAGGGAGGGATGTGCAGACCCACTTACGTCGGATTTTCGTCGGGACTCCCAGGTTATTCTTAGTGAGAACCACGTGCACATGCGCGTCTCCATTTACTCTTCTTTTTTTTTCCATGTCACTGAAAGGCTGAAATTTCGTCGTGAACATTTTCGGTGACTATTTTTGCAAGTTTACGAGGTATATTTGGTTTTATAATTACACCCATTATTTGCTTTAGTCTTCTGTGTTTACTTTCAGCATGTATTTCGTCATATATCTGTCATTACGTATTCGAACTGATCCATTAATAAACTCTGCCGAAAAGTTGTCGGAACAAAGGCAGTGCAAACTCAGAGAAGCCAGTTAGGGTGGTGGGCAGCCCATGTCGTCTTGTGACCTACTTCTCGCTCTGCGAGTGACGAAAAGTTCGCCACGAAAGCAGGCTGCACACCTCCCCTAATGAGTGACAGCCGCTGGCTTTCCACATCGAAGGTTGCTGGGGTGTTTTTCACCTGGTCTCAATTGGACTCCATTGATGGACACGTAGGGAGGGGGGTGGGGACTTTTGTCATAACTTGACTTTTATACGCAGTCAAAGAAAAGTGGTGCGTGCTACATCGAGAGCTCGGTTTATCGTCTCATCCGAATGAATGAGCGCTCAGTTTGATTTTCCGGTCAAACTTTGGAGAAAGGGCGAACCGGGATTGGAACCAGACCCTGACGTACACTGTACCTATTGGCAGATATGTGGATATGTGTCTCAGCCATTCTGCCATCCTGGCTGTGTGTACTCAGTGTGTGTGTGTGTGTGTGTATTCTGTGTGTGTGTGTGTGTGTGTGTGTACTATCAGTGTTTGTGTGTGCGCGCGCGCGCGTGATGACGGTGATGACCAGTACGTGCACACCGTGACAGGTACAGGGCGTGTGGTGTGACGTGGTGTGGTGTGACGTGGTGTGTGGTGTAATGTGGTGTGGTGTGGTGTGCTATGACGTGGTGTTAGGTGGTGTGATGTCACGTGGTGTGGTATGACGTGACGTGGTGTGGTATGACGTGACGTGACGT
This sequence comes from Babylonia areolata, assembly GCF_041734735.1. NCBI lineage: Eukaryota > Metazoa > Mollusca > Gastropoda > Neogastropoda > Buccinidae > Babylonia > Babylonia areolata. The sequence continues at coordinate 19,082,210 of NC_134883.1, read as the reverse complement.
GACGTGCTGCAGGTCCGCGGCAAGCTCCTCAGACTGCAGGGCGTGGCGGGGCCGGCCATCGTGAGGGCGGCGGAGGAGGAGGGGGTGACGTGCATCGTGACCGGGTCACGGGGCCTGGGGACGGTGCGGCGCACCCTGCTGGGGTCGGTCAGTGACTACGTCCTGCACCACGCGCACGTGCCCGTCCTGGTCTGTCGCCACAAGGACCTGCCCGACCCCCACCAACAGCCCCAGGGGGGTGGAGGGGAGGGGGAGGGGGGCGTCCAGCAGCAGCCAGAGTGACAGAGGCGTCTCCGAGGTGTGTGGATGAGGTGGGAAGTGGGGGGGGGGGAGACCATGTGGCCACTGGCAACAACCATGGCCACCTTGTTCCTTCCGTTTTTTCTTCACTGTCCTTTGTTCTCAAGACTTTCCATCTTGAACTGGAGGCCACTTCATATCACGTGGATGGAGACTTTGGGGGGTGGGGGGGTGTATAGAGTAGGTTTTGTGGGGGGGGGGGGGGGGAGGGATGGTGTATGTAGTAGGTTTTGTGTGAGCGAGGGGTGTGGAGGGGGTAGGGTCGGCTTTTGACCGGCAGTGATGGAACTGTCAGACCAAATCACAATGTTATTCAGGGACAGAGGAGGGTGGATGGTCAAAGAAATTGTGTGTGTATGCGTGCGTGCGTGTGTGTGTGTGTGTTGGGGCAGTTGGCTCAAACTGGTTGTGTCAGTGGAGAGACTGTGTAATAAACGTGTTTTGGTAGAGCAGCTGTATTGAGGAAAGAAATTCTGAGCAATGGGTTTCAGCAAGTTATGCATCAAGGCACAGGTAGTGTCAGATCTTTTTTGCTGTTGTTGTTATAAAACATCTTCATTTAACCTGTTCAGTTTCGGATTGACCAGCCAAAGTGAAAGAGCCCCTCCTTAAGATGTACACATGTCAGTGCTTTTTCCTGTTATTTTGATAATTATATTGATGGTGAATTGCCTTGAACATGATTATTGTTTGAAATATACCTGATGTTGCGCCAGTTTCTTTGTAGTTTTGTCATTTTGATGATGTCAGAATTTGTCATTTACTCCATTTTTCCAGTGAATGGTTTCTGACATGATGTCAACACTTTGAGATGGGCCAATTGGTCTGCTTGAATTGATTTTTGTTATTATTTAACACTGACGGCCTTGGAGCTGTTTCACTGGTTTGTGATATTGTCTGTTACTGAATGTGTTATTGATTGAAAAAGAGTGGGTGATTTCTCTGTGAATTAAAGAGTGTATTGAAGCATCAAGAGGGATACAACCCATCATTGTGTGATTATTATTGGTGATGTTGAAACAAATTTTATGTTTTACTTGACGTGGCAGTCTTGACTGATAGTTGTTTTTTCTCCAATCTCTTGTCTGAAAGAGAACTTGCATGTTGGATAGTTGTGGTGATATGTTATTCCCAAGCACTTTGGTGTAGAGCTAACAGTTGTGGTGATGTATTATTCCCAAGCACTTTGGTGTAGAGCTAACAGTTGGGGTGATGTATTATTCCCAAGCACTTTGGTGTAGAGCTAACAGTTGGGGTGATGTATTATTCCCAAGCACTTTGGTGTAGAGCTAACAGTTGTGGTGATGTATTATTCCCAAGCACTTTGGTGTAGAGCTAACAGTTCTGGTCATGTATTATTCCCAAGCACTTTGGTGTAGAGCTAACAGTTGGGGTGATGCATTATTCCAAAGCACTTTGGTGTAGAGCTAACAGTTGGGGTGATGCATTATTCCCAAGCACTTTGGTGTAGAGCTAACAGTTGGGGTGATGTATTATTCCCAAGCACTTTGGTGTAGAGCTAACAGTTGTGGTGATGTATTATTCCCAAGCACTTTGGTGTAGAGCTAACAGTTGTGGTGATGTATTATTCCCAAGCACTTTGGTGTAGAGCTAACAGTTGGGGTGATGTATTATTCCCAAGCACTTTGGTGTAGAGCTAACAGTTGGGTTGATGTATTATTCCCAAGCACTTTGGTGTAGAGCTAACAGTTGGGGTGATGTATTATTCCCAAGCACTTTGGTGTAGAGCTAACAGTTGGGGTGATGTATTATTCCCAAGCACTTTGGTGTAGAGCTAACAGTTGGGGTGATGTATTATTCCCAAGCACTTTGGTGTAGAGCTAACAGTTGGGGTGATGCATTATTCCAAAGCACTTTCGTGTAGAGCTAACAGTTGGGGTGATGCATTATTCCCAAGCACTTTGGTGTAGAGCTAACAGTTGGGGTGATGTATTATTCCCAAGCACTTTGGTGTAGAGCTAACAGTTGGGGTGATGTATTATTCCCAAGCACTTTGGTGTAGAACTAACAGTTGGGGTGATGTATTATTCCCAAGCACTTTGGTGTAGAGCTAACAGTTTGGGTGATGTATTATATCCCAAGCACTTTGGTGTAGAGCTGACAGTTGGGGTGATGTACTATTCCAAGCACTTTGGCATAGAGCTAACAGTTGGGGTGATCTATTATTCCCAAGCACTTTGGTGTAGAGCTAACAGTTGGGGTGATGTATTATTCCCAAGCACTTTGGTGTAGAGCTAACAGTTGGGGTGATGTATTATTCCCAAGCACTTTGGTGTAGAGCTAACAGTTGGGGTGATGTATTATTCCCAAGCACTTTGGTGTAGAGCTAACAGTTTGGGTGATGTATTATATCCCAAGCACTTTGGTGTAGAGCTGACAGTTGGGGTGATGTACTATTCCAAGCACTTTGGCGTAGAGCTAACAGTTGGGGTGATGTATTATTCCCAAGCACTTTGGTGTAGAGCTAACAGTTGGGGTGATGTATTATTCCCAAGCACTTTGGTGTAGAGCTAACAGTTGGGGTGATGTATTATTCCCAAGCACTTTGGTGTAGAGCTAACAGTTTGGGTGATGTATTATATCCCAAGCACTTTGGTGTAGAGCTGACAGTTGGGGTGATGTACTATTCCAAGCACTTTGGCATAGAGCTAACAGTTGGGGTGATCTATTATTCCCAAGCACTTTGGTGTAGAGCTAACAGTTGGGGTGATGTATTATTCCCAAGCACTTTGGCATAGAGCTAACAGTTGGGGTGATGTATTATTCCCAAGCACTTTGGTGTAGAGCTAACAGTTTGGGTGATGTATTATATCCCAAGCACTTTGGTGTAGAGCTGACAGTTGGGGTGATGTACTATTCCAAGCACTTTGGCATAGAGCTAACAGTTGGGGTGATCTATTATTCCCAAGCACTTTGGTGTAGAGCTGACAGTTGGGGTGATGTACTATTCCAAGCACTTTGGCATAGAGCTAACAGTTGGGGTGATGTATTATTCCCAAGCACTTTGGTGTAGAGCTAACAGTTGGGGTGATGTATTATTCCCAAGCACTTTGGTGTAGAGCTAACAGTTGGGGTGATGTATTATTCCCAAGCACTTTGGTGTAGAGCTAACAGTTGGGGTGATGTATTATTCCAAGCACTTTGGCATAGAGCTAACAGTTGGGGTGATGTATTATTCCCAAGCACTTTGGTGTAGAGCTAACAGTTGGGGTGAAGAGCTAACAGTTGCTGTGATATATTATTCCCAAGCACTTTAGTGTAGAAGCTTACAGTAGTGGCGATAGTTTATTCCCAAGCACTTTGGTGTAGAGCTTACAGTGGTGGTGACAGATTATTCCCAAGCACTTTGGTGTAGAACTAAGGACACAGATGACGGGAACTTCTGTTTCCGTTATATGCCTGTCCTCTGGAAACTTTCTGCGTGTTTTCTGTTCTGTCATCTGCTCTGTCTTCATGTCCTGTTCCACACCATCTGCACCTCTCCCTGCCCTGTTCCACATCATCTGCACCTCTCCCACACCATCTGCACCTCTCCCTGTCCTGTTCCACACCATCTGCACCTCTCCCTGTCCTGTTCCACACCATCTGCACCTCTCCCTGTCCTGTTCCACACCATCTGCACCTCTCCCACACCATCTGCAGCTCTCCCTGTCCTGTTCCACACCATCTGCACCTCTCCCTGTCCTGTTCCACACCATCTGCACCTCTCCCTGTCTTCTTCTCTCTGCATCTGTTGTCATATGCTTTCTTCACTGTCCTTGTCGCCAGTACCTTGTTACGTTTTCACTAATGACTGCTTGCTATTTGATGACAACGCCCTTGGGAGTTTCCAATTGATAATAACCAGAATTTCCAGACAATAACATGAAGGGGCTTTTTAGTGGATGGTAAGAAAACACTGCAGTCATCCCCCCCCCCCCTCCCCCCCCTCCCCCGACAGACCTCCAGACGACAGCCAGCAGCCACACAGAGAATGGCTGAACACCAGACTGTGTGACAGAACTCGCGCACATGCCTGCACACTTCATGTTGGAACACACCACACACTTCATGTTGGCGAGTATAGATATATTGGTTTATTTTTGTCTTCACCAAACTACAACGACAACATATGGGAGAAGGTCCAAATGGAAAGCTACCAAGAATACAAAGCACAGTGACCACCACAACATGAACAGATCAACACTCGACACAAGGACAACAATACAGGGCCAATGTTGCCTCCACTTCAATAACAAGACGACGATAAAATCCATAAGAAGAGTACCTGTCAACTGTCAGCAATGGATACAGCCAGCATGGGGGGGTGATGAAGATGTGAATCCAACCTCACTCCACCCCTCTCCCCCTTTCTCTGACGATGAGACAGATATCCAGGTGAATGTGATAAGACCCAACATGGAGCTTCAGAACAGGTACAACACACCTGTGTTCACTGGTCTGGGTCATCAGGGTTCTCAAGTTATACATATGTACTGAAAATACAGTGCTTATTATCCACCATAGTATGTACAGGTATATGGCGGATATTATCCACCACATTATGTACCAGTTTTCTGCAGATTTTATCCAGCCATACAACACGTACATATTATACTGGTATATGGTGGAAATTAGCCACCATAGTATGTAGGATATGGGGGATATTATCTGACATAAGTACTGGTGAATGGCTGATGTCTCCCACCATACAACACGCCCTGTCCCAAAAGCTGGTCCTACCTTTCCCATCCACGGTCCGGTTGCATGACGCCATCTTTGCAGCACAAAATTCACTCCGGGTTAAGAATGTTCCAAAGTATATGGAATTTACCGCTGAGTAAAGAACATTCTTAATGATAATCAAACTTAGCGCTGCTAAGTTTGTTCATGCAACCCACCCAAGGAAACTGCCCCTTTTCTGTCTGTCACTGTTTTTACTTGAATGGCTCTTGCTGAGGTTGAAGCACAGACCCTGTGACCATGACACTTGATGCCAAGATGTCCTGCTCTAACCATGCACATCACAGTGTGGTCATCAGTCACCATGCATGGCGTGGTCAGACCAAACTTCCTGCATCAGCCAGCGTCACAATGCAAGTGGACCACTGTTGTGCAGCAATGACTAAGTACACTGACTGGGACACTCCCCAGCTGTCACAATCTCTGTGTTGTACAGCAATGTACACTGACTGTGGCACACTCCCCAGCTGTCACAATCTCTGTGTTGTACAGCAATGTACACTGACTGTGGGACACTCCCCAGCTGTCACAATCTCTGTGTTGTACAGCAATGTACACTGACTGTGGGACACTCCCCAGCTGTCACAATCCCCTTGTTGTACAGCAATGTACACTGACTGTGGGACACTCCCCAGCTGTCACAATTCCCGTGTTGTACAGCAATGTACACTGACTGTGGCACACTCCCCAGCTGTCACAATTCCCGTGTTGTACAGCAATGTACACTGACTGTGGCACACTCCCCAGCTGTCACAATCTCTGTGTTGTACAGCAATGTACACTGACTGTGGCACACTCCCCAGCTGTCACAATCTCTGTGCTGTACAGCAATGTACACTGACTGGCACACTCCCCAGCTGTCACAATTCCCGTGTTGTACAGCAATGTACAGTGACTGTGGCACACTCCCCAGCTGTCACAATCTCTGTGCTGTACAGCAATGTACACTGACTGGCACACTCCCCAGCTGTCACAATTCCCGTGTTGTACAGCAATGTACACTGACTGTGGGACACTCCCCAGCTGTCACAATCTCTGTGTTGTACAGTAATGTACACTGACTGTGGGACACTCCCCAGCTGTCACAATCCCCATGTTGTACAGCAATGTACACTGACTGTGGCACACTCCCCAGCTGTCACATTTCCCGTGTTGTACAGCAATGTACACTGACTGTGGGACACTCCCCAGCTGTCACAATCCCCATGTTGTACAGCAATGTACACTGACTGTGGCACACTCCCCAGCTGTCACAATCTCTGTGTTGTACAGCAATGTACAGTGACTGTGGGACACTCCCCAGCTGTCACAATCTCTGTGGTGTACAGCAATGTACACTGACTGTGGGACACTCCCCAGCTGTCACAACCTCTGTGTTGTACAGTAATGTACACTGTGGGACACTCCCCAGCTGTCACAATTCCCGTGTTGTACAGCAATGTACACTGACTGTGGGACACTCCCCAGCTGTCACAATTCCCGTGTTGTACAGCAATGTACACTGACTGTGGGACACTCCCCAGCTGTTACAATCTGTGTTGTACAGTAATGTACACTGACTGTGGCACACTCCCCAGCTGTCACAATCTCTGTGTTGTACAGCAATGTACACTGACTGTGGGACACTCCCCAGCTGTCACAATCCCCATGTTGTACAGCAATGTACACTGACTGTGGGACACTCCCCAGCTGTCACAATCTCTGTGTTGTACAGCAAAACACACTGACTGTGGCACACTCCCCAGCTGTCACAATCTCTGTGTTGTACAGCAATGTACACTGACTGTGGGACACTCCCCAGCTGTCACAATCTCTGTGTTGTACAGCAAAGTACACTGACTGTGGGACACTCCCCAGCTGTCACAATCTCTGTGTTGTACAGCAATGTACACTGACTGTGGGACACTCCCCAGCTGTCACAATCCCCATGTTGTACAGCAATGTACACTGACTGTGGGACACTCCCCAGCTGTCACAATCTCTGTGTTGTACAGCAAAGTACACTGACTGTGGGACACTCCCCAGCTGTCACAATCTCTGTGTTATACAGCAATGTACACTGAATGTGGAACACTCCCCAGCTGTCACAATCCCCGTGTTGTGCAGTGCGAACAGGAAGAGGAAACGTGCAGTGTGGGGCTATGTCTGGAGCACACAGTGATAAGCCACCCGCCCTTGTGGCCACCCCTCACCCTGCTCTCCAAAGGCTGCACTTTTGGCTTTCGCTTGAAAACAACAACAGTTCAATGAGGGTTTGAACAGAGAGCACAAGGGTCAAGGGTCAATGTTTCATTGTGCGTATATCCTGCTAAACAAGTAGCAAAAGGCAACAACCAACGCTTGCAAGACAAGCTCTTAAAATGGTTCACACACACCTCCCACCCCCCAAAAAAACAGACACCAAAATACATGACTGACCACTAAACAACAAGAAACGATTATATCTGATAATCAGTTTGATTTGAATGGCCAAAGGATAATAAGACATGCAATATGACATGTTGAAAGTCGCTACAGAAAACATCACACACAGGGAAAGAGTCAAACACCTCAGAAGTGAAATGTGCATAATCATGGTACAATGTTCATGGCATACAGGACAGCAGGGCTACCATCATCATTAAAGTCATTGATCACGACTACGTTAAAAAAAATGAACCTTTCCTCATGGGGAAAACAAAAGTGAAAGTGTTGCAGAGGTGAAGTATTCTCTCCCCTCTGAGAGAAGTCTACTGACTGAACCTGCACAGTTCAGTTCAAAGATGAAAACACCACCTGTCTAAACTATAAACAGCGAACATGTCGATTGCCATGTGTTTGGTGGTTGTTGTTTTTTAGTTTGAACCATACCATTTCCCACCAAAGCCAGACAACAGCCAGTTTGAACTGCTCATTCAGTGTGCATTGATGAAATCTCTCTGCCTCTTTCTATCAATCAAAGTCAGTTTCCAGTGTCCTAAAACCCAGTCATGGACTTTTCCTTCATCCCGAGGATTTCCCACCACTGCAAGAAGGCTCTGTGCAGTGAACAGACATAACCTTGCCACAGCCTGTTCAGCAAAACAGAGAACCTGAAAGAAAGGCGAAGAGGTTGACTGGCAAGCGTGCACACACAACGTCTGGGAAAAGAGGGAAGGGTGAGGGGAAACACTGACCCAAAATTTCACTGGCCTGAAAATAATTAGAAAGGGGACATAATTCTACAAACTTTCATGCTCAGCTCAGAACAACGCTTTTACACTCGGCTCACTTTCATGGCCATTGTGAACAATGCCAAAAAATCATGTGGCAGTAGTAGTAATTGTGGGGATCATCCAAAATCTGAACACATCATTTCATTACGGGTCATACATGGTGGACATCCTTTTGCTGTAGTGGTCTTGCATAATGCTGCATGATGAGTAAAATCTGTGCTGAATCTACCAGTCACCTGTCCGACTACATATTCACCCAGCCTGATCACAAGCACCACCGTCAAAACCAACAGATCAACTGCCATGGTCTGCACTCAGCTGGCGTGGAACTGGAGGATCAACTGACCACAGACAAAAAGGTGTCATGGGTGACTTGGCTACTGATGGCGCCATCCCTGCAAAAGACAGGTGCTGTGACCAGTCAGCCCTGGTGATGGGGAGGCATGTCATCTTGACCCACTTGGTAGTGGGGACACATCAACGCTGTTCCTTGGTAGTGGGGACACAAAGCCCAACACTGTTCCTTGGTAGTGGGGACACAAAGCCCAACGCTGTTCCTTGGTAGTGGGGACACAAAGCCCAACACTGTTCCTTGGTAGTGGGGACACATCAACGCTGTTCCTTGGTAGTGGGGACACAAGCCCAACACTGTTCCTTGGTAGTGGGGACACATCAACGCTGTTCCTTGGTAGTGGGGACACATCAACGCTGTTCCTTGGTAGTGGGGACACAAGCCCAACACTGTTCCTTGGTAGTGGGGACACATCAACACTGTTCCTTGGTAGTGGGGACACATCAGAGCTGTTCCTTGGTAGTGGGGACACAAAGCCCAACACTGTTCCTTGGTAGTGGGGACACATCAACGCTGTTCCTTGGTAATGGGGACACATCAGAGCTGTTCCTTGGTAGTGGGGACACAAAGCCCAAAGCTGCAGCTCTCATGGGTCTCCGCTGCCCTCCAGTGTGCAGGTCACACACACAACTTGTGAGCCACACTCCAACCCCCCAGACCTGAGGCCGGCTGTGCAAGTGGTCATCAGGTCATCACTGGACGACCCACCGCCTGCTGCCGTCAGAGTGGCTCCCTGTCTGTTCCACAGCTGATCACTTGACATGTCCTTTGTTCCCGCAGTGTCATCACTACACCCAGTCATCACTACCTATTGATTATCAGGGGAATATTTTGGGTCATCTGGAAGTTTGACTTCTGGTGGAGGGGTTGGGATTCCGTGTGCTGGAAGGCTTGTGGATTGGTGGCTTCCTTTCCTGAAGGTTTCGGCAGTCTTTGTGATATTCATGTTCAGTTGTGTAGAGTGATCTTGGTTCTTTCTTCACAAGAGTTGTGATCCTAGACTGAGATAAGAGCCTTTCCAGAGCGAATCACAAGCTTTAACACACATTCCTCCTCTCACAGACCCACCCTGCCAGAAGACAATACTCCCAATGACAAAAGAAAAACCAAAAACGTTCAGCTGCTTTCCACAAGTTTCCCTTAGCTTTCAGTGTCAAGGTGGTGTCAAAGAATGCGGACTGATCCCAATGCAATACCACATCTGCTTGGGGAAAAAAGGAGCAGATGGCTGGCCCTCCACTATCATAGTGCCTCCAGAGGTTGACATCAGGAAGCTGGGTGTCAGAGTGCAGTCACAGGTCAATGGAGACATGCCATGGGCAGAGAGGATTGAGGAAAACCACAAGTGAACAAAGAAATAGGTCTGTGTTGACATCCACCCCACATCTCGACACTGACATGTTGACATCCACCCCACATCTCTACACTGACATGTTGACATCCACCCCACATCTCTACACTGACATGTTGACATCCACCCCACATCTCTACACTGAGATGTTGACATCCACCCCACATCTCTACATGACATGTTGACATCCACCCCACATCTCTACATGACATGTTGATATCCACCCCACATCTCTACATTGACATGTTGACATCCACCCCACATCTCTACATGACATGTTGACATCCACCCCACATCTCTACATGACATGTTGATATCCACCCCACATCTCTACATTGACATGTTGACATCCACCCCACATCTCTACACTGACATGTTGACATCCACCCCACATCTCTACATGACATGTTGACATCCACCCCACATCTCTACATTGACATATTGACATCCACCCCACATCTCTACACTGACATGTTGACATCCACCCCACATCTCTACATTGACATGTTGATATCCACCCCACATCTCTACAATGACAAGTTGACATCCACCCCACATCTCTACATGTTGACATCCACCCAACATCTCTACACTGACATGTTGACATCCACCCCTATCTCTACAAGACATGCTGACACCCACCCCACACCTCTACATAACATGGACCTGGGGGCACACAGCTGAGGAACATCTGGTGGAGATTCAAACCTTGCACAACAAAACATAAAACACATTCTAGGTCAAATCATTTCTATTTGATATCAACAAAAAAGAGTAACATTGTCTTGCTGCAAACGAAATTCCCCATGCAAGCTGCTCACCAACAAATAAAACAAAAAACCAAACCAAGAAAAACCTCCAAAGGAGGGGGCAGTGGTCAACAAGAAAGAAAACAAAAACTCAACAAAAAAAACCTGATGCAGCAAAGTGCTGAAGAAGAAGCAGTCTATCAAAAAGCACTGTGTCAATACCTCCCTCACATTGCTCTCTATCACAAAGTGTGTCAATACCTCCCTCACATTGCTCCCTATCACATTACTGCTGTCACCACAATGCACAAAACAAGCACCTAATTTATAGGTTAACCAACAATATTTTCATTTGAATTGAGACGCAGCCATTTCCTGCAGCAAATAATAATATATATATATATGCACGCACAAAATACACGTAATGTGAAAAATCCCTTCTTGATTCTCCTTGACAGTTATATATGTGCTATACTTGTGAAAAGATTCAACTGACTTTTTTGCTGGTCAAAGAACAAAACACCCTTCTCCATACTTTCAGAGACAGACGAGCCATAACCCATTCTATTCATCCACAAGCACCCACACGACAAAGAGATGGACAGATGGACACATCCCTTACAGACTGGCTGGCTCACTGCAGTGCACTTCATGACCATCAATCACTATGCTCCATCACGGCAACACGTGTGACATCATCACCATGGTCTTGTTGTCTGTGTCACACTACCACCCTACACATGCTGATGCTGTCTTCTGCCGTCATCTCTCTGCCCATCACCTTCACAAGGGAGAGAACTGAGTCAAACAACACCAATATGCCCACAGCTGTGTTATACAGCAGTTATGGCCCTTGTCAGAATCCAACATCAGGACACACAGCACCGCTACACACCACACATGATGTACAACTCTCAGATTCTCAAGAAACAACTGGTGCTAAACATGTTCTACACACACACTGATGCCACTAAGTGTCTTCAAAAGGGAGTAAATGGATGATGCTGGTTATTAAGAGACCCATCTGTCAACCCTCTGTAAGCAGCAGTAAACCTAATCTTTTTTCCACAACTTACTTGAGGGAAGCCAGCCCGTTGAGCGTGAAGTGATCAGCAGCTAAAGCACCTCCTGTGTGAGTGGAGAGAGCGGTGAGCACTTCAGGAGACGGTGGTGAATGACCCCTCCCCCCCCCCCCCACACACCCTCACCCCGCCCCCTTTCCCAGCCCAGCACAACACTGGCTGGGTCAGCCGTCAGCAGGATCAGCACGCAGTCTGCATCACCAGCTTCTCCCCATCAGCAGTCATCCTGCTTCACACTGCCAGTCTTTGAGGCCACAACACAGCAACACCCCACGCTGGCTAGGTCTGCTAACAAGTGAGGAGTTTGTCTCTCCTGTCAGCCCCACTGCTTGTCCTGTCCACCGACCAGTGGTGACTGTCCCCTGTCCTGACTGACCCCCAAGGACACAAGTGAAGTGGATGGCCATGGCTGTGCACACACCATCATCATCCCAATGCTGCTCTGTGATCACAGGATGCACCGACAACAACAGAAATAAACCACTGCCCCAAAGAATGCAGCAACACAGCAGCTGGTGTGAGAGGTCAGTTAACAAAAAAAAAAGGTGTAATGCCACAGATTATGGACTGGGGGAAAACTGAACCCAGCACTAAATGGACAAAACAACAGTTTCAACAGTGAACTGATTTATAAAGCTGTTATCACTGAAAGAAAGTGTATAAACCTGTCAAGATGCTGAATATCAGTAGCATAAACCATCTAAAACTGCACAGAAATAAGATCAGACATGTCAAAACCAATCATCAACTGTAAACTCATACTATCATCAGATCACTACTTTCCATTGAACAATTATTTTGAAATAATACCAAACAGATCAAAATGTAGACAAAACCAATGCAAAGGCATGACACGAACCAGTCCTACATAAATAATGTGCACACAAACACACACATGCACACACACATGAAATAAAGTTATGAAAAAAGTACAAGCGTAACAACTTATTCACAATCGGATCAACACTGGTTGTTGATCAAAAAATAAAAAAATAAAAATAAAAAAGAACCTGTTCTTTTGGTTATTTTAAGCTGGAAACCACACACACATAAATACAAACAAATTTGAGTGTGGCTCCAAAACAGTTTTCAGTGACGAGCAGACAGTGGCTGAGGGAGAGAGGGGGGAGTCAGTCAGTGACAGACAATGGCTGAGAGAGAGAGAGGGGGGAGTCAGTCAGTGACTGACAGACAACGGCTGAGGGAGAGAGGGGGAGTCAGTCAGTGACTGACAGACAGTGGCTGAGGGAGAGAGGGGGGAGTCAGTCAGTGACAGACAATGGTTGAGGGAGAGAGGTGGGAGTCAGTCAGTGACAGACAGACAGTGGCTGAGGGAGAGAGGGGGAGTCAGTCAGTGACAGACAGACAGTGGCTGAGGGAGAGAGGGGGGAGTCAGTCAGTGACAGACAATGGCTGAGAGAGAGAGAGGGGGGAGTCAGTCAGTGACTGACAGACAACGGCTGAGGGAGAGAGGGGGAGTCAGTCAGTGACTGACAGACAGTGGCTGAGGGAGAGAGGGGGGAGTCAGTCAGTGACAGACAATGGCTGAGGGAGAGAGGTGGGAGTCAGTCAGTGACAGACAGTGGCTGAGGGAGAGAGGGGGAGTCAGTCAGTGACTGACAGACAGTGGCTGAGGGAGAGAGGGGGGGGTCAGTGACTGACAGACAGTGGCCGAGGGAGAGAGGGGGGGTCAGTCAGTGACTGACAGACAATGGCTGAGGGAGAGAGGGGGGGTCAGTCAGTGACTGACAATGGCTGAGGGAGAGAGGGGGGGGGGGGTCAGTCAGTGACTGACAGACAATGGCTGAGGGAGAGAGGGGGGAGTCAGTCAGTGACAGACAGACAGTGGCTGAGGGAGAGAGGGGGGAGTCAGTCAGTGACAGACAGACAGTGGCTGAGGGAGAGAGGGGGAGGCAGTCAGTGACTGACAGACAATGGCTGAGGGAGAGAGGGGGAGTCAGTCAGTGACAGACAATGGCTGAGGGAGAGAGGGGGGAGTCAGTCAGTGACAGACAGACAGTGGCTGAGGGAGAGAGGGGGAGGCAGTCAGTGACTGACAGACAATGGCTGAGGGAGAGAGGGGGGAGTCAGTCAGTGACAGACAATGGCTGAGGGAGAGAGGGGGGAGTCAGTCAGTGACAGACAGACAGTGGCTGAGGGAGAGAGGGGGGAGTCAGTCAGTGACAGACAGTGGCTGAGGGAGAGAGGGGGGAGTCAGTCAGTGACAGACAGTGGCTGAGGGAGAGAGGGGGAGTCAGTCAGTGACAGACAGTGGCTGAGGGAGAGAGGGGGGAGTCAGTCAGTGACAGACAGACAGTGGCTGAGGGAGAGAGGGGGGAGTCAGTCAGTGACAGACAGACAGTGGCTGAGGGAGAGAGGGGGGAGTCAGTCAGTGACAGACAGACAGTGGCTGAGGGAGAGAGGGGGGAGTCAGTCAGTGACAGACAGACAGTGGCTGAGGGAGAGAGGGGGGAGTCAGTCAGTGACAGACAGACAGTGGCTGAGGGAGAGAGGGGGGAGTCAGTCAGTGACAGACAGACAATGGCTGAGGGAGAGAGAGAGGGGGGTCAGTCAGTGACTGACAGACAGTGGCTGAGGGAGAGAGGGGGCAGTCAGTGACAGACAGTGGCTGAGGGAGAGAGAGAGGGGGGTCAGTCAGTGACTGACAGACAGTGGCTGAGGGAGAGAGGGGGGAGTCAGTGACAGACAGTGGCTGAGGGAGAGAGAGAGGGGGGTCAGTCAGTGACTGACAGACAGTGGCTGAGGGAGAGAGGGGGGAGTCAGTGACAGACAGTGGCTGAGGGAGAGAGTGGGGGGGAGTCAGTCAGTGACTGACAGACAATGGCTGAGGGAGAGAGGGGGAGTCAGTCAGTGACAGACAGACAGTGGCTGAGGGAGAGAGGTGGGAGTCAGTCAGTGACAGACAGACAGTGGCTGAGGGAGAGAGGGGGAGTCAGTCAGTGACAGACAGACAGTGGCTGAGGGAGAGAGGGGGAGTCAGTCAGTGACAGACAGACAGTGGCTGAGGGAGAGAGGGGGAGGCAGTCAGTAACAGACAATGGCTGAGGGAGAGAGGGGGAGTCAGTCAGTGACAGACAGTGGCTGAGGGAGAGAGGGGGGAGTCAGTCAGTGACAGACAGACAGTGGCTGAGGGAGAGAGGGGGAGTCAGTCAGTGACAGACAGTGGCTGAGGGAGAGAGGGGGGAGTCAGTCAGTGACAGACAGTGGCTGAGGGAGAGAGGGGGGAGTCAGTCAGTGACAGACAGACAGTGGCTGAGGGAGAGAGGGGGGAGTCAGTCAGTGACAGACAGTGGCTGACGGAGAGAGGGGGGAGTCAGTGCTCCCTGCAGGCCACAGAAAGAGGGGCTGTGCCAGAGGCCTGAGCATCAGTGTGGTTGTGGACACCCCCCCACCCCCTCTTCAAACCAGCCTCCCTGTCACCACAACACACTGCACCACCGCTACAACACACTGCACCACCTCCACAACACACTGCACACACTGCACCACCTCCACAACACACTGCACCACCTCCACAACTCACTGCACCACCTCCACAGCACACACCACAACTCACTGCACCACCTCCACAACTCACACCACAACACACTGCACCACCTCCACAACACACTGCACACACTGCACCACCTCCACAACACACTGCACCACCTCCACAACTCACTGCACCACCTCCACAGCACACACCACAACTCACTGCACCACCTCCACAACACACACCACAACACACTGCACCACCTCCACAACTCACACCACAACACACTGCACCACCTCCACAACTCACACCACAACCCACTGCACCACCTCCACAACTCACACCACAACACACTGCACCACCTCCACAACACACTGCACCACCTCCACAACTCACACCACAACACACTGCACCACCTCCACAACTCACTGCACCACCTCCACAACTCACACCACAACACACTGCACCACCTCCACAACTCACTGCACCACCTCCACAACTTACTGCACCACCTCCACAACTCACACCACAACACACTGCACCACCTCCACAACACACACTGCACCACCTCCACAACTCACACCACAACACACTGCACCACCTCCACAACTCACTGCACCACCTCCACAACACACACTGCACCACCTCCACAACTCTCACCACCAGCAACAATAGCATTGTGTCAGCACTACAAAAACTACTTTGTCCAAACAACATTTGCAGCAAAAGCACATCACAGATTTCTGTTCAAAACAAAACGAGTTCTTCAATTAAACTGTATATATCAACAAAGCAATATGGATTTTAACACATCCAAAAAAAAAAGCAATATCACATTACACAGCTTTCCAGGCATCAGAATCAAAACAAAAGTATAAAAAAAATTTTTTTTTTTTTTTTAAAAGCTACATCCAGAAAAATTCAACTGGTGGAAAATTAAATCCCAAAAAGTATTGCGTAGTCCACCGTTTTGCGCAACCAAAAGAAAACGCAGAAGCGTGCAGGTTTCCTGTGCACTGACAACAGTGGACAGCCTCAGCCTTGCCTAGCACCTAGCCATCAACACCTGTCTGGTTCTGGAAGCAGCATGCAGACTTGACACAGAGCCCTCTCCATTGTGAGTGACGTTCAGGCCAGAAACCAACACAGACAGCCAACAGAGAAACCAACAAAACCCAATACTACAGCAGGTTAGAAAGAATCATGATAACAATGATCATGAGGATTCTGGTATTTTTCAGTCACTTTTAAAGGTTCAGAATCAGGGACTGGAGTCCAAAATTGGACAAAAATGAGAGCAATCAACAACAACAACAAAAAAAGGCAAATACAAATATATATGTATAGTGAGAATAATAAATATACATATAAATATATATATATATATATTTATATGCTGTCATCAGCTCAGCTCTGTAGTGTAAAAAAGCAAGCACATCTACTGGTCCTCTACTGTGAGCAATGCTAACTACCAGCACTGAGCGTTAACCATTCCACACCAAAAAAAACAACAATGCATTGTGGACAGCCCACCTCACACAGGACCAACACTAACAATGTCAACACAGGCACTGTTCACCTTCCTGCCCTCAGCCACCTCTTCCACGTGGGGCCCATCACTCCCACAGTTAGAGAAAAACAGTCACTTACAAACAAGTCTGTTGGTTTGTTACAATCCAAAGACCCATCAGACCTGCTCCTTCAAGGGAGAGCTAAAAACAGGAGTCTGAAGATGTAATGAGACACCACACAACTGGACAACAGTCCCTGTTCAGCTCAGTTCTGTCAAATTATGCCAATGTTCAACAGTCCATGTTCAGCTCAGTTCTGTCAAATTATGCCAATGTTCAACAGTCCCTGTTCAGCTCAGTTCTGTCAAATTATGCCAATGTTCAACAGTCCCTGTTCAGCTCAGTTCTGTCAAATTATGCCAATGTTCAACAATATCTGTTCAGCTCAGTTCTGTCAAATTATGCCAATGTTCAACAATATCTGTTCAGCTCAGTTCTGTCAAATTATGCCCATGTTCAACAATCCCTCTTCAGCTCAGTTCTGTCAAATTATGCCCATGTTCATTTTCAAGGGAAAATAAGTGTCTAAAACACAGGTATTCATATGATGTCATTATTCCAAAACGAGATAAAATAATAATGAAAAAAAACACCACCATATGGTCACAGTTTCTGCATTGTCAATGGCTGTCTGCCGAGAAAAAACACAAATACCCATTTGGACAAAGAGCAAGAAAAAAACGTATGCTATAAAATACCCGTGGTATTTCTTTTGTTGTTGTTTGGTTTTTTGACGCAACAAGCAACCATTATGATACATTTCTAAAAGTATGTGACAAATATAAATGGTTATGGTACAGGTATATGTACAACACACTCTGCATGCAGTACAGACATGACAAAAAAGATCTGGGATTCCCCAAGGAGTGAAGACACTAGTGGAACATGCTCTGTCAGCAACACAATGGCAAGACACACTTCTTGCACCACCAGAACCCCCCTCACCCCCACACCCCCGAAACCCCCGACTCAACACTGGTCATCCACTCTCCACCTCAAAAACTCCACAGTGAAAGGAGAAAACAGATGGTGCACGTCCCTGTTGTGACCCCAAGGTGTGACTGTAAACAATGAAGAAATCATACCTCCTAATGACTGCTGACACTTTCTGCAGTCATGTGCCTGTTAACAAGTATATATGGGTCTGATGAAGTGCCGTTCAGTATGAACCATGATGAAGTGCCACGAAGTATGAACCAAACAGAATGCAGAAATGCCTTTGAAACCAATTAGGGCTGAGTAAGTCAATCATTTGATTCAGAACTGGGGGGCCACAAGACAGACCAAATCTCCTCACTTAAATGTGTTTATGTACGATTACAAATCTGTGACACGTTGACAGAATCCAGACCAGCATGTCTTGATGTGATGGTGTTCCACCTCTCTACACACTGCTTCCTTCAAAGTGTCCTGGGTGGGGTGAAGGCTAGACGTTACCAACACACACTGCTATCTGTGACCTGGTTAATTAACACTGCGTGGATAGAGGGATGGATGTCACCAACACACACTGCTATCTGTGACCTGGTCAATTAACACTGCGTGGATAGAGGGATGGACGTCACCAACACACACTGCTATCTGTGACCCTGGTTAATTAACACTGTGTGGATAGAGGGACGGACATCACCAACACACACTGCTATCTGTGACCCTGGTTAATTAACACTGTGTGGATAGAGGGACGGACATCACCAACACACACTGCTATCTGTGACCTGGTCAATTAACACTGTGTGGACAGAGGGATGGACATCACCAACACACACTGTTATCTGTGACCCTGGTTAATTAACACTGTGTGGATAGAGGGACGGACATCACCAACACAACTGCTATCTGTGACCCTGGTTAATTAACACTGTGTGGATAGAGGGATGGACGTCACCAACACACACTGCTATCTATATCTGACTGACCTGCCAGCCCCTAACAACACCCCCTTCACCCTGCTTGGTGACCACAAAGATCCAGTGTTCCTGTGTCCAGGACAGTGCCACACCTTGATCGAACAGCCTGCACAGGGGGGACAACCATTGTCTCCTCACACACCCCTTCACCCTGATCGGTGACCACAAAGATTCAGTGTTCCTGTATCCAGGACAGTGCCACGCCTTGATCCAACAGCCTGCATAGGGGGGACAATCACTGTCTCCTCACACACCCCTTCACCCTGATTGGTGACCACAAAGATCCAGTGTTCCTGTATCCAGGACAGTGCCACACCTTGATCCAACAGCCTGCATAGGGGGGACAACCACCGTCTCCAGACCACAAACAAAACGAGTCATGCCACACAGACATCAGTGGAAAGATACATGCTTCTGCAATACAACTCGCAGAGAGCCCCACAAAAAAAAAAACATTTACATGATTATCTACAGTAAAGGTATACAGGCATGCAAAACATCTTTAAAAAAGAGAGGCAAGGCCTTCAAGACTCATTTGTGATACACAATTAAAAAAGATAAATAAAAAATGTAAATAAAATGTTGCTGTTTTTTTATCGTTAAAATGTGTTCTGTATTTGATATTATAAAGTTTTGGGTTAAAAAACCCACTCTTTTATGTACATTCTAGTTAATTCAGTATCCACTTTAAAATATTCATAAGCAGTAAACACATCGATGATGTATCTATTAGTGTCACTGTATGTGTTCTGCCCAGAATTTGTATTTCTTTTATCTAATTGTGAATAAGAAAAAATGAAGTCAAGAAGCCAGCTTCAAACAAAACCATTTTCTGGATGACTGTGAAGATTTTTTCCCCCACTATTTTCAGTCCAAATTTGGGACTGGCAGACAAAGCATTTCCAGAGAAAACGACAAAGTTAATTTTTCCATGGACACATAGACATACATACAGACAGACACACGCATACACACAGACAACAAAACACCAGATTATTACACAGACTCACACTGTTTACACAAGAGAGTCAAAAACCTCATTTCTTTGTATCTATAAATATTTCTGTCTAAACTGACACTTTGTATTCAATCTATATGTGAGCAATATGTCAACAAACAAACCCACTGCTTATGATCACCTATTGATGTTGACTGAACAATTCCTGTATGTGTACAAGTCTCGTCTAAAAATAACTACAGTTTAACATCTCATATCAATTTTCCAAACACCAATAAATGAGATAATATTTCAAAACATTCTGAACAAATATACACATATACAGGTAATGTTCTATACTACTGCATAAAACATGGCATGCAATATTGTGGATATCCTGATAAAATGTCACACTGTTTTATAAAGAAACAGCAATCAGTATCATAAATATTCACAAAAAAGTTGTACAAACTTCAACTACACAGGAAATGTTGTTTTTTGTTTTTTTTTGTTTCTTTTAGTTGTTCATATTTAGCAAAGGATGAGGAAGAATAGTTCCTCAAAAATGACTCTGAAGGGGGAAAAAAGAAAAGCTGCAATGGTTGTGATTCCCATCAATGTCTCTCTGTTCTGGCGGCATGATGAAAACATCTGTCATTACAATTTGTTGAAGTTGAAGGAACCCCTGCCAACCTATTTAGACAAACAGCAGGCTTCACATTGTTCAGTGAACACCTGAAGTCATTGTTTAGTTAACAACGAGGTCACTGTTCAGCGAATGCCTGAAGTCACTGTTCAGTGAACAATAAAGTCAGTCTTCACTACCACCCCTTCACCCCCCCAGGCCACCCCAAGTCCCTTCCAATGCCTCTAGCTCAGAAACCTCCAAATGTAAGGAAATGCTGACACTGTCAACACTTCCAGATCCCATCACTATATTATTTACTATTTTCCTTTCCCTTTTCAAAATCTGCTCTCCTACCCCATCCAAACTTAATTATCACATCAACAAGTTGATGAAAACAAACAACTCCACGCCCCCCGCCCCCCCCCCCCCCCCAAAAAAAAAACAACCTGTGCACTTCGTCTCCAGGGAAGAGAAGCCAAACGCCAAATATTCCTCAGCCCCCCCCCCCCCCTCCACACCCACCCCCCTCCAAAAAAAAAAACCCCTGTGCACTTAGTCTCCAGGGAAAAGAAGCCAAAAGCCAAATACGCCTCAGCCCCCACAACCCCCACAGCCTCCACAGCCCCCTCCCCCACAGCCTCCTCCACCACACCCTCCGCCACCACACCCCCCACACCCTCCACACCCCCCACATCCACCACAGCCCCCTGCATCCCCTCCCCCCCCTGCCCCGTCCCCCCCGTCAGCTCCCCCGGCGTCAGTAACCCCCAGGTCGCCCCCCTCGCCGGGGTCCACGTCGCCCCAGTCCCCCCCGATGCCGTCAGTGGCGGTGCACTGGATGCCCTCAGGGGTGGAGACGTCCCCCACGTACACTCCGTAGCCACAGGCCGAGTGGGGGTTCTGACGCACATAGTGGTTGGAGGGCGTGCTGACCTGGAAGCCGGCGGCCATGATGAAGGCCATGTCCTCGGAGGGCACGTAGCTGACCTGACGCGTGCCCCGCGCCGACGTGGGGTGTAGGGACTGGCCGGGCACCCAGGAGGATGGCCGCGGCTGGCACAGCACGTGCAGCAAGGCCACACTGAAGGCCAGGGCCAGCTTCTCTCCAACATCCCCCACCCCCGACCCCACCTGAAGGGGAGGAAGGCAACCACCACTTACTTTTCCACTCTTACTGCACAGGTACAGTGGTCAAAACCATCACACACGTCCGCAAACACACACACACACACACACACAAATGCATACACACACATACACCCCTAAACAAGCACACAGCGAGAACTGTCGGCCCTGCCATGCCATGCACACCTTTAGTGATGAGGAGACAAGAAAAGCTATCACAGTGCCTGAGAACCAGAAACAAATGGTGCATCCAATGTGTCACTGTTTACTCTGACATATTTTTTGTTCAATATAAACGATGACCTAGCAACTAAATTAAACTCCTCAATTCAAACAATTTGAACACAGAAACAGATTGAAAAGTTTCAGTTTCAGTTTCAAGGTGGACTGATCCCTATATGCTACTGAAGCTACACCACATCTGCTTTATGGAGAAAAACAAAAACAAAAAAAAACCCAAGCATACAAGAACTGAAAAGGGAGGAAAAGGACCGACAGAGGTGGCTGACTGACCTCGATAGCCCCGTTCCTCAGGTTGACCGTCAGACTATCCAGAGTGAAGTGAAACTTCTTGGTCAGGTAGGGCAGGGCCAGACTCCTCCACTGGTTCTCACTGCACATCCACAGCCTCACCATCAGTGTGCCGGAACTGCCCGGCCGGCCCGGCTTCCCCTTGTTGTATCGAGTGCCTGCACACCATTCAGCACTCTGTGGTCACCATCAACATCATCATTATCACCATCACCACTATCGACATTGTCATTATCATCACCATCACCACTGTCATCGTCATTATCACCATCATTATTATCACCGTCGCCATCATTATCACCATCATCATTATCACCATCACCACTATCGTCATCGTCATTATCATCACCATCACCACTATGATCGTCATTATCACCGTCGCCATCATTATCACCATCATCATCGTCATTATCACCATCATCATCTTCATTATCACCATCATCACATTCATTATCACCCCCATCATCGTCGTTATCACCATCATCATTATCATCACCACCATCACCATAATCATTATCACCTTCATCGTCATTATCACCATCATCACTATCATCATCACTATCATCATTGTCATTATCACCATCATCACTATCATCATCGTCATCATCATTGTCATAATCACCATCATCACTATCACAATCATCACTATCATCATTGTCATTATCACCATCACTATCACCATCATCATCGTCGTTATCACCATCATCATCGTCGTTATCACCATCATTATCACCACCACCACCACCACCATAATCATTATCACCATCATCACTATTATCATCACCATCATCCAACAACAGCTGTTTCTTTGTAAAGTCAGTCAACAAACGTCAGTGTTTCCTTACAAATCCACAGCTGTTTCTTTGTAAAGTCAGTCAGCAAATGTCAGTGTTTCCTTACAAATCCACAGCTGTTTCTTTGTAAAGTCAGTCAACAAATGTCAGTGTTTCCTTACAAATCCACAGCTGTTTCTTTGTAAAGTCAGTCAACAAATGTCAGTGTTTCCTTACAAATCCACAGCTGTTTCTTTGTAAAGTCAGTCAACAAATGTCAGTGTTTCCTTACAAATCCACAGCTGTTTCTTTGTAAAGCCAGTCAGCAAATGACAGTGTTTCCTTACAAACCCACAGCTGTTTCTTTGTAAAGCCAGTCAGCAAATGACAGTGTTTCCTTACAAACCCACAGCTGTTTCTTTAAAAAGTCAGTCAACAAACGTCAGTGTCCGCTGACAAAGCCGACAGCAGAGGGCAGTGCAGGACATCAGCCCCGTAACCACTCACCAGCCACGCCCGGCACCCCTTTGCGGAAGCCCTTCCAGCGACCCACCACGTAGCCCCAGTCCCCGTTGTTGTTCTTGATCACCACGCAACGCTCACCCGCCACTGGGTTCAGGTACACCGCCTTCTTGGGGTTCTGCACCTGTTGTCATGGTAACATTCAGGGTTCAGTCTCTGCACCTGTTGTCATGGTAACATACAGGGTTCAGCCTCTGCACCTGTTGCCATGGTAACATACAGGGTTCAGCCTCTGCACCTGTTGCCATGGTAGCATACAGGGTTCAGTCTCCACCTGTTGCCATGGTAACATACAAGGTTCAGCCTGTACACCTGTTGCCATGGTAACATACAGGGTTCAGCCTCTGCACCTGTTGTCATGGTAACACACAGGGTTCAGTCTCTGCACCTGTTGTCATGGTAACATACATAGTTCAGCCTCTGCACCTGTTGCCATGGTAACATACAGTGACAGCCCCAGGTGTTGCTGTGAGCACTGACCTGGGTGGGCAGAGGCAGGACATCAGAGCCCAGCAGGTGGGCCACAGCAGTCATCTTGTCCTGGTAAAAGATGTGCACCACCGACTGCATGAGGGGCAGACTGTGGATGATGCGGCACGTGAACATCACCGACCCCGTGTGGTTCACCAGCCTGTCACACACACACACACACACGGTTCACCAGTCTGTCTCACACACACACACACACACACAGGTTCACCAGTCTGTCACACACACACACACACACACACACACACACGGTTCACCAGTCTGTCACACACACACACACACACACACACACAGTTCACCAGTCTGTCACACACACACACACACATGGTTCGCCAGTCTGTCACACACACACACACACACGGTTCACCAGTCTGTCACACACACACACACACACGGTTCACCAGTCTGTCACACACACACACACACACACGGTTCACCAGTCTGTCACACACACACACACACACACACACACACACACACGGTTCACCAGTCTGTCACACACACACACACGGTTCACCAGTCTGTCACACACACACACACACACACACACACACGGTTCACCAGTCTGTCACACACACACACACACACATGGTTCACCAGTCTGTCACACACACACACACACACACACACACGGTTCACCAGTCTGTCTCACACACACACACACGGTTCACCAGTCTGTCACACACTCACACACACACACACATGGTTCACCAGTCTGTCACACACACACACACACATGGTGTGTACATGGAAGTGTGTGTTGTACTGACTGTCCTCAGCTGTTAGCTGTGAAGTGTGTTGTACTGACTGTCCTCGACTGTCTGCTGTGAAGTGTGTGTTGTACTGACTGTCCTCAGCTGTCAGCTGTGAAGTGTGTGTTGTACTGACTGTCTTCAACTGTCAGCTGTGAAGTGTGCGTTGTACTGTCTTCAGCTGTCAGCTGTGAAGTGTGTGTTGTACTGACTGTCCTCAGCTGTCAGCTGTGATGTGTATGTTGTACTGACTGTCTTCAGCTGTTAGCTGTGATGTGTATGTTGTACTGACTGTCCTCAGCTGTTAGCTGTGAAGTGTGTTGTACTGACTGTCCTCAGCTGTCAGCTGTGAAGTGTGTGTTGTACTGACTGTCCTCAACTGTCAGCTGTGAAGTGTGTGTTGTACTGTCTTCAGCTGTCAGCTGTGAAGTGTGTGTTGTACTGACTGTCCTCAGCTGTAACCTGTGAAGTGTTTGTTGTACTGACTGTCCTCAGCTGTCAGCTGTGAAGTGTGTTGCACTGACTGTCCTCAACTGTCAGCTGTGAAGTGTGTTGTACTGACTGTCCTCAGCTGTTAGCTGTGATGTGTGTGTTGTACTGGTGAAGTGTGTTGTACTGACTGTCCTCAACTGTCAGCTGTGAAGTGTGTTGTACTGACTGTCCTCAGCTGTTAGCTGTGATGTGTGTGTTGTACTGACTGTCCTCAGCTGTTAACTGTGAAGTGTGTTGTACTGACTGTCCTCAACTGTCAGCTGTGAAGTGTGTTGTACTGACTGTCCTCAGCTGTTAGCTGTGAAGTGTGTTGTACTGACTGTCCTCAGCTGTTAGCTGTGAAGTGTGTTGTACTTGCTGTGCGTTGTACTGACTGTCCTCAGCTGTCAGCTGTGAACAGTGAAGTGTTTGTCGTACTGTCCTCAGCTGTTAGCTGTGAAGTGTGTGTTGTACTAACTGTCCTCAGCTCAGCTGTTAGCTGTGAAGTGTGTGTTGTACTAACTGTCCTCAGCTGTCAGCTGTGAAGTGTTTGTTGTACTGTCTTCAGCTGTTAGCTGTGAAGTGTGTGTTGTACTAACTGTCCTCAGCTGTCAGCTGTGAAGTGTTTGTTGTACTGTCTTCAGCTGTTAGCTGTGAAGTGTGTGTTGTACTAACTGTCCTCAGCTGTCACCTGTGAAGTGTCTGTTGTATTGACTTCAGCTGTTAGCTGTGAAGTGTGTGTTGTACTAACTGTCCTCAGCTGTCAGCTGTGAAGTGTTTGTTGTACTGTCTTCAGCTGTCAGCTGTGAAGTGTGTGTTGTACTAACTGTCCTTAGCTGTTAGCTCCATCCAGGGGTACTCTCCCCTGCTTCGCAGTCTGCTGTCACAAGTACAGGCCATGATAACAATAAAAATAATAATAATGATAATACTTTATAAAAAAAATAATAAAAATAATTGTGTACATTTGTATAGGGCTTACCCTGTGGTTCCTATCACATTCAACAATGAACCTATTGTGAATAAGACACTGGAATGAAATAAAACATTTGAATACAAAAATACTATACTGAAAACAGGGTAACATCAGGGGCCATTTGATCAAACTGCATGTCTTCACAACAAAGGAAAATAAAGAAAAGCATCACTAAAAAAAAAAAAAACAGCATGGAAATCAGTACAATAGAGAAATACTCCAGTCTATCATAACAACAACATGATGGCAGTGGCTGACTGTGTGTGTGGTACCCACGTGTGAGAGGCGACGTCACACTTGTTCTCCACCCCTGGAGGCAGGGTGCGGAGAGGGACGGGCCCCCACATGGACTCCACCGTCTCCGGCATGACGGCCTGGCTGTAAGATGATGCCTTCAGGATCAGCAGGATGGGGCCGCATCGCGGCTGGCTGAGATGGGCCTTGAAACTCAGCTCTGGGCCGCTGTCCTGAAACACACACACACACACACACACACACACACACACACACACACACACACACACAACTTCATTATAAATCATATGTAATATCAAAATAACTGATAAAACTGAGACAACAGCAAAAAGACAGCTCAAGTTTACTCAACTTCACTGATATGTAATATTAGAATGATTTTGCAGAATCACAACATTAAAGAGAAATATGAACAGAATCCCATTCCTTTTTCTAATTTTTATCACCTGTGCCAAATATACTCTTTTTTTTTAATTGGGGATGGGGGTGGGGGTGGAGGGAACATTTGGTTTATATTGTTTCAGACTTTCACCCCTGTTGCTTGTGAAACTAACTGAACTGGTCCAGACACACTTCCTGAATGATCTTCCTGAAGCTAGAGTTGATTTTGTCAGTGGAAGGAAGGGTGGTTGGTTCACTTCCCAGGCCTCTCACCTGTCCCAGAGATATGCATTTTTCCAGCGGCGAGGCCTGGCTGGAAGCGTTGATGATGGGTAGCAGGTTGAACTCACTCTCCGCCAGCACCATCTTGGACCCAAAGCAGGCAAACCCTGTCTGCTCAATCACCCGAAACTTGATACAGTTCACGTCCTTGGTGTCAAAGTTCACTTCCGCCACACACTTCTGTTGCCACAGTGGTTCCCCCTGCAGGGTGGCAAAGGTGGCCTTGACCTTGTTGTTGGCAGAGGTGTAGAGCTTGAGTTTTAACTTGCCGTTGAGCTGGGGCATGTTCTTGAGCTCGACGCGCTCAAAACGGATGATGCATGACTTGGTGGCCAGGTGGTAGTAGTGCTGGTTGGTCATGGGGAACAGCTTGTTGTGGGGCGGCTCCCCGCGGTACATGGACCCATACAGCATGAAGTTCTCCCCAAAGGTGCTCAGCCACAGGTCCTGGGTCTGCTTCTGGGAGCTGTTCAGCTTGGACCCTTCACTGCGGTCGTTGACCGAGTCATCGTGGGGAAACGTTTTGCCCAGAATGCTCTCCATGTCTGCCTTGTAGTTCAAGGGGTGCAGCATGTGGCTGTGCCATAGCAGGTCTGTGTCGTAACAGGGCACGATGAAGAGACTGGGATTCTTCTGTTTCAGGAACAAAAACTTGCGGTACCTGCCCAGGCTGTAGTTCAGGAAGCGGGTGTCGCGGTAGTGGGGAAGGCTGACCTGGTAGTAGAACACCTTCTGGCGTGTGCTTGCCGCCAGAATGTCATAGGACAGGGCAGAGGTCACTCCGGAAGCCGAGTCGGACCCTGTGCTTCGCTTCAAGTCCACTTCAAAAGGCTCATTGGGATACTCCTCCTGCCAGCGCTGCTTGGACTTCTGCAGCCTCTTAACGCGCTCCTTGTCGCTGAACACCTGGTGGTCGATGATGCGGCCCACCAGAGCGTGGCAGTCCTGCTGGTAGGACACCGGAGCCAGCAGGTGGCAGTGCCACAGCCACTCAATGTCCAATGGGGCTGCCATGGGCTCCGAGGGGTTCTTGGCTGCCAGGGGGAGCCACAGGCGCTCATAGCGGTCCAGAGCCTGTCGAAGGACAGACATGTTTTCCAAAGCAGGCTCCTCTGCCACATGCTTGAGGAAAGCCAATTGGTTCAGTGCCCCCTGCACCACATCCACGCTGAAGTTCTGTAATCGTGGATCTGCTGCCATGACTGAAACACAGACACATTATAATATATATTGTTATTATACATGTCTGCAAGAAAATAATGAACAGTGAATGTCGATACTAAGTGTTAACAAACAACATGCTATAAAGGACGCTTAAAAAAAAGTTCACTATAATATTTTTATTCTTAACACTAAAAGTATTCATACTTTGGCCAAAAGCTTCATAAAAATCCTAAGAAATATACCTTGCATTTTTATGAGTATTTGTATCAATCTTTACACGAATAGCACAACAATGACTAAAGACAAGTTTATACAAACACACTGACATAAACTCTTTTTTAACTGATGATAATTTAGTTTTCATATCTTACTCTGTCTAACATTCAGTTTTTGTGAAATCTTAGGTCTAGGTTGTTTCTAATATCTTACGTAACAGTAATCCTTAGTTCATGAAATAATATTTTATCATGAATGTCAGCAAAAGCTTTCTGAGGTTTGAGTTTTACTTTCTCAACTGCCAAAAGCAGAGTTACTGATTCAAAAACACCTGGACTTAATGAGGTTCAACAAGCATGGTAATAATGATCAAAGCTACCAGTCAACATTTACCAGTCCCTGCAAAACAAACAAAAATATTTTGCAATGCACAGGTCACCTTTTAAAAGATCTGTGCATCTCATTTTAAATTTAAGGGAGACTGAGGCAGGTTGGGCCATAGAGCGAGATGGGTCACCCAAATAGGCCCACCTATATAATGGATTTTTCACCTGTTTTCTTTCCACTCTTCATTTTTTAACAACTGGCACTACTGCAGACAACAATTTTTGAGCTTGTGGTAAAAACACTTCTATGAAGTCTGGCAAAAACACTTTGATTTTTCACTGAAAGTAACTTTCAATGTCAATTTGATAGAATAAATTTCCTTGTGTTCTTTAATGATCAATGTAGTATATGCTTCTTGAATTCTTAATCACTTAGTAATGTATTTATGCTTGAATCTGCAATTGAATACAATATATTGGTCACACATACACCTGAAAAAGATGAATTGCTGCCAAAGAAACCAACAAAAGGAAACTTTGTCAGCTTGACATACAGGCCAGACATTCCGTGAAAATGCATGTTTGAACAGAGAGCAAAAAAAAAAAAAAAGAAGAAAGAGCGACATCCCAGGAAGAACCGTGCTGTTAGCAACTTCGCATATAATGATATATATATATATATATATATATATATATATAAATTATAATGCAGTATCTTTATTTTTTTGTTCTTGTTGAAATACATATTTGTAGACATTCAGTTTCTAGATTCAAAGAAACATTTTTGAATAATTTTAAAATTTCCTTTTCGTGAAAAACTTATTAAGTCATAACCTGCCACTAAAATGTTACAAATCATTGTTAAAATAATCAGTAACTGGCTAGATTTTCTTGTTCTTTGTTATTTCTGACTGAATTAAAAATTGTGTCAGATGATTTTCTTGTTCTTTGTTATTTCTGACTGAATTGTTTCAGATTATTTTTGTTGTTTTGTGCAACTATACTTGAGTGACAGCAAACAAGAAAAAAGAAAGTGTCCCAACCTGTGCTGGTCTCCTCCATGTGCTTCAGTTATCCCTAGGCCTTTTGAAGGAACACTATCATGACATGAACTTACAGTTTTATCCACATGTTGGCAGTATGAAACTGGAGGCACTCAATACCTTGTACACAATCACCTCAAAAATCATCTGTCACAGTCCACATAATGCAAATATTTAGCCACAAGTATGTGGCTACCATTGTAGTGTGTACCAACCAGACAAGACCCCATACAACAGTTGATCCAGTCACCTTAACTGGTTGTTTTCAGTAATGCTTCTTTTGATTCATCATACAAAGATTTCTAGTTTGCACAGACTGATGACAAAGCCATGCGGAAATGCAAAGCCAGCAGGACTAAGTAATGAACTCAAGGCCTATCCATATTCTATGTCTTGCCAAGTACCACAACCCTCAACTGATAGCTCTCATCCATTCTGACACCGAGGATAGTGAAAATTTGGGCTCATGGGACCATGGGGGTGCAAAACAGAACAATGAATTTGAGACTTTCTTGTTCAGTTGTTGTCTTTGTTGAACTTGAAGTTGAAAACAGAAGAGTGATGATAAACAGATTTGTATCTGCTGAGTCTGAGACTGGTGAGAGGTCCATTTTCTCCAGAAACCTAATTATAATCAAACCTGTCTAAACTATGTCACTAATATCAATCACATCAGTGGTGCTGTTTTGTTTTACCAGACGTGTGCAGATCAAAACGCAAAGTTATTCACGAAGTACTCATGATCATGATTTCCTTTTATATTATAAAAAAGTTATTCACGAAGTACTCATGATCATGATTTCCTTTTATATTATAAAATAAACTATCTTAATCTTTTTTTCCGTTTTCGTCTTCTTTTCAATACTATTTTTGGGTATGCTGGATTTCTATGATTCCGACGAACTTAAGAATAATTATCAATAATATGATGATGGATGGCTTGAATTTCTGAATTTTCACCGAGTGCTTTTTTTTTTTTTTTTATCCGTGTAAATGTGGTTTTAAAAAAATGTAAACATACCTTAGGCGAAACCGCTGTTAAAAAATCGCAAGCGGTAAAATAGCAAAGAAAACAGTATTCAAAAGCGTCCTATACACCCGCATCCAGTGAGTAATGGTCGAGTGATACTCGTGTTGTCAGTTGTGTAATCATCTCTTTTGCAATGCAAGGCAGCCACAGTGAAAATTCCGTCAAGACAAATCTGGAACTGACCTTCACCTTTTTGGTCACTCAGGCTGATGCAGAATTCAGAAATTTGGTTTTCCGGCCGTGATCCGGCCACGCAGACGCTATCGACTCGAAACGAAGGAAGATCCACATAGGTATCTTAGTGAATTAGTCACCGTGCTTAACCAACCCGGTCACTGACTTAGAGCTTACTTTTTGCTTTCCCTATCAGGGTCGTTTACTTTCAGTTCCGGGTGAATCAAAATTTCATTGGTCCTGTGAAAAGAGATGCACTTGGGCCTTCAACACAAAACCAAGAATGCGCAGAAATCGTGAGGGAGATTGTTGTCGGAAGAAGGTGATATTGGCAGCGCACAAAGAAACCTTACCTTTAATTAAGAAAGCAGCCTCATAAGCTTAAACGATCCTGTCTTGGTATCGTGTCTGTCGACACGTGTGCCACCACTTCGGTTTCAATATTTGGTTCGATTGGCATTGAAGTTCAAGGGTGTGTCTGCTAAGTCATGTGATCACTGACGTCAGGCCAAGCTCATTGACTAGTCAATGATATGCACAATTTACCTTACCGTTTGCAAGTCTGCAAACACGCGTAAAGTTGTACAACAACCCACTGTCGGGACTATTACCTACAGATTTATGATGTCCGCCACAATTATGAAGCCTGGGCCGTTCAACATTTTACAAGAAACAAACAAAAGCAGCATCTGCATGCCTCTGTAGCTCTGCAATGAATCGTTTTCCCAAAGATGAGATACCATCTGAGGCGTTGTTTTTTGTTTGTTTGTTGCTGTTGTTGTTGTTGTTTTATATACTCTGTATGCTTTATAACTAACTGAATTATAAGCGAATTATAAAAAAGAAAAAGAGGAAAGCTGCATCACGGAATAAAAACAAAACAGTAAAATGAACAAACTTTTAGCACATGGCTGTTCTCGTGTGTAAGTGTTACTTTTTAATTTTAGAATTTCCTTTGTTTAACGTCTCAGTGTCTAATTGTGATTCCTGATGAAAATCCACTGGCCCACCCCACATATATCGACCACTTTCCCTTTTCACCCTTGCCGAATTTGCTAAAAGAGAGATAAACTAATGACTGTATTAATAAATAACTTTATTTGAACATGACAACAGAAAGCCGGCCTTTGTGTGCCACTGAGTG
>NC_134883.1:18905246-19047746 GCF_041734735.1 Babylonia areolata | reverse complement strand
AAT
This sequence comes from Babylonia areolata, assembly GCF_041734735.1. Lineage (NCBI taxonomy): Eukaryota > Metazoa > Mollusca > Gastropoda > Neogastropoda > Buccinidae > Babylonia > Babylonia areolata. The sequence continues at coordinate 19,047,743 of NC_134883.1, read as the reverse complement.
ACATTTATAACATAGAGTGCTGATCTTGTACTTTTTTCTGTGTGAGACAGGGAGACAGTGGAGATATTGCAAAAGAGGAGTGATGTGCTCAGATCGCTGAGAACGAGTCGGGCAGCAGAGTTTTGTACTGATGCGCTGAAGGGACTGAATGGATGAACGCGGCAGGCAAAACAGACAACAAAGAGTTACCGTCAGTAGTCAAGGTGAGAGAGAATGAGAGAAACGACAAGTCTAGATGTTACGTCAATGGACAAATATTTCTGGATGGAACTGATGCGCCGCAGTTGACAGTAGCAGGATTGACATGTCTGACTGATAATTTTTTGCATGGATAGTGTGTTGTCACTGAAGGATAACACCGAGGTTCCTGACTGAACTGGAAAGAGGGATGGATGTACTGCCAAGTTTGATTGTGTTAGTTGTGATGGAAGACAGTTTTTGTTTAGTTCCTATGATCATTGCTTCGGCAGTTTTGTCCGCGTTCAATTGTAACTTATTTAGAGTCATCCAATTTTGAATGTCCAGGAAGCACTGGCAGTTGGATGTTTCTTGCAAGAGTGACAACAGTTTTTCGGGGGTATCACTCTTCTGGAGTTGAGTGTCATCAGCATAAGAATGATGACTGACATTATGGCGGTTGATAATTTCAGCGAGAGGAGCAGTGTACAGTGTGAAGAGCACTGGGCCTAAAACAGATCCCTGTGGGACTCCATGTTCAATTTTAACGGGTTCAGACTGGAAATTGTCAACAATGACAGACTGGAATCAAGTCAGTGAGACTAAGGTTTGAACCAGTTTAGAACAGTGCCGTTGATACCAAATGTAAAATGAAGACGGGAAAGAAGGATTGAATGGTCTATCGTGTCAAAGGCGGCTGACAAGTCGAGCCTGAGAAGAGTCACGTGAGAAGGGAGATTCAGTTGTCCTGACTGAGTCGGACGCTAGCAGTAGGTTATTCAGGATATGGAAGAGAGTGGTTTCGGTGCTGTGGTCAGCACGATAGGCAGACTGAAATGGGTGGATGAGATTGTTGAAATAAGTGATTGTTGAGCTGCTTCAGGACAGCTTTTTCAAGGAGTTTGGACAGTAGAAATTGGTCGATAGTTTGAAATGTTTGCCGCGTCAAGGTTAGATTTCTTCAGAAGAGGCCGGACGATTGCAGTTTTGAAAGAGGATGGAAACGTTCCAGTGAGAAGGGATGAGTTGACAATATTGGTGATTGCGGGGAGAAGCTGTGAGACACTCTTTCACTTTCTCTCACACACCACGGCACACTGCAGGAAGAGAACGAGATCAAACAGATAATCATGGCAATTCAAGCATAATAACTCGAGAATCGTGAATATGATTATCCTTCACGACAGGCCAACATTCGGTGGTAAAACTGAAATCACTGGAACTGGTATCGCAACCCACTGAGATATAAATTATGTTTACATGTCGCAACCCCAACAGAACCCCAGCTTCATCATGCAGAGAGAAAGATCGCGAGGGGAGGGGGATGTTGGCGCCCTCAGAAACGGGGCAAGGGCCCGTTACTCTGCCGTGGTGCTCAGGGGTGTCAGACGAAAGTTCTTTCAACAAGTACGCAAGGGATTTGCTGAGTCGAGAAAGATGCTGCAGAAAGGGGAGCAGATGGCTGCAGATTTCTTTCGTGTTCAAGAAAAAAATGTTCTGTTGGTGTGAAGAAGACGACAGCTCGGATCGATAGTGAAGGATGCCAAGTTGGAGACCGCACTGTTTGAGGGGATCAATCTACGAAACACGTGAGTTCTTTTGAAAAACTGCAGTTTGTTTCCATCTATCATTGCGCTTGACTCTTCCGTCATGCACCCCCCTTGACCTGCATGAGGCTTTCAATCCAGTGTATCGCGGGCATGGTCTGAAAACAAAGTTGGTGAATCTGTCCAAAACTGTACATTGAGAAGAAACAAGCAGCATGAAACTGCACAAAATGTGAGAAAAAGAGTTTAATATTCACGAGGAAAAAAAAACTGATGCTTCAAATGCCGTTGTTAATACGTGGAGATGCGAATGTTAGGCCTACCACACCCGTTGCTATACTGCATATTTATGTACTTTCTTTTTCTTTCTTTTAACGATGTGCGTGATGAATGGCATCGTATTTCATTAACTTCTTGCCACCAAAACAGTTTCTCTGTTTTGATAAACGGCTGGAATTCTCCCTTTTACATATTTTCCCGTATTTGGGAGAGTGTGACACAGTTAACATGACTCCACCCATTTTCTTCTTTTTCTGTCAGCTTTGCATATTTGTTAACCAGTGAACATGGGTTTTTCTACTAAATTTTACCAAGGTCAACTTTTCTTTTTGACATGGTTCTTTCACAGTTTATGCAAACTGTGTCATGGTTTGTTGTCTCAGCCATAAGACTAGTACTCAGACCACCACTCAAAGTCTGGGGTGAGGGTAGAGGTGTGCTAAAATTCCAGACCTTGTGTGTAGCAAACTTGGGAGACTTTGTTCTTATATAGTTATGTATAGATGAGGATTTTACCACTGGACTGCCACTCATGCACAGTGTTGACAATGCACTCTGCTTGTGTGTGTGTGTGTGTGTGTGTGTGTGTGTGTGTGTGTGTGTGTGTGTGAATGGAAAAGATATCTGTTTGTATCTCCCCACTCCCCTAGAGTTCTTCACACAAATATGGTCAGCCCATCACATTACTGGCCAATGATCGCACATAAACTGTTATGTAGACAGAAGTGTTTTATAAAGCACCTAGAGCAGATTTCTGGATAGTGTGCTATATAAAAATATTATGATTATTATTATACACTGGAGTGCTGGTGCCGGCTGATCAAAAATGAAAGAATAGATTATAGAGAGAAGAAAGTAGAAATAAGGAAAGAAGATGATTAACACTGGTATGTTCACATTACCTAAGACGAGTCAGGCTGCCACAGGTATTCCCAGGAATACACTGGCACAGGTTTCTTTTAATCTAATAAAGAATTTAATTGAGTGAAAAATGTGCCTTTTTACTTTTAGTTTTTATTTAGAATTTTTTAAAATAGTTTTCTTGATATAGCTTATTTTGTAATTGATCAGATATTTTGATTTAGAACTTTGGGTGGAAAATAACTTCACATAACTAAGAATATGTACATATAATGATATATATATATATATATATATATATATATATCTTTTGGCATTTCAGAAAATCATATTTGATATTTGTGCATTATGATCTTTGAAATACGTATTTTGATTTATCTGTTTAAAATGATATCTTCTAACCTTTTCCATACATCATATTAGATATTTTTGTAGTATTTTTCAAGTTGGTATTTTGATTTATTGAGATATAAACTGATAGGATTTTGATTTGTTTGCATTATTTTCTAAGTATATATTCCTTTTATAATCAGAGGAAGAATTAAAAGCATAACTGAGAGCCACTGTACTTTTATTTAGTAACTTAGCTTATTACTTCAGCACACATACATGATTCTGCTAGTTTATCCTTGATTAAAACTGCATGTGGGGCATATGGGTGTGTATGTGTGTGTGTGTTTGAAGTGTTTTACATTTATCAGTCTGTCTGTGCACCAACATGCTTCCATCACAATGTGCACACACATGCCTCTATCACAAAATGTACACACATGCTGTCTGTTATACAGACCTGGTGTTCTGTATTGAGAACATGACAGAGAATGTTCTTCATTGCCACTCAGAAGGGATGGGGGAAAGGAGGGATATGGGGAAGAGTAGTGCTTTGAAAGGGCAGGGGGGTGAAAATGGAAGAGAGAATGAATGAAAGAGAGAGAGGGGGAGAGAGTTTTTGGCTTGCCATTGCATTGTGGTAAGTGGTGTTAGCAAGCCTGGTGGTTGTGGCCAAGAGGAAACAGCTGTAGGACTAGGCCACATGGACTAGGCCACATCACAACACTGGGTACATGAAAGCATGTCAGCTCTACTCCACGCAGCCCCAGTCCTGTGCACTTAGGTTTTTCCGCCATTCTACTTACTCCTGCATATGCACATGTATGCTCATACCCACCCCACATATATATATAATATATATATGTATATATATAATATATATATCATGTATGTATGTATGCATGTACACTTTCTTGCACTCATGCAGAAATCTTGCAATATCATGACCCTGAAAAAGGTTAAAGTTCATGCCTGTTTAATCAGCAGTGACAACTGATCATTGTGTTAAAAGAAAAAGAAAGGATGAAACAATATCCTGGACTAGAAGAGTATTGTCTTTGTCAAGCACAATTCTTTTTTTTTTTCTCTCTTTCTTTCTTTAATGACAAAAGGGGTGAAAAATTGACAAAACTGCTCCGCAGAAAAGACTTCCCAGATAACGTTCCTTTGAAATGTAAGTTCACTGGCCCACCCTTGCAAAGTGGGTCTGTCACCCCGTGATACCAGTCCCGTCACTGAAGTCAGTGATCCTTTCAGGGCACCACATGCAGGGCTGTTGGAAAGGAAACCAAAGCTCTCCCTCCCCCTCTCAATACCCACATTTCCCCACCTGACTTGAGCCGCTCAGACAGAAGGTCAGCCACCAATTGTCGGCGGGGGATGGGCGGACAGACATTTCACATGTCAAGCTGACCGAGACGGGAGCGGGGGAGGAGGGGGCGGGTGTTGTGTGAGCGTGCATACATTGTACAGGGCCCTTCACCGGGGACAGATGTGTGGAGCCAGCTGTGTCCACCCTTTCCCAGGTCTTCACAGCTGTAGTGGTATCTGTAGGAACCATCGTCAGGAGCTCAGATCAACATGTTTTCAGTGTGTGTGTGTGTGTGTGTGTGTGTGTGTGTGTCCGTATGTGTGTGTGTGTGTGTGTCCGTGTGTGTGTGTCGTGTGTCCGTGTGTGTGTGTTTGTGTGTGGATAGCACATATGTTATGCAACACACCCATACACAGACACACAGACACACACACACACACACACACAAACCCGCATGCACACAAGCAATTAACTGGAAATGGTAATTAAAAAACAACAACAACTACAAACAAACCAACAAAAACCGGGCCTATACAAAACTATGAAAACTCCATACTGGGGGACAGGCGCAGAAAACCCAGGCTCAGCAAAATACCGTGCCGCAAGTCTGGAAAACTCGATATAAAAATCTCAGCCATTCACAGAATCCTGTGCGCAATGACATTCTTGAGATGGGGTGGGGGAGGGGCAGAAAGGAGAGAGTGTGGAATAAGAAAGAACAGGGGAGGGAGGCACAGCAATGTTTGTCCAAGCCACGCGTCGTACACTGCACACATGGACTGGAACTCCAAGACAGACGGCAGAGCCAGAGACTGGTGGGGCGGGTGGTGGGTGATGTATGGGCGGGGATGGGGTGGGGGGCACCTGGCATTACTGGAACCTTCAGCCAGCGGCAGTCGTGGGCAAAACAAACTCCACCCACCATACAATGACGGAAAGGAGGGGTGGGGAGGGAGGGAAGGGGAGGTGACAGGCGGGAGTCACGTGGTATGTTCAGAGAAGAGATGTTGCGATTGTCATCTCATTGATTGTATTGCAGGCTTGTCTGCCGGCGACTGGACTGGTGTGTGTGTGTGTGTGTGTTTGTGTTTTTGGAAGTGCATCCTGTATGTAGTGTATGGAGGATGGTATCTTTGCATCCAGCCTAGTGTTCTAACAGATCCTCTGGTTGTGGATTCGTTGCACAGAACATAAAAGGCACTTGTAGGTATTCCGTGTCAGTCTTCTGTTACTAGCCAGTCTCTGTGTGTGTGTGTGTGTGTTCAAAAGCGACGAACGAACCAGTGATGTGTTCCAGCAATTCACTTGATCATAATGATGAATGAAAGAAAACCACGACCGATTTCTGGGGACTCCTGATCCCAAAACTCTCACTGACCAGTGTCTGAAACAGTGCCAACTTCAAATGCAGCCTGTGAGGTCAAACACACTGAGCACTACTGTGTGTGTGAGTGTGTGTGTATGTGTCAAGGCCAATGGATACAGCTGTGAGTCCTGTAAGTGGAGCAGCAATTATGAATCCAGTCATTCCATGTTTGTGGTGAAGGGACTGAACTTGTTTGTTACTGACCAAGTCCATCATCAGTGCAGTGATGTACTGGTTGGGTAAGGGCACAGGGCTACAATGACGGTGCAGTGATTTACAATTGGGTCAGGGCACAGGGCTACATGTGATGGTGCAGTGATGTACAGGTTGGGTTAGGGCACAGGGCTTCATGTGACAATAGAGTGATGTACAGGTTGGGTCAGGGCACAGGGCTACATGTAATGGTGCAGTGATTTACAGGTGGGGTCAGGGCACAGGGCTACATACAGTGATGTACAGATCTGGTCAGGGCACAGGACTACATACAGTGATGTACAGGCTGGGTCAGGGCACAGGGCTACATGTAATGGTGCAGTGATTTACAGGTGGGGTCAGGGCACAGGGCTACATACAGTGATGTACAGATCTGGTCAGGGCACAGGACTACATACAGTGATGTACAGGTTGGGTCAGGGCACAGTGCTACATGTGACAGTGCAGTGATCAGGGCACAGGGCTACATGTGACAGTGGAGTGATGTACAGGTTGGGTCACGGCACAGGGCTACATGTAATGGTGCAGTGATGTACAGGTGTGGTCAGGGCACAGGGCTACATGTAATGGTGCAGTGATGCACAGGTTGGGTCAGGGCACAGGGCTACATACAGTGATGTACAGGTTGGGTCAGGGCACAGGGCTACGTGTAATGGTGCAGTGATGTACAGGTGGGGTCAGGGCACAGGGCTACATACAGTGATGTACAGGTGGGGTCAGGGCACAGGGCTACATACAGTGATGTACAGGTGGGGTCAGGGCACAGGGCTACATACAGTGATGTACAGGTGTGGTCAGGACACAGGGCTACATACAATGATGTACAGGTTGGGTCAGGGCACAGGGCTACATACAGTGATGTACAGGTTGGGTCAGGGCACAGGGCTACATACAGTGATGTACAGGTTGGGGCATGGCACTGGGCTACATACAGTTATGTACAGGTTGGGTCAGGGCACAGGGCTACATACATTGATGTACAGGTTGGGTCAGGTCAGATGGCTGTAAGTGATGGTACAGTGATTTACAGTTGGGTCAGGGCACAGGGCTACAATGACAGTGTAGTGATTTACAGGTTCAGTCAGGGCACTGGGCTACATGTGACAGTACAGTGATGTACAGGTGGGGTCAGAGCACAGGGTTACATGTGACAGTACAGTGATGTACAGGTTGGGTCAGAGCACAGGGTTACATGTGACAGTACAGTGATGTACAGATGGGGTCAGAGCACAGGGTTACATGTGACAGTACAGTGATGTACAGTTGGGTCAGGGCACAGGGCTACATGTGACAGTACAGTGATGTACAGGTTGGGTCAGAGCACAGGGTTACATGTGACAGTACAGTGATGTACAGGTTGGGTCAGGGCACAGGGCTACATGTGACAGTACAGTGATGTACAGGTTGGGTCAGGGCACAGGGCTACATGTGACAGTACAGTGATGTACAGGTTGGGTCATAGCACAGGGTTACATGTGACAGTACAGTGATGTACAGGTTGGGTCAGGGCACAGGGCTACATGTGACAGTACAGTGATGTACAGGTTGGGTCAGAGCACAGGGTTACATGTGACAGTACAGTGATGTACAGGTTGGGTCAGGGCACAGGGCTACATGTGACAGTACAGTGATGTACAGGTTGGGTCAGGGCACAGGGTTACATGTGACAGTACAGTGATGTACAGGTTGGGTCAGGGCACAGGGCTACATGTGACAGTAGAGTGATGTACAGGTTGGGTCAGGGCACAGGGCTACATGTGACAGTAGATTGATATACAGGTTCGTTCAGGGCACAGGGCTACATGTGACGGATGCTGTACAGGTTAGGTCAGGGCACAGGACTACATCCATTGACGTTCAGGTGTGGTCAGGACACAGGGCTACATACAGTGATGTATAGGTTGGGTCAGGGCACAGGGCTACATACAGTGATGTATAGGTTGGGTCAGGGCACAGGGCTACATACAGTGATGCACAGGTTGGGTCAGGGCACAGGGCTATATACAGTGATGTACAGGTCGGGTCAGGGCACAGGGCTACATACACTGATGCACAGGTTGAGTCAGGGCACAGGGCTACATACAGTGATGTACAGGTTGGGTCACAGCACTGGGCTACATACAGTTATGTACAGGTGGGGTCAGGGCACAGGGCTACATACAGTGATGTACAGGTTGCATCAGGGCACAGGGCTACAAGTGACGGTGCAGTGTGTGTGATGGTGTGGGACACCAGTGACCCAGTCTTCAGTCCTCACAGTCATGTCTGTTGTCCAGCTGGTGCTGCTGTTTCACACTCCCCCCTCTGCTCTCTGTCATCTGCTGCAGCACAGGGAAGCTGGGCTTCACTCTTTTCAGTATGTTTAGTAAGTTGGTTTTGTTTGGGGCTTTACATTTGTTTGGATGTGGTTTGGCATTTTGTCGGCTGATGGGTGTTCTTCATTGTTTGTTGTGATTATGGTGGTGGTTGTGTGTGTGTGTGTGTGTGTGTGTGTGTGTGTGTGTGTGTGTGTGTGTGTGTGTGTGTGTGTGTGTGTGTGAAAGATGGGGATATTTCCAATTTTTCTCAGTCATCTCTTCCGCATCTTGTATGTATTTTAGAACCATGATAATAAAAAATTAATGTATATTTATAAAAACACCCAGAAGGCAAGCATACATTTTAGCTGTGCTATAGATTATTAGATTTTATTCTAGTACAGCATTCTACCCATACACAGGCACTAGTGCACACATGCGCGCATACTGTACACACTAGCATGTACAGACGACATGTTGATCACACATCAGAGCAGCACCCACCCCAGTCCCTGTGCCTTATTGTACAGTTATGATGGGCTGTGAAAAGTGATGGAGGAGATGTGTGCTGTGCCCAAGGCCAGAGGGGGTGACTGCTGTTCACTGCACATGGTGGCCCCTCTGAATCCCCACTGCCACTCATCCACACAGCAGCTGTAGGGGCAATCAATGGCCGGCCACAGGCTGGGACACACACTCAGGACTATCTCTGGCTGAAAGAGACAGTGCAGGACAGAGTGATTGCATGCATCTGTGTGTGTGTGCGTGTGTGTGTGTGTGTGTGTGCGCGCGCGCATGTGTGTGTGTGTGTGTGCGCATGTGTGTGTGTGTGTGCACGTGTGTGTGTGTGTGTGTGTGTGTGTGTGAAATGGAGAATACAGTATGAGACAGGGTGGGATTAATTTTGTTTTCTGGGAGTGGTATCTGGTGGTATGCACAGAAGCATGTGTGCATGCACATGAACATAATGACACAGAAAGGCAGGCAAGTGATGGCGCCAGCATTTTCCCACCAGCATAATGTGCCTCACACTTACAGAGAGATTGGGGAAGGGTGGTAGAGAGGGATGGGAGTCTGGCTGTGAATACCGGGTCCACACACAATAATAACATGAGATGCCTCAAATTGCTGTTATCAGCACTGTCATGCCAAGCCTTGTTACACACACACACATACACACCGCATGCACACACATACACACACACACACACACACACACACACATACACACACTCTCTCTCTCTCCCTCTAACACAAACACACACAGCAAATCCGCATGCACTAACACACACACACACACACACACACACACACACACAAAGTGATACACACACAGGATTCATTTGCACATAGGTTTTTCCCCATTGGAGCTGATGGTGCAGATAGACACAAGAAACACAGCTCCCTGAGTTATCTCTCAGCTCCACTCTGATGTATACTGTTCACTTCATCCTGGCTGCTGTTTGGGGGCCGCTTTCTTTGTTTACCTTGGTTCTTTTGTTACATGCATTGGTTGGAAAGGAAAAGTGTGTGTGTGTGTGTGTGTGTGTGTGTGTGTGTACCACATGCTGATGTTGATCTGAACATACAGCTTCATGCAGTTAATGATTTATCACCTACTGTGACATAATATGGAAAGTATCAGTTGATATTTTGGAAAAAGGTAAGCTTCTCCCACAAACTCTGTAGATTTAAAGAAATGCTTCTGACTCTGTCATGGTCATGACTTTAACACTCACTCTCCCTGCGTTATCTGTTTGCAGACTCAAACATGTTGAAAGTTGTGTGAAGTCCAGAGCTATTAAACTGGGTCATGGGGAAAGTGAAGGGTTAATGGCAGCCATTCAATGTGACACCATGCTTGGTCTGACACAGTTACAACCCTTTCTGTCCATCACCAGTGTAGCCTCAGAAAGTCCATTCTCTTTTTCTCTCCCTCCCTCTCTGAAAAAGATCGCAAACAAGACAAACAAACAAGACTTGAATCTTGAAAGTTTTAAGCAGAGAGAGGGAGCAGGAGAGAAGGTGGATGGGGAGGGGGGCGGGAGGGGTAAGAGGAGAGAGAGGGAGATTTACTTTGAACATCACTTACTGTTGAAAAGGAGGAACCAGCTGACAGGAAAGATCAGAATCTGCCTGCTTAGGAAAAGCTCCATCTGGTTCCTAAAATAATCACATTAACCCTTTCTGTGCCAGTCAGCCCAAGTGCATGGTCCTGTTTGTATCCTGTGGAAGACTTTCCCTCACTAAAGATTTGAACAAGAACATCCGATACAACATACTGTGTTTAATTCAAACAATAGTTTTATTAAGGTTTCAACAAAGGTGTAGATTTGCACAAGATTGTCTGATACATACTGTACCAATATAAGTGCTTCTTAAGCATGTGTTTGTTTCCAGGACATTAAATTATTGTGCCTGGCCTCCCCCCTTCCCCTGTCTTTCACCCTTCTGTTTAGGCAGCCATATTCTGTTTTGGGGAGGCAGTGCATGCTGGGTATTTTTTAGTGTGGGTCGTTTTGATTATCCCTACAACATTTACATTCACATACAAAAGTGGGAAGGAGGAGGGAGGTTTGGGAATTAGCAGGATATCTGCCAGGACCCAAAATACATCCGTAATAGAAACCAGTTGAAGAGTTGAGTTTAACAACCTGTTGGATTACCTAGAGCCCTTAAGATGAAACTGTTCAGTGCTGGGGTCTTGGTATTGTGCATTGTTTTTGTTTGAAGGGGCATTGACCTGGCTGTCACTCCAGGTGTGAGGTCTGTCTGGCGCTGTCTGGCATTCCAAAGGGGACCCAGGGTGTGTGATGAGGGCTGATGTCCTGATGCTTCATCTGGAGTTGAGGTCAGGTCCACCTTGCCTTCCTGCCGGGAAGTCCTGGAATATCTGACTCAAGTGTCCACCCCATTTGCTGCCTGCAAGCGGTGAAGCAGAGGGATGGTAGGGTACCTACCACACTGAGGTGTGGAGGGTTAATGAACAGTGAGGTGTGAAGGCACTGTGTGGTTAAAGAGAGGTTTTCATTAGAGGGCTGTGCCTGAGGCATGCCAGTCTTTAGAGCTGATAAGCACTGGCAGATACCTGTTGGCTTCTTTCTCCTTCCTCCCTCCCTTCCACCCACCCACTACAGTGTGTGTGTGTGTGTGTGTGTGTGTGTGTCACTGTGTGTGTGTGTGTGTGTGTGTGTGTGTGTGTCACTGCGTATGTGTGTGTGTGTGTATGTGGACACATATGCCTGTAGCAGAAGAGAACAAGATTTTACATACAAAAGCTCTCTTCATCTGCATGTATTTATAGTGGGGGTGTGGAGGAGTGTGTGTGTGTGTGTATGTGTGTGTGTGTGTGTCACTGTGTGTGTGTGTGTGTGTGTGTGTGTGTGTGTCACTGCGTATGTGTGTGTGTGTGTATGTGGACACATATGCCTGTAGCAGAAGAGAACAAGATTTTACATACAAAAGCTCTCTTCATCTGCATGTATTTATAGTGGGGGTGTGGAGGAGTGTGTGTGTGTGTGTGTGTGTGTGTGTGTGTGTGCACTAAGAAGCCACAGCTTTTTACAACAAACAGTTGAGCCTGTCAGGTACTGGTAAGTAGCTTGGAGGTTCTGTCAGGGATATTTATTTTCCTACTTTAAAAAAACAACTGATTCTCTGTTTTTTCTTTCTTTAAAAAAAAAGAAAAAAAAGGTAATGAGTATGTGTTGTGCATGTGGCTGCACATGTGTGTGTGTGTGTGTGTGTGTGTTTAGTTAAGTTTAACGTCTTTTCACTGTTTAGTGATAATAGACGAGGAAAAAAAAGGAGGGTGGCTGGGGCTCAGGAGGGGGATGGGGGGTATGTGCGCATAGGAGATGAGGCGTGGGGTACTTGATAAGAGGTGGTGGGATGGCTGATTCAGAAGTTGATTTCAATAACATTGCTGTTAAACTGTCATTCTCAATCATACCATCATGGGAATTGAGATAACCCAACTTTGATATGGACTACACAGATCTGCAAAAAAGAGAGCCTTGGCCAAAGGAGTGATTCACCGCTTGTAACTTTTAGAGGTGTTTAATTGGCTAAGAGCAGACTGGGCAAGACGGGTTGTCTTTTCACTGTTAGCCGTGCAAAATTTGGCCAAGCAGAGCAAACTGATACTAGTGATGGGCCTAGTTTGCATCAGTTTGACAGTATATGTATCACCAAACAGTGTAATACAAACTCCTCCTTTCACCAAATATACTGAAGAGCTCTGTATGCTCTCATATAGAAAATGAACATAGAAATTATCTAAAAATCAATACAGATGGTTCAGTTCTTGATGATGGTAGAGCTGGAGCAGCTTTTGTAATTCTGGAATTAAACCGTGAGAAAATGTACCACTTGGGCAAACATCTTTCTATCTTTTCTGCTGAGCTCATCACCATACTTATGGCTTTAATCTGCATTCTAGATTTTCATAAAAAGGATAGTCAAATCGTTCTTTGAGAAGATTCAAAATTGGCGTTGAATGCATTTAGATCTGCAAATAAAAAACCACGCCTTGAGATGATTATTGAAATAAAACACATTGTACATCAGTTATCAATCAAAGGCATCAATGTAACTTTCATTTAGGTGCCTTCTCACTGTGGAATTTTTGCAAATGAGAGGGCAGATCAGGCTGCCAGAAAGGCAACGCGAAACAGCGAAGGCTTAGTCCTCCTCAAGATCCCATTAGATTTACAAGAGTGTTATAGGTGTATTGAAAAAGTGTCAAGTGATTGACATAAACATAGGCTAAAAGATTTAGACTGCCAGTATTACAGTCACTATATGAAGACAGTTGCATTAAGCAACCCCAAAGCTTTCATAAATGATTCATCTGTCTCCCAGTCAAGACCAGTTAGAAGTTAAATTCATCGATTCCGTTTGAATGCCCTTCAAACTAAATTTTGCAAAAATATACAATGTCTGTGCGGAAAAGAAATCAATGTTTGCCACATACTTTGTCCAGTGTCCAAAAACGAGACAACTGTTCTCTCAGAAAATAGCCGACCACCAAACACATATTTGTCCAATGGAGATGTTTTGAATAATTATTCATTACTTAAAAAAATTGCTGCGTTGTTTGTGATTCTAGACAAAAATGAAATCCACTCTTCCCTACCACATCTAACAACCCCCTTTCCCTCACCCTCCCTCAGTTTACTTGGATAAAAGATTATAAAAAAAAAAAAACCCAGCAAACTGTATAAGTAATCAACTTGAATGGTAAAATTACATACTGTATGTTCAGAGAAATGAGACTCCTAATTAAACTTTGAACTGTTTCAAATGTAAGTTGTTGTTGCCAATAGAAACAGATGGAGCTGCAGAAATTGAAAATGAAGGAGGTAAATATGTTTTCAGCTGGTCAGTTATGGATGATATGCATGAGGAAAATTGCAGTGCAACAAAATGCAGGGCGCTGTGTGTGTGTGTGTGTGTGTGTGTGTGTGCAGGCATGCATGTCCCACATTTAGGTGTGTCTTCACGCACATCAAGCATTCCAATCAGTGTAACAGCAGAGGTATGGCCGGGAGGCACTCACAGGGAGATGGTTTCTGGATAAGAGGAAATCAATATACATATATATACATTGCAGCTGGGGGGAGTAAGGATCCTTTAAGGACAGAAAGACTGAAGGAAACCAAAGGAGGGAGGGGAAGAAAGGAAGGAAAGACTGCAGGAAACCAAAGGAGGGAGGGGAAGAAAGGAAGGAAAGACTGAAGGAAACCAAAGGAGGGAGGGAAAGAAAGACTGCAGGAAACCAAAGGAGGGAGGGGAAGAAAGGAAGGAAAGACTGAAGGAAACCAAAGGAGGGAGGGAAAGAAAGGAAAGAAAGACTGCAGGAAACCAAAGGAGGGAGGGAAAGAAAGAAAAGAAAGACTGAAGGAAACCAAAGGAGGGAGGGGAAGAAAGACTGAAGGAAACCAAAGGAGGGAGGGAAAGAAAGGAAAGAAAGACTGAAGGAAACCAAAGGAGGGAGGGAAAGAAAGGAAAGAAAGACTGAAGGAAACCAAAGGAGGGAGGGAAAGAAAGGAAAGAAAGACTGAAGGAAACCAAAGGAGGGAAGGAAAGAAAGAAAAGAAAGACTGAAGGAAACCAAAGGAGGGAGGGAAAGAAAGACTGCAGGAAACCAAATGAGGGAGGGAAAGAAAGGAAAGAAAGACTGCAGGAAACCAAAGGAGGGAAGGAAAGAAAGACTGAAGGAAACCAAAGGAGGGAGGGAAAGAAAGGAAAGAAAGACTGCAGGAAACCAAAGGAGGGAGGGAAAGAAAGACTGAAGGAAACCAAAGGAGGGAGGGAAAGAAAGACTGAAGGAAACCAAAGGAGGGAGGGAAAGAAAGGGAAGGGGGGAACGGAAAAAAAAAGGTGTGTTAGGAAAGAAAGCAATGCAAAGAAACCAAGTATTTGCATCACCTCTATCCTAGAATACTCTAATAGGACTCATATTGGAGCAGAGAGAGACAAATGCTGTACTTCCACATTCTGTTGCATCCATCACCTGGTGCATAGTGGGCTGGAGCCATAGCTGGTAGAACACAATGATGCTGGTCAACAGGGACTGGGACTGTGAGAGGTGGTGAGAGAGAGAGAAGGGGGTGGGGGTGATAGACAGAGGGGAGGAGAGAGACCGGAGGGGGGGGGGGGCGAAGGGGTCAGGTAGGGGCCATGGGGGTGTTGATGAAGAGATGGTGAGGTAGAGATGGAAGGGGGGAAAAGATAGATGGAGAGAGAGGATGAGAGATGGAGAGAGGGGGGAGAGAGAGATGGGGAGAAAGATGAAGAGAGATGACTGAAGAGATGGTGAGGTAGAGATGGAAGGGGGGAAAAGATAGATGGAGAGAGGGGATGAGAGATGGAGAGTGGGGGGAGAGAGAGATGGGGAGAAAGATGAAGAGAGAGATGACTTAAGAGAGAGGGGAGAGAGAGAGAGAGATGGTGAAAGAGATGGAGGAAGAGAGAGAGAGAGAGAGAGCGATGGAGAGAGAGGGTTTTATTGCTGCATGGAATGGGGTTGCAGTGGGAAAGCTGCCACTTACAAATCAGTGATACAATTATATTGCTTTGGACGCTGTGGCACAAAAATTAACGCATCCTGTTGGACAGATAGTTGAGAAAGAAGGAATGGTTATGAAGCTTTCCTCCAGCAGAAAAAAAAATGATGCGGAAGAAGGCTTAAAATGTGGACTGGAATCGGATCATAGTGAGCCAAAAAAGTGTGTGTGTGTGTGTGTGTGTGTGTGTGTGTGTGTACAGCATGCTGACTATACTTTGGATTGAGTGGGGGAAACATAGCCTGCTTGAAATCAATATCAGACAGAATCAGTAGAGAACAGGTTACCTATGTGCTCATATTTGCTTCCCTCTCAACCGGGCTTACACACACACACACACACACACACACACTATATGTGCAAAGACTGCTAAAATAAGCTAAAACAGGAGAGAGAAAAAAACCCACTCCCCTCCAAGCTGTGATTTGTACAACTGCAGGTGAAGCAGGTGAGAGTGAGTAAGCCAGTGGTATGTGCACCGTCAGCAGCAGAATTCTGACACTCCTGTTTCAGGGGCATGAAGTGCAGGGGATATTTTGTTCAATATGAAAAAAATGTAAAGGTGGTGATGAGGAAGATGACAAAAACCAGTTATATTCTCTTGAGATGGGAATAAAGGAACTGCTCAGAAATGGACAGAATGTGAAGGGAAGAATTCTGTTTGATGTCACAGCCTAGTGATTGCAATTATTGAATGAAAGTAATGATTTAGAAGATTGAATGCTTTCATGAAAAAAGAACCGAATTAAAATGTGGGAGAGGAGGTGAGGGGTGTTGTGTGTGGGTTGGGGCGACAGGATTGATGCAGGCTGAACTGAAAGATGAACATTTGAAATGATTAGAAATAAATGACTGGGTTTGGGTAGAGCACATTCTTCCCCCAGAAGATGACAACTAGAATCAAGATGGTGAGCTTAGACATCAGTAATTAAACCAGTAAGCTACAAGTCTTAAAAAAAACAAAACATTCCCCACAATCTGACTTTCCAGAAAACCAATAGATCAAAAGTAAACTTTAATATATATATATATATATATATATATATATATATATGTAATATGTTGGTGTTAAGCTTTGATCCAGTTATCTCAATAACTCTGAGATTTCAACTCTTGAGAGCTTTCGTCAGTGCCAGCGAACATGTCTGTTGAAAGGTTGGTGGTTTCATCACTTCCACTGGCTGTAGTTCCGAAGGCATTAGATCATTTCCAGATCTGCCACAAACCACAAAGACTGTGGGACTGTTGTGTGTGCTAAATTTGAGCTGGCTGTGTTGAGAAATGTGGATGTGCAAAATAGATGTGTGTTGTCAGACAGACTGAAAGCTGTTCACGACCCATGTGTTGGGGCACTTGATGACAAAATAGATGTGTGTTGTCAGACAGACTGAAAGCTGTTCACTACCCATATGTGTTGGGCCACTTGATGACAAAATAGATGTGTGTTGTCAGACAGACTGAAAGCTGTTCACGACCCATGTGTTGGGGCACTTCATGAGCAGAGGTCACTGTGTGTATGTGAACATACATGTATACATGCATGTGTGAGTGTTTTACTCCCTCTCTCTGTGTTTGCACAAATGTTGAGCTGGTAAATAGGCCAATGTTATGTTATCAAGTTGATTATTAATAGCTATATGACGTTTATTATGAGTTACATACACATATAAGTAAGACACTCACACAAACACACACACACACAAAAAACAACAACAAAAAAACCCCCAACAACAACAAAAAAAACATGCACTAACACACACTAACACTAACACATGTGACATATGCGTGCACTCTGGTCATCAACTCATTCAATTTCTCTCTCTGTCTCTAACCCCCACCCTCCATCTCTCTCTTACCCCTCTCTCCACCCCCTCCTCTCCCTCTTGAAAGAAATGCATGCCAGTTCCACTTCCCTCATAAAACAGAGTTGTTGGTGGGTTGTTTCTCTCTCTCTCTCTCTCTCTCTCTCTCTGTTTTGATTTTTTCTTCATTTTGCTCATTTTCGTGTCTTTAGCTTTATTCCCTCTTCACAGCGAGGGCTGGATGTATAAAAGCATGTTACTTGCTTATCAATTACCCTCGATAATAAAAATTTTGTCTTTGTCTCTCTCTCTTTGTCTTTCTCTTTCTTTCTCAAGACACAACAACCTTGTGAGCAGAGGTTCCCCAAGACGACATTTGGTTTGCGGGATGGAAGGTGAATGAACAGGACCGGTGGGAACTGATACTGAAGTACATGACACAAAGTAGCAGGCACCACACTGACTGATAACCCGTTCTGGCAGCCACTAACAACAGTCGGCTTTGGGAAGTGCACAGACCTCTTAGCCTCTGGACAGACCTTAGAGATACCAGGGCAGAAAGCCAAGACAGTGTCAAAAAGCCAAGATACCTATCTGCAGGCTGTTGGATACTGTGATAGGTTTGTTTGGGATACCTACCTGCAGGCTGTTGGATACTATGATAGGTTTGTTTAGGATACCTACCTGCAGGCTGTTGAATACTATGATAGGTTTGTTTGGGATACCTACCTGCAGGCTGTTGAATACTATGATAGGTTTGTTTGGGATACCTTCCTGCAGGCTGTTGGATACTATGATAGGTTTGTTTGGGATACCTTCCTGCAGGCTGTTGAATACTATGATAGGTTTGTTTGGGATACCTTCCTGCAGGCTGTTGAATACTATGATAGGTTTGTTTGGGATACCTTCCTGCAGGCTGTTGAATACTATGATAGGTTTGTTTGGGATACCTACCTGCAGGCTGTTGGATACTATGATAGGTTTGTTTGGGATAACCATCCCCTGTGGACAAACACCTGTTGTTTTTTTACCTGCGTGTGTAATCAGTTACCAAGATACTGGGCGATGCTGGTGAAGGGGCCCAGGGGAATGATGCACCTGTTTTCATCTTTGTTTCTTGTTTGTTTTTGTTGTTGTTCCTCCTTTTGTCTTGATTTGTGTGCATGGTTTGTGTGAAGCCCTCGTCCTCTGTGTTTCTCCCTCTCTGTGTGTCTGTCTCTCAGTTTAACTGTCCCTGTCCTCCTCCACCCATCCCCAAAGTCACTGGCTGATCTGATTTTGCTTCCCACACTGCCAGCCTAGATTATCCAGTCTGCTGTTGTGCTTGGTGCACAGGTGCTTGCATGTGTGTGTTTGTGAGTGTGGGTAGGATTCTGTCAGTGCAACTGTGTGTGTGTGTGTGTGTGTGTGTGTGTGTGTTTGTGAAAGAGAGGGAAAAAGGAATAAGATAGAGATAAAGATGTGGTTTATTGCATTGTTTGTGTGTGTCAGCCAGTCAGCTTACACCCTCTCCTAACAAACAGCACAGCCCCTCCCCCTCCACATCTGATTGAAGAACAGTGTTCCCAGGTGTTTGTCTGCCTGTCTGCCCCCCTCACTTCTGCATCCAGGTTAACCCCTTCATTGCCCCTGATGTCATGTGGTCAAGGGACAGCCGTCCCCACAGGTGACCCTTCTTCATGCAGACCTTGCCCCCTTGGGACTGCACTGCCTCTGTTCAGTAAAGCTGACCACACCAGTCAGAAGTGCACACAGTATAGTTAAATGTAGTTCTGGTTGGAATTTGTGATAAAGATACATGTATGGTAATCTTATTGGATGTTTCAAAGGAGGTCAAGAATGGATGGAGTCAGAAGCAAGCTGTTTATGTTAGTCTCCCTTGAACTGTTAGCAGTAAACAAATTGACAGTGCCCTTCCACCCCCTTCACCCCCCCTTCCACCCCCTTCATCTCTTGCCTCCCTGGCCACATTCTTCTTGGTGTCTATGTGATAAACATGGAATGCCATCACTGGGACTGCCACGACTGCCACAGACGAATCAGGGTGTGGCTGTGTATTGGGGACTAGTAATGAGCATCATGGGAGTAATGCTGCGGAAACGTTGCAGATGATGGGGAAGCAACCTTAAAAAAAAAAAGAAAAGAAAAAAAAAAGAAAAGAAAAAGGAATGCATGTGGAATGGAGTGCATGGAGACATTAAGAATGCTGGAATGCTTGACAACAAAAAAGTTGTTGTGCATCAGCTTCATGCCCCACTGTCTTCATTTCACCCAAGTTCAGTTGTTAAAGGGTTAACTCTGTCAGTTCCAACAATGCTTTGTGTTCAGTGACAGCTATTTGCCAAGGGATTTTTTGGTCACAGAGGGTGATAATCAAAAAGAAAAACAAATTCTAGCAAGTGAACGTCTGAAAGAAAGTATAACCTATACTTTTCAGAAAAGAAAATGAACACTTTATCCAATCATTACAGTTTCCCATAAATTTCAGTCCTGGGGCATTCCAGAGATTGATTTGTGTTGTTGTTGGTCTGTCAGTCGATGTGGAAGTCTCCTGTCTTGTGTCTGGTTGTGTGGACACAGCGGTGGTCAGTGGGTGTGAGGTTGTGTCATGGTGTGTGGCATGGTGTGCGGTGCCCACAGTGTGACTGTGAAGTGAGGGATCATGCTCTTCACACTGTGACTAACCGGCAGGTAGTACACCTCACTGCCCTCTGTCACACCTTCATTGTTGCCTCTCAGGTGTTTCTCTATACTCCTCAATGGGTATAATCCCTTAATTATACACAGCAAAAGAAGTAAGGGATCACCAGTCTCTTTTCTCCACCCCCCACCCCCTGATCCCCACCCTCTCTGTCTTTTTCACTCACTCATTCACTTACTTGTGCACCACACTCTCTTTCACTTACACACACACACACACACACACACACACACAAACACACACACACACACACACACACACACACACACTTACTGACACATTTACATGCATTTGTGCGTGTGCACACACTGACACACACACACACACACACACACACACACACACACACATTTACATGCATTTTTACTCTGTATACACACACTCACACACACACAGATGCACATACACACACTCAAACACACCCACACACTCTCTCTCTCTGTCTTTCTTTCTTCCCCCTTCCCTCCCCCTCTCCCTGACTCCCCATCCCAGACCCACCTAACAGGTCCCCAACAAGTGTTACCAGGTATACAGTCCAGGTGTGTGCTTGAGAAAAACATCCCTGGCGGTCACGGTGAATTACATAAGTCAGGTGGGGGGAGAGAGAGGGAAGCCAGCCCAGTCAATCACAGCGACCCATTGTTCACACAGCTTTGTTTGTCCTCACACCGCTTTAACCCTCACTTCCCTTTTCTGGGGACCATAGGTTTGGTGCCTTAGGACTTGATGGTGTTTGCTTGGGATCCGGTGTTTGCTTCTGTGTGTGTGAGGTGCCTCATGGGTCTTCCTTTTGCTGTTTCCACCGTGAGAAAATTCTGTGGATTTATTTCGTGTTGGGTGGGGAGGAAAAAAAGTGTGTGTGGTTTCTTTCACTTTGTGCAGTGTTGAGCAGTGGAATTTTTGTAATGTTTTTGATTTTTTTAACATCAATTTTGACTAACAATCATGAGGACTGAGGTGGATTTGTTGCTTTTCAGTACTGTTGAGAAATCTGAGACAGTTTAGGGTAATGCCACAAATGCTGAATGAACAATAATATAGGAGGGGTGGGGGAATTAATGTTGCTGACATTCTCTCTTGAGAGGGGGGAAAAGCTTTTGGGGGTGGGGGTGGGGGGTTGTTGGATTAAACACACACACACACACACACACACACACACACACACACACAGAGAAGACCTCCCACACACAGCGAATGGTAGCTTACACCACTTGTTTTTCTGACAGCCTGTTACAGAAACAGAATGAAAACTGATCAGACCTTATCTCACACATTTCATGCCTCTCCTACATTCACCGCCCCACAATTCCAGATACTGGCATCCAGAAAAAAAAGGCAATGCATCAGCAAACTTGATACAGACAATAGCAGAAGTTATCCCTACACTTTTTGACTCACTTGTGTAAACAAAGTGAGTCTATGTTTTAACCTGGTGTTCGGTTGTCTGTGTGTGTGTGTGTGTGTGTGTGTGTGTGTGTCCGTGGTAAACTTTAACATTGACATTTTCTCTGCAAATACTTTGTCAGTTGACACCAAATTAGGCATAAAAATAGGAAAAATTCAGTTCTTTCCAGTCATCTTGTTTAAAACAATATTGCACCTCTGGGATGGGCACGTAAAAATAAAAAATGAAGCCTAATTATATGCAAACTGCATTTACTGTTATATTTATATTTTTGGTATTTTCTAAACTTGGCACTTTGATCTGATATTCTGACCCAACAACAAGAACAGTCATTATTATCATTTTTTGTTCAAACAGGAACTTCTTTTGCTGAGCATGGAAGTTTTATTTATTTTGCAAACGTTTTGATGCAGGTAGTAAAAAAGGGAAATTACTCAGTAATTAATGCTAGGGGACTTAATTTGCTTTAAACTGATCTTTCTCATCTTAAACATTACATTTTGAAATTATACTCAATACATAAAAAGCTTTGATTAAAAAAAAAAAAAAAGTGTATCACAAGTGAGTCTTGAAGGCCTTGCCTCTCTTGTTTTTCCATTTCTCAACCACTTCAGACTGGAAAGGCAAACAGATAGGTTTTCTCATCCTGTCTTTGAGTATGGTGATGATGATAAGTGAGAAAAGAACAGAGTTGTACTTTGATGGTGATGGTTATTGACTTTTGTAGTGTGTGGAAATTCACCGCCAGGGGGCAGGAGTGTTGACTGTACTCACTGAGGTTACCCCCTCAAGCCCCCCTCCCAACCCCCACCCTCCACCAGTCCACTTAACACTGATAACACTTATCACCCTGTTTCTTTGAGCCTCCTTTGGGAGGCTGCTAACTGGATAGGTGTGTGTTCAAAGCTGTGGGTGATAAGACTGGAGTGGAAGGGCTTTGCAGCCTTAGTACCCTCTCTTCATTGTTGCTGCACACACACAGCTTGTTAAGAGTTATCTGACCTGGTGCTTTGACTGCTGTCTGACCGGACAGGCAGTTGTACTGTTGACCATTTCTGCAAGTTTTTTTTTTTTTTGCCTCCAGAACGTTTGGGAATCTGGCTGTCTTTGGGGATATTGTTCATGTTGTGTGGCAGTGTGTATGTGTGCACATGTGTGTGCAAAGCATTGATTGTGACTGTTTGAATCAAGTGTCAAATTATGTAATGCTTTCGGTCTCCCTCTGGTTCTCTCACACACTCTGTCTATAAGTATACTTTTTATGTACAGTATGACTGAAATTTGCATTGGCTCCCACCAGTGCCCCACTGTTCTCTCTCTCATATTCTTTACTTCAGTCCACAATTGTTTCAATGGCATTACTTTTCTTATTTGTAATAAGGATGACTTTTGTTCTACATTTGCATGCTTTTCACTTTGATTTTTGTTATTTGATTACTACCTTGACTTGTACTGATATCACCCCCTCTCTCCCTCTCTCTCTGTCCTTCAGCCAATATTACAGTATGGAGCAGAAATCTGGGGACTGGAAAATAGGATAGTAACAGAAAAAGTGCACTTGTTTGCATTGAAACGTTTTCTTAATGTAGACAATCGAACTCCAAATGATCTTGTTTATGGCGAACTGGGGAGATACCCTATTTATCTAAATTCTTATATAAAATGTATTAAATATTGGCTAAAGTTGACTAGAATGAATGAAAACAGGTATCCATTTAAAGCATATAAAATGTTATATAGTTTGGATAATAATGGTAAGAAGACTTGGGCAACAAGTGTTCGTCAGTGTTTAAATACATATGGCTTTGTATTTGTATGGGATAATCAAGGGGTGGAAGATATTGCAGGTTTCTTAAAGTGTTTCAGACAACGTATTATTGATTGCAGGTGGCAAGACTGGCATGATCATATACAAACTAGTGATAGATTCGCACAGTTTAGACTTTTTAAAACATCACATGTGATTGAGCCATACATTGAGTTAGGACTGAACAGATATATAAAATGTACACTGACAAAATTTAGATTTGGTATTTCTAGTATTGCTTCTCATAGTTTTAGGTATAGCATTCTAAATGAACCCATGTATGCATGCCGATTATGCAGTTCGGGTAAAGAAGATGAATTGCATTTTTTGTTATGTTGCCCTGCTTTGTGTGACCTTAGACAAAAACTTATTCAACCGAAATATTATAGAGATCCGTCTAATTTTAGGTTCAGTTTACTCATGTCTTCAAGACAGGAATGTACTCTGCATAACTTGGCCATATATATATATGAAGGATTGAAGAGACTAAGTACAGTTATCTCGTGAATGTTGTTGAATATTTGTGTTGACTATTTTGGGTGATATGGTTGATATTGTGCTAACAATTTTTGGTTGATTTGAATTGTCTATTTACTGTGTCATGTCATTTTGTAATTATTATTTATCAATGATTCCCCCTTCAGTAAGGGGCTCTGGCCTTATCTGAATAAAACATTCGTTCGTTCGTTCGTTCGTTCTCTGTCCTTCTGTGCACCTGCCCTGTTTCTCTCTCTCTTTCAAAGAGTCTTTGTCTAACTCTTCCTCTCTTCACACACATGTGTGCACGTGCGCGCGCACACACACACACACAATCTCTCTTCACACACACACTCTCTCTTCACACACACACACACACACACACACACACACACACACACACACACACACACACACACACATGCTCTCTTCATACACACACACACACACACACACACACACACACACACACTCACACACCTCTCTTCCCCTCTCTGTCTATTTTAATGTTATATATAATGCCGTCTCTGGCCTTGTCTGTCTATTTCTCACTATCTCTCTGTTTCTCTCCGTCTTTCTCTCTCTCTCTCTCCGTGAAACTCTTTATTGCTCCTACAACTGTTTAAATGGCATTATTTTAAATACTGTTTTCATAACATGTGCTTGCTTATTCCATTTCAATTTCTTATTGCTTGATCATTATCTGATACGTATTAATTTTCATGTATGGTACTCTCTCGCTCCCCTCTCCCCTCTCTGCTCTCTCTCTCTTTCTCACTCTCTCTCTCTATCCCCCCTTCAATTTTCTCCTCTCATTCTCCTCTACCTGTGTAGTGTTGTAAATGCCAAATTACCATTTATGTAACTGTGACTATAGTGTGCATGCTATATTGATGTGCTGATTTTCCCCTTTTTTTAATTTTTATTTTTTACTGTCTCCCCTTCGAGGGCTGGATGAAAAAAAGCATTGTATTGCTTACTCTATTACCCCCAGAAAATAGAATTTATTCTGTTCTGTTCTATTCCGTCTGTCTGTGCCAGTCTGCCTGTGCCGGTCTTCACAGTAAGGCAGACAAATGGTCCAGAGGAAGTGATCTACAGTCTTCCAATCCAGTTATCCTGACTGATCAGTTTCTTGTGGCAGATTTGTCCAGTCTGAGCCGCTTCTCATGCAGAGCGCAGATTAGTTCATTGGGGTGTGTGTGGTGTTGACAGAAACCCTTCAACCTTTGATGCTGTGAGGGGGTGGAGGGTGGGGGGAGGGGTTCTCATGCTAAAGACAGATTAGTTCAGCGTGTGTGGGCGGGGGTGGGGGTGGGGGTATTGCTAGGAACCCTGCAGATTAGTTCATTGGGGTGTGTGTGGTATTGATAGGAACCCTTCAACCCTTGGATGTTGTGAGACGGAGGGGGGGTTGGGGGTAGAAGGATTTGTCATACTGAGGACAGATTAGTTAAGTGTGTGTGGGTGAGGGGCGAGGGTGGGTATTGCCAGGAACCCTACAGATTAGTTCAGTGTGGTGTGTGTGGTATTGACAGGAACCCTTCAACACCTGATTGAATTTGATGCTGTGAGGGTAGGGGTGGGGGATGGGGGGAAGGGGGAGGGTCAGGCATGTGTTGGGTGTGTGTGTGGGGGGATACAGTGTCATGCAGCTGGTCTGAGAGAGGAGAGAAGAGAGGAGGAGGATGAATGTAGGTGTCTAACTGATTCATTCTTGGGGAGTTGACAGCCCCCCCACCCTCAGCAGGCTTTCCTGTCATAGTGATGCTGACAAACACATAAATTACTCTCAAATAAACCAGCTTTGCCTCCAAATTGACACAAATGGACGCAGCTGGAAATATCATAAAAGTTAGTTCCCTTGTGGTGTAACATATGTAGGAAGAAGGAAACCATTTAAATGAAAGGAAATACGGTGGCAGAGTGGTACTGGGGCAGTACTGGGGTGCACAGTTCTTCTTCTTCTGCATTTGTGGGCTGCAACTCACATGTTCACTCACATGTACACCAGTGGGCTTTTATGTGTATGACCATTTTTACCCTGTCATGTAGGCAGCCATACTCTGCTTTCGGAGGTGTGCATGCTGGGTATGTTCTTGTTTCCATAACCCACCGAAGGCTGATGTGGATTACAGGATCTTTAACGTGTGCATTTGATCTTCTGCTCGCATATACACGCAAAGGGTGTTCAGGCACTAGCAGGTCTGCACATATGTTATCTTGTTATGTATTATCCCCCCCAGTATTCCTTGTGACCCCAGTACACTTGGTAATAAAGACATATTCTGTTCTATGGTGACCTGGGAGATTGGAAAAATCTCCACCCTTACCCACCAGGCGCCATCACGGAGATTCAAACCCGGGACCCTCAGATTGAAAGTCCAATGCTTTAACCACTCAGCTGTTGCGCCTGTCGGGGTGCAGGGTTGAATGAGGTGATATGGGAAAATGCAAACTGTTCAGTTTTCTTAGTCTCTTTGCTTCACACTTACTGGAGGGAAAATGGCATTTTGCTATTGCTCATGTTTTCTTTGGTGTATTTATTCCTTCCAGTGTTTTGAAGTATTTCTCAACAGCATAAAAAAAGAGAATCTCTCTCCCCCTCTCTGCCTGTCTGTCAGTGTCTGTATAACCTTCAGAGCCTGTGGAGAGCCAGAAGGGATTGGGTCACAGACTGTTTTCATTGGCACATGGTGTGGTATGGATGAGGAAAGCAGCTAGGTAAATAGGACATAATGTCTGCCCACTCCACCCCACCTCCTGCATCTGTACATCAGCCTTGCATCAATATCCAGATGGCAAGAAAGTTGTTATATGATAAATATTGCATATCTTCATCCCAGTCTGAAGGCTCTCAGTCTCTCTGTCTCTCCCTCCTCTCGTTCCCTCCTTCCCTCTCTCTCCCCCTCCCTCTCTCTGTTTCTCACTTTTACCCCATCTCTCCCTCTCTTCTGTCCCTCTCTTCTCTCTTTACCTCTCTCCCCTCACTCTCTTCCCCCTCTTTCTCTGCCTCTCTCTCTTCACTCCCTTCTCCCTAGCTACATCTCTCTGTCCATCTGAGTCTGTCTCCTCTTCCTGTCCTCCTGCTGCTTTCTGCCTTCAATCCCACATCTCTGCCCACCCCCACCCTCACCCTGACCTCTTCTGTCTGTCCATCTGTCTGTCTGCCTTTCCATTGGCCCTTCTGTCTGTCCGTCTGTCTGTCTGCCTTTCCATTGGCCCTTCTGTCTGTCCGTCTGTCTGTCTGCCTTTCCATTGGCCCTTCTGTCTGTTTGTCAGTCTGTCTGCCTTTCCATTGGCCCTTCTGTCTGTCTGTCAGTCTGTCTGCCTTTCCATTGGCCCTTCTGTCTGTCTGTTAGTCTGTCTGCCTTTCCATTGGCCCTTCTGTCTGTTTATCAGTGTGTCTGCCTTTCATTGGCCCATCTGTCTGTTCGTCAGTCTGTCTGCCTTTCCATTGGCCCTTCCTTCTGTCTGTCAGTCTGTCTGCCTTTCCATTGGCCCTTCTGTCTGTCTATCAGTCTGTCTGCCTTTCCATTGGCCCTTCTGTCTGTCTGTTAGTCTGTCTGCCTTTCCATTGGCCCTTCTGTCTGTCCATCAGTCTGTCTGCCTTTCCATTGGCCCTTCTGTCTGTTTATCAGTGTGTCTGCCTTTCAATGGCCCTTCTGTCTGTCCGTCAGTCTGTCTGCCTTTCCATTGGCCCTTCTGTCTGTCCATCAGTCTGTCTGCCTTTCCATTGGCCCTTCTGTCTGTCCATCAGTCTGTCTGCCTTTCATTGGCCCTTCTGTCTGTCCGTGAGTTTGTCTGCCTTTCCATTGGCCCTTCTGTCTGTCTGTTAGTCTGTCTGCCTTTCCATTGGCCCTTCTGTCTGTCCGTCAGTCTGTCTGCCTTTCCATTGGCCCTTCTGTCTGTCCATCAGTCTGTCTGCCTTTCCATTGGCCCTTCTGTCTGTCCGTCAGTCTGTCTGCCTTTCCATTGGCCCTTCTGTCTGTCCATCAGTCTGTCTGCCTTTCATTGGCCCTTCTGTCTGTCCATCAGCCCTTCTGTCTGTCCATCAGTCTGTCTGCCTTTCCACTGGCCCTTCTGTCTGTCCATCAGTCTGTCTGCCTTTCCACTGGCCCTTCTGTCTGTCCGTCAGTCAGTCTGTCTGCCTTTCCATTGGCCCTTCTGTCTGTTCATCAGTCTGTCTGCCTTTCCATTGGCCCTTCTGTCTGTCCGTCAGTCTGTCTGCCTTTCCATTGGCCCTTCTGTCTGTCCATCAGTCTGTCTGCCTTTCATTGGCCCTTCTGTCTGTCCATCAGTCTGTCTGCCTTTCCATTGGCCCTTCTGTCTGTCTGTCTGTCAGTCTGTCTGCCTTTCCATTGGCCCTTCTGTCTGTCCATCAGTCTGTCTGCCTTTCCATTGGCCCTTCTGTCTGTCTCCCCCCTCCTCCTCTGCATGGCCTGTCCTTCAGTCTTCACATGTTTATTTCATTTCTGGAAATTACTGCATCCTGTTTGTCTTGCCCTGCCTCACAATGCTGGCACTTTGCTTTTACTCTATCCTGCATGCAGATATAGATATACAGTTTCTGTATATATATATATGTGTATACACAAAACATTCAGTATCAGTATCAGCAGCTCAAGGAGGCGTCACTGCGTTCAGTCAGATCCATATACACTACACCACATCTGCCAAGCAGATGCCTGACCAGCAGCGTAATCCAACGCGCTTAGTCAGGCCTTGAGAAAAAAAAAAAGAAGATGAAATAAAAATAAATAACAATAAAAAAACAAAACAAAAAACCCCCAATAAATAAAAAATAAAAATAAAAAAAATAAAAAAAATAAAATAAATAAAGTAAAAATAACAAAAATTATAAAAACAACATTGTAATACTGTAGGCCTTCCTGTGTCATAATACTACAACAGCCCATGCTGTGTCATTGTAATACTGGAAGCCTTCCTGTGTCATAATACTACAAAAGTCCATGCTGTGTCATTGTAATACTGTAGGCCTTCCTGTGTCATAATACTACAGCCCATACTGTGTCATTGTAATACTATAGGCCTTCCTGTGTCATAATACTACAGCCCATACTGTGTCATTGTAATACTATAGGCCTTCCTGTGTCATAATACTACAGCACATACTGTGTCATTGTAATACTATAGGCCTTCCTGTGTCATAATACTACAGCCCATGCTGTGTCATTGTAATACTATCGGCCTTCCTGTGTCATAATGCTACAGCCCATACTGTGTCATTGTAATACTATAGGCCTTCCTGTGTCATAATACTACAGCCCATGCTGTGTCATTGTAATACTATCGGCCTTCCTGTGTCATAATACTACAGCCCATGTTGTGTCATTGTAATACTATAGGCCTTCCTGTGTCATAATACTACAGCCCATGTTGTGTCATTGTAATACTATAGGCCTTCCTGTGTCATAATACTACAGCCCATGTTGTGTCATTGTAATACTATAGGCCTTCCTGTGTCATAATACTACAGCCCATGTTGTGTCATTGTAATACTATAGGCCTTCCTGTGTCATAATACTACAGCCCATGTTGTGTCATTGTAATACTATAGGCCTTCCTGTGTCATAATACTACAGCCCATGTTGTGTCATTGTAATACTATCGGCCTTCCTGTGTCATAATACTACAGCCCATGCTGTGTCATTGTAATACTATCGGCCTTCCTGTGTCATAATACTACAGCCCATGTTGTGTCATTGTAATACTATAGGCCTTCCTGTGTCATAATACTACAGCCCATACTGTGTCATTATAATACTACAGGCCTTCCTGTGTCATAATACTACAACAGCCCATGCTGTGTCATTGTAATACTATAAGGTCTTGCTGTGTCATAATGATACTACAGTATCAGTATCAGTATCAGTAGCTCAAGGAGGCGTCACTGCGTTTGGACAAATCCATATACGCTACACCACATCTGCCATGCAGATGCCTGACCAGCAGCGTAACCCAACGCGCTTAGTCAGGCCTTGATAAAAAAGAAGAAAAAAAAGAGAGAAAAAAGAAGAAGAAAAAAAGAAGAAAAAACAACAACGGGGGAATAAAATAAAAAGAAATAAGTAAATAAATAAATAATAGATAAATAATTAAAAAAGAACTACTACTAATAATGATAATATTTGTAAGGCGCAAAAACTTGATGAAGTCAACTGTAAGCAGTAAAAAAAGAAGAAGAAGAAGAAAAAAAAAAGACAACAATGATGATAAATAAGCAAATAAATGTAAAACATGCAGACACACATTCACACATACACACACATATGCATAAAAAATATGCAGCAAACATGCAGTTTCACAGATATGAAAGCACAATCAAATACACATAAACATACATGAGCCCTAACAAACACACACACACACACACACACACACATTACCCTGCACCCCCCCCCCCCCCACCCCCCTCCACCTCCCTCCTTCACACACTCATTTCTAGGCTACGTATTGCAGCTTCCACGGCACACACACACACACACAGGCACATTTACTTGTACAGGCACACACACATATGCCCATATCCCCCACCCCCAACCCCCCACACATATATACAAATATATATATATATATGCACACCCGCATGTTCCAATATTCCGTTGCTCCCACAGTGTAGGCATGCATACACACACATATCTCATCTTCTACCCCCCCACCCCCCTCCCGGACACCCCCCCAGCCCTCCGCCCCGTCCCCTCGTCATACACACACACACGCACGTGCACAGAACTCTCCTGACACTTGTGTACACTTACACCCTCGTGCATGCACACATGCACACAAACACACACCCACAAACACACACATGCACACATGCACAGAGGCTGCCACTGACTGGCCGCAAGAGGGGTGGGAAAAGATCTCTGATGCTAAGAACATGGCGTCTAGTGTGTTGCACAGTCTATTGTATTTGGAAAAGCCCACAAAGACTCTGTTCTGTTTTGAAAAAAATTTCGCAATGTTGGTTTGGAAATGATGCTGATATTCGTTTGATTTGCAAAGCATTGTGCTCTACCTTTCACGCTAGACTCACGGCTGCTCCCTCTCTCTACCTTTATTTCTTTGAGGTGATCGATGGTGTGATGGCCTTGTACCTGTTGTTTTTGATATTCTTTGACTTTTCTGAGGATTTCCGATTTTCCTAGATGTAGGCCACTCGTTGTTGTGGTGTTACCAGCAAGTGTGTCAGCTCGCTCATTTCCCTCAACACCTGCATGTCCCGGGCAGTATGACCATGTAAGTTTTTTAATGTGAAAGTTGCGCATTGCCTTATGCCACTCTGGGCTTCCCATTCCATTTTCAGTTTTCTATGTGAGGTTCATTGAGTCGGTTAGAATCATGGCATGTTGGTTTCCAGGCATATGGATAGACGATAGCCACTGGAGGGCATGTGTCACAGCTTCAGCTTCCTTTGTAGGCTGGAGGTTGTGACTTTGTAGGCAGAATTGTCTTCCCTAATTGTTTTTCCATTTTGTTTCGTAGTGAATCCCCAACTGTAGGCCTTGCTGCATCATAATACTACAGCACATGCTGTGTCATTGTAATAATATAGGCCTTGCTGTGTCATTATAATGCTATGACTCATGTTGTTTCATTGTGATAATTGTGGACCCCAGGTTATGTCATTTTAACACTATATCCCATGCTGCTCATTTGAGTTCCCCAATCCACACAGTTTCTTCTCACAACGGTCTGTGTCTGTTCCTGTCTCTGGCTGTTTCTCTGCCAGTGTCTGTCTTTTGTGTGTGTTTGTGTGCCTGTCTTTTTCTCTGTTTGTACACATCTCTCTCTGTTTTATCTCTGTCTTCCTCATAAAAAAAACACTGTGAGAGATACAATGGGTAATGAAGGTTGATGCATTCCTACACGCCTCTGCTGTCTGTGCCAAAACACAAGTGCACAGAGATAAGGTAATCCCACTGCATGTGCTGACACGTGGACTGTGCAGAGACAGGGATGGGGGTATGGGGGCGGTTAGTTAGGGAGAGGGGTGTGAGGGACTGTGTTGCCAGCAAACGAAGGAAGGAAGAAGCAGTTGTTGTTGGAAGAAGAAATGAGGGAGTGGAGTAGGAAGTGAAAACAAAAGAAAACGAAAAGCCAGCAAGGTGCAGGCCCAGGTGTGGGAAAAGATGGTTGGTGAGAAAAATGTGGGGAACGAGGCTGCCAAAAACACAGGACTGAAAATGTGAGGAACCGGGTGGAAGGGAAGGGGAGACAATGAAGACGTGAGGAAGCGGGTGGAAGGGAAGGGGAGACAATGAAGATGTGAGGAAGCGGGTGGAAGGGAAGGGGAGACAATGAAGATGTGAGGAAGTTGGTGGAAGGGAAGGGGAGACAATGAAGACGTGAGGAAGTTAGTGGAAGGAAAGGGGAGACAATGAAGACGTGAGGAAACGGGTGGAAGAGAAGGGGAGACAATGAAGACGTGAGGAAACGGGTGGAAGAGAAGGGGAGACAATGAAGACGTGAGGAAACGGGTGGAAGAGAAGGGGAGACAATGAAGACATGAGGAAACGGGTGGAAGAGAAGGGGAGACAATGAAGACGTGAGGAAACGGGTGGAAGAGAAGGGGAGACAAAGAAGACATGAGGAAACGGGTGGAAGAGAAGGGGAGACAATGAAGACATGAGGAAACGGGTGGAAGAGAAGGGGAGACAAAGAAGATGTGAGGAAGTGGGTGGAAGGGGAGACAATGAAGACTTGAGGAAATGAGTGGAAGAGAAGGGGAGACAATGAAGATGTGAGGAACCTGGTAGAAGAGAAGGGGAGACAATGAAGATGTAAGGAAGTTGGTGGAAGGGAAGGGGAGACAATGAAGACGTGAGGAATGGGGTGGAAGAGAAGGGGAGACAATGAAGATGTGAGGAAGTAGGTGGATGGGATGGGGAGACAATGAAGATGTGAGGAAATAGGTGGAAGGGAAGGGGAGACAATGAAGACGTGAGGAAGTTGGTGGAAGGGAAGGGGAGACAATGAAGATGTGAGGAAGTTGGTGGAAGGGAAGGGGAGACAATGAAGATGTGAGGAAGTTGGTGGAAGGGAAGGGGAGACAATGAAGACATGAGGAAACAGGTGGAAGAGAAGGGGAGACAATGAAGACGTGAGGAAACGGGTGGAAGAGAAGGGGAGACAGTGAAGACGTGAGGAAGTGGGTGGACGAGGAGACAATGAAGACTTGAGGAAACGAGTGGAAGAGAAGGGGAGACAATGAAGACGCGAGGAAGTGGATGGAAGGGAAGGAGAGACAATGAAGACTTGAGGAAACGAGTGGAAGAGAAGGGGAGACAAAGAAGACATGAGGAAGTGGGTGGAAGGGGAGACAATGAAGACGTGAGGAACCTGGTAGAAGAGAAGGGGAGACAATGAAGATATGAGGAAACAGGTGGAAGTAGAAGGGGAGACAATGGTGGTCAGGCAGGACGGTGCACAGACAGGTGCAAGAGGGAGGAGGCTTTGAGAAGAAAGTGCCATCCTCACGTCCTGGGGCTGTGTTCAAATCTGGGGGTGTACACTCAGGAGTCAGGAGTTGTGGGGGAGGCGGGGGGTGGGGCAGGGAGGTGTGGGGGGTGGAGGGGTGAGGCTGATGGAGTCTGTGTGCATGGTTGAAAACAGATGGCCAGTTACAGAGAGGGCTTTACAGTGGAGAGCAGATTACAGTTTTTACATTGTCAGTGGATAGCAGATTACAGTCTTAATATTGTCAATGTATAGCAGATAACTGTTTGACATTGTAAATGGAAAGCAAATTACTGTTTTTACATTGCAAAAGGAAAGCAGACTACAGTTTTTACATTGTCAGTGGAAAGCAGATTACAGGTTAACATTGTAAATGGAAAGCATATGACAGTTTAACATGGTCAGTGTCTAGCAGATAACTGTTTGGCATTGCAAATGGAAAGCAGATTACAGTTTAACATTGTCAGTGGAAAGCAGAGAACAGTTTGATACTGTAAATGGAAAGCAGATTGCAGTTAAACATTATAGATGGAAAGCAACTTACAGTTTAAGAATGTCAGTCACCTCAATGGAAAGCAGCTAACATTTTAACATACTGAATGGAAAACGCTTACAGTTAATCACTGTCAGTGGAAAGCAGATTACAGTTTATCATAGTAAATGGAAAGCAGCTGACAGTTTAAGGCAATAAATGGAAAACGATTGATAATATCTTCATTTCTCCAGTGAATTAGTTGACAGATTGTCCCCCCTGGTTCAATAGGATTGACATGAAAAAGTTTTTCAGCCATGGTATGGTCATGTGTGGTCCCCTGGGCTGTAAGCAACAGTGATCAATAGATAAGTAGATGACAAAATGTTGTACCCACAAGGTGTGAGGACCTCTGACACAAACATGTTGACCATTGCACAGCTGAAAAATTATCTTTCAAGATGCCAACACATCATGTCTTGGAGCCACTTATGAGAGGGGTGGGGTGACCTTGGACCTAAAATGTTTAGAAATGGGTGGGGAAAGTAGCTGGTGATAGTGGGTGAAGAGAGAGAGAGAGGAAGGAAGGAGGATGGAAAGAGATGTACAAACACAGGACCTCCCACACTACAGGTGGCTATCACTGAGCACAGGGGCAGAGAATCTGTACTTCTGTTCCCCCAGAAGCTGAACAAGACACAGCAGGATGCAG
The DNA here is from genome assembly GCF_041734735.1 of Babylonia areolata. Taxonomy (NCBI): domain Eukaryota; kingdom Metazoa; phylum Mollusca; class Gastropoda; order Neogastropoda; family Buccinidae; genus Babylonia; species Babylonia areolata. The sequence continues at coordinate 19,013,432 of NC_134883.1, read as the reverse complement.
TGGACGGGAGGGGGGAGGGGGTCTAGGGGGGGGGGGGATGTTGTGAATGGTCAGGACCCTGTAGTCTTCTCCTGGATGATATCAGCTCCCGGGGCTGACACAGGTTGATAGACATGTCCACAGTTGTTTTGGGAGTGTGGGCAGTCCCGCTCCCTCCTTCCTCCCCAACACTCTGTGTGTGTGTTTATTGGTGTGTGTGTGTGTGTGTGGCCACAGGGATGAGTGTGTGTGTGTGTGGCCACAGGGAGGAGTGTGTGTGTGTGTGTGTGAAGAACTCAGAACTCAGAACTCAGAACTCATTTAATTGTCGTAAAACCATCATAGGAATTATGGACACTATAAACTAAACACAACAAGCAAACAAAAAGTAAAAGCAATAAGTTGTGAGCACATGCAGGATATTCCATAAGACATAGCTATGGACTGCGAACTTTAAAGCATTCATATATGTATTTTGCCAGTTCTGGTTGGAAATAATTTTGTGGCAACAGAGAACTCGGCCTTTGGATTATTGTGTTGCCAGTGCCATCTGGCCAATGATTCGAAGACTGGGAATTGACTGTCACAAGTAGGCGAGACCTCAAGTCAGAGTACACACTACACTTGTCCAGAAAATGCAGTTCATCCTCTATAACTCCACATGATTTACATAGCCGGTCTTTCCTAGTTACGTTGTAGTGACGTCCACGCTCAATTTCAAGTTCATGTGCACTTATTCGCAATCGACATAGTGCTCCTCTGTGTTTAGTATTTTTGCAGCTGATCAGGTAAGGTTGTAATGTATAAGTATTTGCAATTTTGCAATAAAAGGAGAGCCTTGAAATGGTCTCGTTCTTTCTGCTGTTCCAATATTGAACATATTTATCCTGTAGTTTATTCAAGACTGAATATTTTAGTCGCTTAATGCTGAGTGTGCCTTGGTTCTCCCATACGTGGGAGAATCCAATTGAAACCAGTATCTTTTTGATAAAATTAAGCCAAGGAACTTTTTCCAATGAATCCATCGATAACATATCATCATATGCTTGCCTCAAATAGCTATCTTCTTTTGATTCTATGATGTGTACCCAAAATGAGATGACCTGACACACTGCGGTCAGAGAAATGGGGTATCTGCCCAGTTCTGCCAGGACTGGTAACTTAATTGATCTTTTGTGTACGCCCATTAAGCTCCTACAGAAGTTGACATGTACATTTTCTGATGGGCATTTTGCGGAGAGAAAGGCATCAAATTGGTTGAACAGCATAGAGGGCGTGGAGAAGTTTGTCGCAGTTTGATTGATTGGAAACCACACCTCAGCGCCGTAACTGAGAATTGGGGTGACTAAAATGTCAAACAGTTGCGTCATTACATCAATTTTTACTTCTTTCCCTCGCACACTGCGTTTCAGAGCATGCGCTGCTTTATGTCCTTGTTTGGCTAAGTGGTCTTCAGCAAGGTGAAAATTTCCACTCTTATGAAAAATAACTCCCAAGTATTTATATCTATCCGTCGTTTCGATGCAGTTATCGCCACATGAAAAGAGCACTGGTATTTTGGGGTCGTTTTTTGTGAAAATTACGACTTTTGTTTTGTCCCTGTTGATTTTAAGCCCCCATTGCAGACAGTATTCATGTAGTTGGTCTAGTTTGTTTTGTAGTCCGACTTTTGTTGTCGAGAGCATCACAATGTCATCCGCATATAACAGATAAGGGATCTGAGTCTTGGTTGTTTCATTGATGTATGGTGAGGTGTCATCGTGTATATATTCTCTTATGTCATTAATGAAAATATTGAATAGCGTGGGGCTAATAACATTTCCCTGAAGCACTCCTTTTTTAACTGCGATAGAATCTGTGAACCCGTCGTTTGATTTACCACATACAGTTGAATTTTGGTACATCTCTTTTATAATGTGGAAACATTTTCCATTTATCCCAATTTTGTTTAGTTTCAAAAGAAGTGCATCATGCCATATATTGTCAAATGCTTTATTAAAATCAACAAAACAGCTGTAGAGACGCCCATTTCTTTTATTTAAGGTGTTGTCAATTATCTTTTTCAGGATGAATATGTGATCAGTGGTTCTAGAATGCCTTCTGAAACCAGCCTGCTCTTTTATTAGTAACTCGTTTTGTTCTAGGTATGTTTCAATTCTTCTGTTGATAACTTGACAAAACAGTTTCCCAAAGGTGCTGTTGAGTGTTATACCCCGATAATTGTTAGGATTGGTTGGGTCTCCACTTTTAAAGATAGGAACATTTATTCCGTCTTTCCACTGACTGGGATAAATACCAGTCTGAAATATGGCATTGAATAACTTGCATACAGTAGCACTGATGCTGGACATGCTTGCTTTGAGCATTTCGCTTGTAATTCCGTCTTTACCGGGGGCTTTATTGGTCTTGAGACTCTTTACGGCTCGCATTATTTCAGTCATCGTAAAAGGATTGTCCAGGACAAACACTGGCATAGTCTGTTTTATTCTATCAAGTTCTTTTTGTACGTGTTCTTTCCTAGCTTTATCAACGGGTACTTCACTACTTATCAAGTTTTCTAAATGATTAATCCATTTACCTGCAGATAATGTGTGTCTCTGCGGTTGAGTAGAACTATCTGCATTTTTTAGTTCAGATAGTATTTTCCAAACTTTTTGGGGGTCGTGCTCCATTGCTGTGTTTAAACTTCTCACAAGTTCATTTCTGTACGTCTTTTTTGTTTTCTTTATGGTCTTCTTGTATGCTTTCAGGCAAGAAAAGTATTTATTCTGAATATTTCTGTTAAAAGGATTTCTGTTCAATGCATTCAGTAAAGATCGCACCTCTTTCCTTTGAATGAAACAGTCATGTGTGAACCACTTTTTAGACGGCTTCATTTTCCGTTTCGTGCATCTAATCTTATGTTTGATCGATAAATCGGCCGCTGCAATAATAGTGTTTGTGAGATTTGACACAGAGTTTTCAATTTCTTCTTTGGCAGTATGTACGTTTCGGAAGTTAACTTTTTCGAGTCCTTCGTTAATAGAGATTATCTTATTTGAAACTGACAAAGTCTTAAGTGCTGATGCTAACTTTTCGGCAGAGCCCTCCTCCCAAAAGAAAGAACGGTTGTATTTTGAGTCTCTTAAAGTGGGACATTCCTTTCTACTGACAGAACTAACAGGGGGTGAACTCTTTCTTGTGACTGGTAGATGAATGAACAATTCGATAGGACAGTGATCTGAAAACATGGTAAGATTTTTGACCTTGCATTTCATCACCTTTCGCATAAGGTCCTGGGAACACGTAAAGTAATCTACGACACTTTTCCCTGTTGGCGAAAAGCATGTGGGGTTACCATGTAAGTCACCAAGAGTTCTCCCATTTAAAATATACATATTATTTTCCATACATAGTTTAACAAACCTTCTTCCATATTTCTGTACTACTTTATCTGACGAACTTCTTTTGTGCACATAATCACATGTGTAGTTAAATGGGATATCATACATATTGTTCTCACCGTCCATCTGGATAAAATCATCTAGCATACCAGTTCGTGCATTGAAGTCACCACACAAAATGACATTACCTTTTGTGGTAAACAGTTCTACATCCTTATCTAGTTGTTCCCATATGTCCCGTGTGTGGTCACGTCCAAAGGAGGAGAATTCAGGTGGTATGTATACACAGCCAACATAAGTGTCTTGATCTGTATTAAAACTTTTTGTCAGCATCCACACAATGTCACTACTGCTCTGTGGCAGGAACTTAATACCTGGTCTTAAATATTCTTTCACAAATACAGATATTCCACCAGAGGCTTTCTGTGCCTTTGCTCGCTTTGTCCTACAGTAGTGTACCCCTGTTGCAAAGCCAGGTAAAAATATATCTTTGGTCTTATCCCTGTCCAGGTGTGTTTCCTGGCAAATAACGATATCATAGCTTGAAAATAAATCTGTCACTTCTTTTTCTGTGAACTTGTTTGTTTTCGTTCCGTCGATAGTTTCCCTAAAACCTTTGATGTTCCACGACAGTATCTTCACAACGGTATTTGATTCAATGATGTCTCTAATTCTGTGCTACGGTGCTATGGTCTTCAGGAGAAATGACAATCGTTTTATCAAGTATCTGCTGGTGTTGGTACAGTGCTAAGGTCAGTGTAACATAATGGTCAGTAAAACGCATACTTCCAGGACTTATCTTGTAGACAGTACCTTACATTAAGCGTGTCTCACTATCTGTCAGTCCAGTGAATATAGTGTCTGTCTCGACGATCACTATGACGGGACGCACGGTAGTCACGGCTTCTCTGATGCCCCCGGAAAGCAGTGATCCTATCGTCTCTGTCCGGGTGGAGCCTTGTCTGACCAGTGTATCGGTGGTGGTTGTCGTGGTAGCGTCTCTCGTCTTGGTAGGCGCGGTGGTTGTCATCTCGGAAGCGGCGGTTGTCCCGGCCACGATGACTGTTGCGGTAGTTGTCCCAGTCACGGCGGTAGTTGTCCCAGTCACGATGGCGGTTGTCACCAGGACGGTGGTTGTCGTCCCTGTCCAAGTCACGGCGGTGGTTGTCGTCCCTGTCCCAGTCACGGCGGTGGTTGTCGTCCCTGTCCCAGTCACGGCGGTGGTTGTCCCAGTCATGGACGTTGTACCGGTACCGCCTGCTGTAGTTGTCATGGTAGTGCCTGCCATGATCCCGATGAAGGGTGTTGTGGTCATCACGCCTGGGATGTCTGTCACCGTGGTGGTCCGGATAATGCATGTGGTAGCGGCCCCTCCTCTTGCCCTGTGGCACGTTGTCATGGTGACGCTGGTCGTCTCTGGTCACCTGGTCACTGCGCCCGGCGTCTCTGTCCCTCGTCTGTCCACTGGCCCGACTGACAGGAGCGCTCCTGTGTTGTCCCCGTCTTTTGGCCTTCTCCCAGAAGAGACCGTGCACATGGCGACCAATGTTGCCAGCCATGATGCCAGACCCCTTCTGTGATGGGTGGAGGCCGTCCTTCAGGAAGTGTCCCTTCTTCTCCTGTCTCTGCAGTTTGTGGTGGGAGATGAAGGACACCCTCTCCTCAGTCAGGAACTCAGCATACAGCAGGGCGTTCAGAACGGCTCCTTTAGCGTTGAGATGTTCGTCCCTTGTTGGTGCTGTCTTGCTGATAATTATTTTCCTCTTGTTTTTTCTGAGGAGCATATAGATGTGGTTTTTGATATCAGTCCCTACTGCCTCTGGTTCCCTTGTTTTCAGGTCGTTCACCCCGACATGTAGCATGATGGCGTCGAGGTTGTCGTCTACTTCTGCACCACAGTCTTTTACTGTGCTAGCCTTTCTTTTTGTTACTTTTAGTCCGTATGATTTCCCTAGTCTAGCACTGTCTACGTCGTTCAGGGTGGAGTCATGCACTATGAGGAGGTGGGGGAGAGAGGGGTCTGTCTCTTCACTATTGACGGTCTCCTTGTTCACGGTATGCTTATCTGTCTCGTCTTCTTCTTCGCAGGAACTGGCGCACGTGTTGTCATCGTCATCAGTGTGTGTGTGTGTGTGTGTGTGTCCACAGGGATGAGTGTGTGTGTGTGTGTGTGTGTGTGTGTGTGTGTGGCCACAGGGAGGAGTGTGTGTGTGTGTGTGTGTGTGTGTGGCCACAGGGAGGAGTGTGTGTGTGTGTGTGTGTGTGTGTGTGTGGCCACAGGGAGGAGTGTGTGTGTGTGTGTGTGTGTGTGTGTGGCCACAGGGAGCAGTGTGTGTGTGTGTGGCCACAGGGAGGAGTGTGTGTGTGTGTGTGTGTGTGTGTGGCCACAGGGAGGAGTGTGTGTGTGTGTGTGTGTGTGTGTGTGTGTGTGTGTGTGTGTGTGTGTGGCCACAGGGAGGAGTGGTGGTGGAATGATGTGCACTCTTCAGGTTCCTGCCCATCATAGACACCCCCAGTCTGTAGTCAGTGTGTGTGAGCGCTGCAGAAATAGTCCTCAGTGATACAGTCAGTTGGTGAACAGTGTGTGAACACAACAGGAGTAGTCCCCCATGCTGCAGGAATCACCCTGTGCTGAACACAGTAACTGTCGTGTGACAGGTGGCAATGAGGAAGGTGGCACAGTGGTTAAGATGTTCATCTGCCAATAGAGAGAGCTCACGAGGGTCTGGGTTTGAATCCCGCTCCCCACCCCCTTTCTCACAAGTTTGACTGGAAAATCAAACTGAGCGGCCAGTCATTTGGCTGAGACAGAGACTATAAATCTAGGTCCTGTGTACAGCACGCACTTGGCATACTGAAAAAGAACCCATGGCAACAAGAGTGTTGTCCTCTGACAAAATTCTGTAGCAGAAACCCACTCTGATAAGTACACAAACACAATTGCATGCACTCAAGGTCTGACAAAGTGTGTTGGGCTATGCTACAGGTCAGACATCTGCTTGACAGATGTGGTTTAGTTTCCTGGATTTGTCTGAACGCAGTGATGCCTCCTTGAGAAACTGAAACTGAAACAGGTGGCTGTCACTTGAACATTGTGCTTGTGCTCCGAATGGACACTGGTCTGTGATTGCAGGTTGTGTAGCAGTTGAAAAGATTTGAATGCTGTGTTGGTGCTCAGAATGGACATTGGTATACATGTATACACCAAGGTATGTCTGACAGTGAGAATGTACAAATTTGGCTGGAGGCAGTTTTTACTCTATGGAGATGTGTAAAACTTTGTCTCAGAAGCCCATTTGCCCTGGAAATCTGGCCAGTCTGTGTGCCATAGTGTGCCGTGTACATAGTTTAACAACCCAACACCTGTGGTGCATGTTTAAAAGATGATCAACAGTTAAGACTTTTTTCTTTCTTTTGAATTGTGTGCTCACACTAGGCTGCAAATTATTGTATTACTTTATCACATTAGATTGCTGCTCCTCCCATAGAGAATGCAGTGCTACAATGCATTGTCTTTCTTTTTTTTTCCTTTTTTTTTTGTCTGTCAGTGTATTTGTTTCATTATTACAGTGAATTTTACCAGGGATGACTGTCTTCTTGCATAGATTCTTTTACATGTAGCAAGTGCATGCCGCACACTCTGCCCCGCTTTATCCTTTCATCTGAAAGATTTAGCACCCAGACCACCATTGAAAAGTTTTGGGATGGGGAAGGGGGGGCGGGGAGTGATTTTCCTTATGTGTAGGAATTAATCCATTCCCTGTTCTCTGCTGGAGCGTCATAAACAGACAGAACATGGCCATCAGTCACTATTCTGTCAGAGGAAGAGAGAATCTGTGTGTGTATGGAGAGGGGAATGGGGGGTGTGTGTGTATGTGTGCTTGCCCGTGTGTATTAGACAAGGGGTTCACAAACATTTGTTTTTGCTGGACTCCATCTCATTGTTTGAAAGGAGATATTTCACGAGGTTGTCCCAACCTAGCTGTAAGAGATCTTTTCCTCACTCGAGGAGATATTTCATGAGGCTGTCCCTGCATGGTTGAAAGAGATGTTTTCCTCACCTGCCCCAGTCTGTCCAACCCAGTCTCTCTGATCCAATCTCTTTCCAACTTTATTTCTCCAACCCAAACTCTTTGTCTCACTCTCAGACCCAAACCCTGACCCAATTTTCCCATCCTTTGCACCATCTCCAACCCCTTCTCTCTGTTCCGTCCAGTGTCAGTTGAGAATACCTGAAAAACCCACTGTCTGGCTGGAGAGGGAGGGGAAGAAATTGAAATTGAAATCAAAACTTTTTTCTTACTGAAGGAAAAGGAATAAGCACGTAATGGCCTGTTTTGATCCTACTCTCAGAGAAAATCTGTATAGATTAGTCTTGGGAATGCAAAAAATCCAGCAAAAATAAAAAGTAAAAGAGAGAGAAAGAGAGAGAGAATGCTGCCTATACAAACAAAATCAGCAAGCAATAAGTTCCAAGTGCAGCACAGGACATAGTACAGTACATACATTGCATACAGTGCAATAAGTTAAATGCAGTGAAGCACGAGACGATTTTTTTTTAATCAGAAAAGTCCTTTTTCCTGTTCCCAGGTAGAATTTACACAGCATTCATGATTTTCATCACAACAACAGTGACAAGAACGAACAGCCAAGCTGAACCCATGCCAGCTTGCCCCATACACGAACAGTGGAGAGAGAGAGAGAGAGAGAGAGAGAGGGGTGGGAAGAAAGCTAACAACCCAGCATGACCCAAAACGTGGCTGGTGATAACGTGTGCTTGCTGAAACAGTTACATGCTCACCAAAGAGAGACAAAGAGAGAAAAAAAGAAAGACTTGTGATGAACATTTTCACCCCAGCCAGGAACTACAAGAATGTGAGGTGATTGTGGTTCCCTGTGCTGCCCGGAGACACACTTATATATTGTGATTCCCTGTGCTGCCCGGAGACACACTTTGAAAGCATTCTATCCATGGGATAGGTTGCAGAGAGACATTAAAACTATTCTATTCACAGGAGAGATAGCAGACAGAATGTGAAAGGATTCTATCCTCAGGAGAGATCACAGAGACTCTGGAAGTATTCTATTCACAGGAGAGATGGCAACAGACAGAATTTTGAAAGGATTCTATCCACGGTAGAGGTGGCAGAGAGACTTTGAAAGCATTCTATCCGCAGGAGAGGTGGCAGGGAGACAGACTGGGAAGACTGGTGGCGGCAGTGAGAGTGGTGGCTGCAGTGAGAGTGGTGGCAGTGAGGCCCGAGGACTGATGTGGGGCTGGCCATGATGGGCATGAAGCGGAAGGAGGCTGGGGGGCTGTGTGGCTGCTTCAGTCTCAGCAACAGCAACAGCAGCAGGAAAAGTAATTGGACTCCACACTCTGTTTGTTTCTCTCCTCCTTTCACGTGGGATCTAGATGCCAGGCTAGGGCAGGAAAGACCTGGGGCGGAAAGACTGGAGCCACGTGTGTGTGCGTGCGCGCGTGTGTGTGTGGGGGTGGGGGTGGGGGGCATGTGTGCGTTTTTGTGTGCGGTTGTGTCAGTGTATGTGTGTGTGTGTGTGTGTGCGTGCACACATGTTAGCAAGTGCGAGCATGCTTGCATATTTGTGAGTGTGGAAGGGCAGTTGGGGAGAGACAGAATGTGACAAATAGACAGAAAAGAAAAACAGGACAGTGTGTGGATGTGTGTGTGTGTGTGTGTGTGTGCGTGCGTGCATATATGCATGCATGTGTATGTTTGCACATGCATAAGTTTAGGAGGGGATGTGAGAGAGATTGAGTGAGAGACTGGGAACCTCCCCACACTACCACCCCCCCAAAAAACAACATACCGACCTAACAACCCAGTATGTGTGGAGAGAGAGAGAGAGAGGGAGAGGCTGTAGAAGGGTATCAAGAAGTGCAGTGTGAACACATTACACAGTGCTGTTGTTGACTCCAGCCAGGTAAAAGGGAGGTAAGGTGTTCTGCTATCCCAGCTATCCAGCCACTCTTTTTCCTTTCCTTCTCACTTGCCTGTCAGGCACACGTCAGGCACAAAGAGGAGTGTTGCTGTCACATAAGCCTGCATGAACACACGCACATATGCACCATATGCACTCACTCACACACACACATGCACACACACACACACACACACACACATGTGCACACACACACATGCACACAAACACACACACACACACACTTGCACACAGACATGCACACATGCATGCATATGCCCCACCCCCTTCTCCCCCCTTCCCCCCCTGACACACACACACATAGCAAACACAAAATTTGCTTGATAAAAGTTTTACGTAATATGCATGATAATATAATCAGTTTGTGTCCTTATTATACAAAATTTGACAGTGCTCATGATAGTATAATCAGTTTGTGTTCCTTATAAAAAAATTGACAGTGCTCATGATAGTATAATCAGTTTGTGTTCCATGATATGCATGATAATGTAACCAGTTTGCAAGTTTGTAACACATAAATTTCAGTTTGTGCTTTTATGGAGGACACATCAGGGTGTGTGTGTAACTGATGTATGGTATAATTTCAGACTGAGAATAATGTTTAATGTATCACTGATGTGCAGTAATTATAATGCAGGACTAATGTCCTCATACAATGATGCTAGAGGTAGGAATGGTGTATAATCATGCTAAAGGTAGGACTGCTGTATAATGAAATATGATATAGGACTGATGCAGTGATTTTTCATGTAGGAGTGATGTATATGATAAAGGACTGATGCAGTGATGTTAAATGTAGGAGTGATGTATTATGATATATGATAAAGGACTGATGCAGTGATGTTTACTGTAGGAGTGATGTATATGATATATGATAAAGGACTGATGCAGTGATGTTTACTGTAGGAGTGATGTATATGATGTATGATAAAGGACTGATGCAGTGATGTTTACTGTAGGAGTGATGTATAATGATATATGATAAAGGACTGATGCAGTGATGTGTACTGTAGGAGTGATGTATGGTGATGTATGATGTGGGTGTCCTGTAATAGTGATGGACCTGTCTGTCCACAGAACCTACCTATGTGCGTCCTCCTTCAGAAGTGTCCATCTCTGTCCCCAATATTGAAGGTCAGTCTCTGTGTGTGTGTGTGTGTGTGTGTGTGTGTGTGTGTGTGCGTGTGTGTGTGTGTGTTTGTTTGCTTGTGTGTGTATCTTTGTGTGTTTGCATGCATGTCTGTGTATGTGTGCACAAGCATGTCAGTGTCAGTGTGTGTGTGGGTGTGTGTGTGTGTGTGTGTGTGTGTGTGTGTTTTCATGCATGTCTGTGTGTGTGTGCACAAACATGTCTGTGTCTGTGTGTGTGTGTGTGTGTATGTGAGTGTGTGTGTGTGTGTGTGTGTGCATACATGTTTTATGCGCACTCACACTGATGTGTGCATGTTTGGTGTGCATGCTTGTATCTGTATGTATGCTGTCAGTCTGTACTGTGTGTGTATACGCTGTGTGTATGTATATATAATACAGTATTGTAGACATCCTGTATGGATGATGCACAGGATACAGTATTGTAGACATCCTGTGTGGATGGTGTGGATGTTGTACAGGATACAATATTGTAGACATCTTGTGTGGATGATGTTGTACAGGATACAGTATTGTAGACATCTTGTGTGGATGATGTTGTACAGGATACAGTATTGTAGACATCCTGTGTGGATGGTGTTGATGTTGTACAGGATACAGTATTGTAGACATCTTGTGTGGATGATGTTGTACAGGATACAGTATTGTAGACATCCTGTGTGGATGGTGTTGATGTTGTACAGGATACAGTATTGTAGTCATCTTGTGTGGATAGTGTTGTACAGGATACAGTATTGTAGACATCCTGTGTGGATGGTGTTGATGTTGTACAGGATACAGTATTGTAGACATCCTGTGTGGATGGTGTTGATGTTGTACAGGATACAGTATTGTAGTCATCTTGTGTGGATGGTGTTGATGTACAGGATACAGTATTGTAGACATCTGTGTGGATGGTGTTGATGTTGTACAGGATACAGTATTGTAGACATCCTGTGTGGATGGTGTTGTACAGGATACAGTATTGTAGACATCCTGTGTGGATGATGTTGTACAGGATACAGTATTGTAGACATCCTGTGTGGAAGGTGTACAGGATACAGTATTGTAGACATCCTGTGTGGATGGTGTTGTACAGGATACAGTATTGTAGACATCCTGTGTGGATGTTGTACAGGATACAGTATTGTAGACATCCTGTGTGGATGGTGTACAGGATACAGTATTGTAGACATCCTGTGTGGATGGTGTACAGGATACAGTATTATAGACATCCTGTGCGGAATTTTTGTTTACAGATGAAAAGCGAGGTGTAGCGGTCGTTGAACTTCACAAGAAAGAAGGATGTGGCCTGGGTTTGACTGTGTCGGGTGAGAACCTCAAAACCTGTAGATGTGTGCATTGTCATGTTGTGGGGAAGAAGGCTTGACTTCTTTGGTGAACGGAAAAGATTGGGGATGAAGATTGGGAGTGCAGACTAGAGTATGGAGGTTGCTCTTGTGCGTGCGTGCGTGCGTGTGTGTGTGGTGTGTGTGTGTGTGTGTGTGTGTGTGTGTGTTAGAGAGAGAGAAGAGTGTGGATGCTTGTGCGCATGCACGTGATTATGTGAGAATGTGTGTGTGTGCATGGATTTTAAGTGTTTTATCAAAGACATCATATTAGACCCCCCTCAAGCCCCCCCCCACCTCCTGCCCCTTCCCCTGGAAGTGGGGCGGGGTATAGAAGTTGGTAGAGAGATAGTGGTGGAATGAACTGGATTGTGGGAAAGAAGCCTGAATGAGAGAAAGAGAGAGAGAGAAAGAGAGAGAGAGAGAGAGAGAGAGAAAGAATGGCAGTGTTCATAGTGTAATGTTGGTATGCTTAAATACATGATGAATTATTGGTTAAAAAAAAAAAAAAGAAGAAAAAAAAAGCATGGTTGGATGGAGTGGATATATATTATTTCCTGAAGGGGTGTACAGAAAGGAAGACAGGAGCTAACAAGTCCAGCAGACTTTCCCAGTATTTCAGCCTCTGGCCTTTCACACGGAACTCCCTCTCTCTCTCTCCCTCTCTCTCTCCCCCTCCCTCTCTCTCTCTCTCGCTCTTTCTTTATATTATATATATGTATGTGTGTGTGTGTGTATATATATGTGTGTGTGTGTGTGTGTGTGTGTGTGTGTGTGTGTATGCATGTAGGTGTATAGGTGTGTATGTGTGTGTGTAGAGAGATGAACAGACATGTGATATCTATTTTTAATGTTGGACAGGGGGGTCAGACAAAGGATGTCGAGCTCATATCTCCAACCTGAGAGCAGGCAGCATCGCACAGAGGTACTGCCGGCTTGTGTGTGTGTTTGTGTATGTGTTTTTGTCTTCTCCTTTCTTTGCGTGTGTGTTTGTGTCTTCTCCTTCCTTTGCGTATGTGTTTGTGTCTTCTCCTTTCTTTGTGTATGTGTTTGTGTCTTCTCCTTTCTTTGTGTATGTGTGTGTGTGTTTGTGTATGTGTTTGTGTCTTCTCCTTCCTTTGCGTATGTGTTTGTGTCTTCTCCTTTCTTTGTGTATGTGTTTGTGTCTTCTCCTTTCTTTGTGTATGTGTCTTCTTTCGCCTTTCTCTCTTCCTTAGTCTTTGTTTTTCCTAGTTCCCTTTCATTTATTTGTTTTTATTGTTTGTGATTAAGATACAGACGTCAGGAGACGTTGCCTGTGTATACTTTTTTCCTGAGACACAGACATGCAGACAGGAGACTGACGTGCACCTGAGGGCATTGCTTTCTGTCTGACTGTCTCCAGCATGTACGTGTACACAGACAGGTACACATCACTGAAATGCACAGGCTGGCATGCGCCACATCATGTCAAAGCAAATGACATACTTGCTGCATCCTTACCATATCGCACATTACTGTTCATTCCTCCCAACCTCATCCCACAGCAGCCTTCACACATTCCAACACCACCCCTGATGTAAGACTGATGTAAAAGAGGAGTGACGAGCTGAGTTGTGATGAAAGTGATGTAAAGAGGAGTGATGTGCTGAGTTGTGATGAAAGTGATGTAAAGAGGAGTGATGTGCTGAGTTGTGATGAAAGACTGATCAATGTAAAAGAGGAGTGATGTGCTGAGTTGTGATGAAAGTGATGTAAAGAGGAGTGATGTGCTGAGTTGTGATGAAAGTGATGTAAAGAGGAGTGACGAGCTGAGTTGTGATGAAAGTGATGTAAAGAGGAGTGATGTGCTGAGTTGTGATGAAAGTGATGTAAAGAGGAGTGATGTGCTGAGTTGTGATGAAAGACTGATCAATGTAAAAGAGGAGTGACGTGCTGAGTTGTGATGAAAGACTGATCAATGTAAAAGAGGAGTGACGTGCTGAGTTGTGATGAAAGACTGATCAATGTAAAAGAGGAGTGATGTGCTGAGTTGTGATGAAAGACTGATCAGTGTAAAAGAGGAGTGACGTGCTGAGTTGTGATGAAAGACTGATCAATGTAAAAGAGGAGTGACGTGCTGAGTTGTGATGAAAGACTGATCAATGTAAAAGAGGAGTGATGTGCTGAGTTGTGATGAAAGACTGATCAATGTAAAAGAGGAGTGATGTACTGAGTTGTGATGAAAGACTGATCAATGTAAAAGAGGAGTGATGTGCTGAGTTGTGATGAAAGACTGATCAGTGTAAAAGAGGAGTGACGTGCTGAGTTGTGATGAAAGACTGATCAATGTAAAAGAGGAGTGATGTACTAAGTTGTGATGAAAGACTGGTCAATGTAAAAGAGGAGTGATGTGCTGAGTTGTGATGAAAGACTGATCAATGTAAAAGAGGAGTGATGTGCTGAGTTGTGATGAAAGTGATGTAAAGAGGAGTGACGTGCTGAGTTGTGATGAAAGACTGATCAATGTAAAAGAGGAGTGATGTGCTGAGTTGTGATGAAAGACTGATGTAAAAGAGGAGTGACATGCTGAGTTGTGATGAAAGACTGATCAATGTAAAAGACGAGTGACGTGCTGAGTTGTGATGAAAGACTGATCAATGTAAAAGACGAGTGACGTGCTGAGTTGTGATGAAAGACTGGTCAATGTAAAAGAGGAGTGATGTGCTGAGTTGTGATGAAAGACTGATCAATGTAAAAGAGGAGTGACGTGCTGAGTTGTGATGAAAGTGATGTAAAGAGGAGTGACGTGCTGAGTTGTGATGAAAGACTGATCAATGTAAAAGACGAGTGACATGCTGCAGGTCCGATGCTCTAGTGGTGGGGGATGTCATCCTGTCGGTCAACGGCATTCGCACGTCAGGCCTGAAACATGACGAAATCATCAACCTGCTGAAAAATGCTGGGGAGAAAATCACCCTGGAGGTGGAGTATGAGATGCCAGAGCCAGGTGAGGACTTGGTGTGGGTGGTTGGGGGCTGTGTGGGTGCGGGCTGTGTGTGTTCCGAGTTGGTATTGGTTGTGTGTCTGTTTGGGGGTGGTTTGTGTTTGCGTATGTGTGTGTCTGGTTGTGTTTCTGTGTCAGTGTATGTGTCTGGATATGTGGAACAAAAATATCTGCGTATCAGTGACTGTGTGTGTGTGTACTTGTTTGTGTATGCTTGGTGTGTGTGAATTTATGAGAACATTTAAAATTTTATATTCTCTTGAATAAGGGGACAGGCAGTAACTGATAAATTATTGTTTGATTATCCTGCCTCCTGCTGGTTTCTCTTGGAAGGGAGAGTGTTGGGGAAGAAAAACCAAGCTGTGTTGTTGTTGTCCAGCTCCCAGCACAGGGGGAGAAGAAAAACCATGTTGTGTTGCTGTTGTCCAGCCCCCAGCACAGGGGAAGAAGAAAAACCATGTTGTGTTGTTGTTGTCCAGCCCCCAGCACAGGGGAAGAAGAAAAACCAAGTTGTGTTGTTGTTGTCCAGCCCCCAGCACAGGGGAAGAAGAAAAACCATGTTGTGTTGTTGTTGTCCAGCCCCCAGCACAGGGGAAGAAGAAAAAACATGTTGTGTTGTTGTTGTCCAGCCCCCAGCACAGGGGAAGAAGAAAAACTATGTTGTGTTGTTGTTGTCCAGCCCCCAGCACATGGGGAGAAGAAAAACCATGTTGTGTTGTTGTTGTCCAGCCCCCAGCACAGGGGGAGAAGAAAAACCATGTTGTGTTGTTGTTGTCCAGCCCCCAGAACAGGGGAAGAAGAAAAGCCATGTTGTGTTGTTGTTGTCCAGCCCCCCGAACAGGGGAAGAAGAAAAGCCATGTTGTGTTGTTGTCCAGCCCCCAGCACAGGGGAAGAAGAAAAACCATGTTGTGTTGTTGTTGTCCAGCCCCCAGCACAGGGGAAGAAGAAAAAACATGTTGTGTTGTTGTTGTCCAGCCCCCAGCACAGGGGAAGAAGAAAAACTATGTTGTGTTGTTGTTGTCCAGCCCCCAGCACATGGGGAGAAGAAAAACCATGTTGTGTTGTTGTTGTCCAGCCCCCAGCACAGGGGGAGAAGAAAAACCATGTTGTGTTGTTGTTGTCCAGCCCCCAGAACAGGGGAAGAAGAAAAGCCATGTTGTGTTGTTGTTGTCCAGCCCCCAGAACAGGGGAAGAAGAAAAGCCATGTTGTGTTGTTGTTGTCCAGCCCCCCGAACAGGGGAAGAAGAAAAGCCATGTTGTGTTGTTGTCCAGCCCCCAGCACAGGGGAAGAAGAAAAACCATGTTGTGTTGTTGTTGTCCAGCCCCCAGCACAGGGGAAGAAGAAAAGCCATGTTGTGTTGTTGTTGTCCAGCCCCCAGAACAGGGGAAGAAGAAAAAACCATGTTGTGTTGTTGTCCAGCCCCCAGCACAGGGGGAGAAGAAAAAACATGTTGTGTTGTTGTCCAGCCCCCAGAACAGGGGAAGAAGAAAAACCATGCTGTGTTGTTGTTGTCCAGCCCCCAGCACAGGGGGAGAAGAAAAACCAAGTTGTGTTGTTGTTGTCCAGCCCCCAGCACAGGGGGAGAAGAAAAACCAAGTTGTGTTGTTGTTGTCCAGCCCCCAGCACAGGGGAAGAAGAAAAAACCATGTTGTGTTGTTGTCCAGCCCCCAGCACAGGGGGAGAAGAAAAAACATGTTGTGTTGTTGTCCAGCCCCCAGCACAGGGGAAGAAGAAAAGCCATGTTGTGTTCTTGTCCAGCCCCCAGCACAGGGGAAGAAGAAAAACCATGTTGTGTTGTTGTCCAGCCCCCAGCACAGGGGGAGAAGAAAAACCAAGCTGTGGTATTGTTGTCCAGCCCCCAGCACAGGGGAAGAAGAAAAACCATGTTGTGTTGTTGTTGTCCAGCCCCCAGCACAGGGGAGAAGAAAAGCCATGTTGTGTTGTTGTTGTCCAGCCCCCAGCACAGGGGAAGAAGAAAAACCATGTTGTGTTGTTGTTGTCCAGCCCCCAGCACAGGGGAAGAAGAAAAACCATGTTGTGTTGTTGTTGTCCAGCCCCCAGCACAGGGGAGAAGAAAAGCCATGTTGTGTTGTTGTTGTCCAGCCCCCAGCACAGGGGAAGAAGAAAAACCAAGTTGTGTTGTTGTTGTCCAGCCCCCAGCACAGGGGAGAAGAAAAACCATGTTGTGTTGTTGTTGTCCAGCCCCCAGCACGGCCAACATCCAGTCGCGGCAGTGGGAGGTGACCCTGGACAAGGAGGGGCCTGGCTATGGCTTCACCCTGCGGGGAGGGATGAAGGTGGATGACATGCGACCTTTCCCCTTCACTGTCGTGGCCATCCGTCCAGGGAGCTCCGCCCACCGCCACGAGCACGTCAAGGTGGGGGACCGTGTGACACAGGTGAACGGCTACAAGGTGACGCATCTGTCCCTCACCGAGATGTGGGGCCTGCTGCAGCAGTGTGGCCACCAGACCACTTTCACCGTCGCCTACGATGTTGCCGTCATGGGTGGGTGCCTGTGTGTGTGTGCGTGGGGGGAAGGGGGGGGGAGTTGATGTCTGTCAGTGATGAACAGGTTGGGATGGTGAAGGTGATGAAGACAACGATGAATTAAATGTTGGATGATGTTTGACGTCATTGTCAGTTCTGCATGTTTGTCGACAGTATAGTTGTTGGGAGACTTCCCACACTGAAGATTGTACCACCACCATGCCAAATTAAAAACCTTTTTTTAATGTTGATTGTACCACTGCCATGCCAAATTAAACCTTTCCAATCATTGATTGTATCAATGTATTGGTACCAATTGATTGTATATATATTTTTATTTGTATATGTATTTCTTTTTATCACAACAGATTTCTCAGTGTGAAATTCAGGCTGCTCTCCCCAGGGAGAGCGCGTTGCTACACTACAGTGCCACCCATTTTAAAAATTTTTTTCCTGCGTGCAGAATTTATTTGTTTTTCCTATCGAAGTAGATTTTTCTACAGAATTTTGCCAGGAACAACTCTTTTGTTGCTGTGGGTTCTTTTATGTGCATTAAGTGCATGCTGCACATACAATATATGACACCTTGTACTCAACATCTTCATAATGATTGTTATGTCTGGTACAAAGGAGGTGTACTTTTCATGATGCTGGATCCAATATTGCATTGCAGTAGTGAGCTTTGTTTTCTGAGTCAGATCGGCATATGCTCATTCAGTGGAAATATTTATTAATTTTAGTGTACTTTCGTGTGATGTTAACAGTGATGTCAGTTTCGATGATGACAAAGTGTTGCACTGCAGACTATGCCACTGGTGATGACAGAGGTGACAACAGTGATGACGATGTGGATGATGACAAAGTGTTGCACTGCAGACTATGCCACTGGTGATGACAGAGGTGACAACAGTGATGACGATGTGGATGATGACAAAGTGTCGCACTGCAGACTGTACCACTGGTGATGACACAGGTGACAACAGTGATGACGGTGTCGATGATGACAAAGTGTCGCACTGCAGACTGTACCACTGGTGATGACAGAGGTGACAACAGTGATGACGGTGTCGATGATGACAAAGTGTCGCACTGCAGACTATGCCACTGGTGATGACAGAGGTGATAACAGTGATGACGATGTCGATGATGACAAAGTGTCGCACTGCAGACTACCACTGGTGATGACAGAGGTGACAACAGTGATGACGATGTGGATGATGACAAAGTGTCGCACTGCAGACTGTGCCACTGGTGATGACAGAGGTGACAACAGTGATGACGATGTCGATGATGACAAAGTGTCACACTGCAGACTATGCCACTGGTGATGACAGAGGTGATAACAGTGATGACGATGTGGATGATGACAAAGTGTCGCACTGCAGACTGTACCACTGGTGATGACACAGGTGACAACAGTGATGACGGTGTCGATGATGACAAAGTGTCGCACTGCAGACTATGCCACTGATGATGACACAGGTGATAACAGTGATGACGATGTGGATGATAATGAAGTGTTGCACTGCAGACTATGCCACTGGTGATGACACAGGTGATAACAGTGATGACGATGTCGATGATGACAAAGTGTCGCACTGTAGACTGTACCACTGGTGATGACAGAGGTGATAACAGTGATGATGATGTGGATGATGACAAAGTGTCGCACTGCAGACTGTGCCACTGGTGATGACAGAGGTGACAACAGTGATGACGATGTGGATGATGACAAAGTGTCGCACTGCAGACTGTGCCACTGGTGATGACACAGGTGACAACAGTGATGACGGTGTCGATGATGACAAAGTGTCGCACTGCAGACTATGCCACTGGTGATGACAGAGGTGACAACAGTGATGACGATGTGGATGATGACAAAGTGTCGCACTGCAGACTATGCCACTGGTGATGACACAGGTGACAACAGTGATGACGATGTCGATGATGACAAAGTGTCGCACTGCAGACTATGCCACTGATGATGACACAGGTGACAACAGTGATGACGATGTTGATGATGATGAAGTGTCGCACTGCAGCCTGTACCACTGGTGATGACACAGGTGACAACAGTGATGACGGTGTCGATGATGACAAAGTGTTGCACTGCAGACTATGCCACTGGTGATGACAGAGGTGACAACAGTGATGACGATGTCGATGATGACAAAGTGTCGCACTGCAGACTGTGCCACTGATGATGACACAGGTGATAACAGTGATGATGATGTGGATGATGACAAAGTGTCGCACTGCAGACTGTGCCACTGGTGATGACAGGGGTGACAACAGTGATGATGATGTGGATGATGACAAAGTGTTGCACTGCAGACTATGCCACTGGTGATGACACAGGTGATAACAGTGATGACGGTGTCGATAATGACAAAGTGTTGCACTGCAGACTATGCCACTGGTGATGACAGAGGTGACAACAGTGATGATGATGTGGATGATGACAAAGTGTTGCACTGCAGACTATGCCACTGGTGATGACAGAGGTGATAACAGTGATGACGATGTGGATGATGACAAAGTGTTGCACTGCAGACTATGCCACTGTTGATGACAGAGGTGATAACAGTGATGACGATGTCGATGATGACAAAGTGTCGCACTGCAGACTATGCCACTGGTGATGACAGAGGTGATAACAGTGATGACGATGTGGATGATGACAAAGTGTCGCACTGCAGACTGTGCCACTGGTGATGACACAGGTGATTACAGTGATGACGATGTTGATGATAATGAAGTGTCGCACTGCAGACTGTGCCACTGGTGATGACAGAGGTGACAACAGTGATGACGATGTGGATGATGACAAAGTGTCGCACTGCAGACTGTGCCACTGGTGATGACACAGGTGACAACAGTGATGACGATGTGGATGATGACGAAGTGTCGCACTGCAGCCTGTACCACTGGTGATGACACAGGTGACAACAGTGATGACGGTGTCGATGATGACAAAGTGTTGCACTGCAGACTATGCCACTGGTGATGACAGAGGTGACAACAGTGATGACAATGTGGATGATGACAAAGTGTCGCACTGCAGACTATGCCACTGGTGATGACACAGGTGACAACAGTGATGACGATGTCGATGATGACAAAGTGTCGCACTGCAGACTGTGCCACTGATGATGACACAGGTGATAACAGTGATGACGATGTCGATGATGACAAAGTGTCGCACTGCAGACTGTACCACTGGTGATGACACAGGTGACAACAGTGATGACAGTGTCGATGATGACAAAGTGTTGCACTGCAGACTATGCCACTGGTGATGACACAGGTGACAACAGTGATGACGATGTCGATGATGACAAAGTGTCGCACTGCAGACTGTGCCACTGATGATGACACAGGTGATAACAGTGATGACGATGTGGATGATGACAAAGTGTCGCACTGCAGACTGTACCACTGGTGATGACACAGGTGATAACAGTGATGACGATGTGGATGATGACAAAGTGTCGCACTGTAGACTGTACCACTGGTGATGACAGAGGTGACAACAGTGATGACGATGTTGATGATGACAAAGTGTTGCACTGCAGACTATGCCACTGGTGATGACAGAGGTGACAACAGTGATGACGGTGTCGATGATGACAAAGTGTTGCACTGCAGACTATGCCACTGGTGATGACAGAGGTGACAACAGTGATGACGATGTGGATGATGACAAAGTGTCGCACTGCAGACTGTGCCACTGGTGATGACACAGGTGACAACAGTGATGACGATGTTGATGATGATGAAGTGTCGCACTGCAGCCTGTACCACTGGTGATGACACAGGTGACAACAGTGATGACGATGTGGATGATGACAAAGTGTCGCACTGCAGACTATGCCACTGGTGATGACAGAGGTGATAACAGTGATGACAATGTCGATGATGACAAAGTGTCGCACTGCAGACTGTACCACTGGTGATGACAGAGGTGATAACAGTGATGACGATGTGGATGATGACAAAGTGTCACACTGCAGACTATGCCACTGGTGATGACACAGGTGATAACAGTGATGACGATGTCGATGATGACAAAGTGTCGCACTGCAGACTGTGCCACTGGTGATGACACAGGTGATAACAGTGATGACGATGTCGATGATGACAAAGTGTCGCACTGTAGACTGTACCACTGGTGATGACAGAGGTGACAACAGTGATGACGATGTCGATGATAACAAAGTGTCGCACTGCAGACTGTACCACTGGTGATGACACAGGTGACAACAGTGATGACGATGTCGATGATGACAAAGTGTCGCACTGCAGACTGTACCACTGGTGATGACAGAGGTGATAACAGTGATGACGATGTGGATGATGACAAAGTGTTGCACTGCAGACTATGCCACTGGTGATGACAGAGGTGATAACAGTGATGACGATGTGGATGATGACAAAGTGTCGCACTGCAGACTGTGCCACTGGTGATGACACAGGTGATAACAGTGATGACGATGTGGATGATGACAAAGTGTCGCACTGTAGACTGTACCACTGGTGATGACAGAGGTGACAACAGTGATGACGATGTGGATGATGACAAAGTGTTGCACTGCAGACTATGCCACTGTTGATGACAGAGGTGATAACAGTGATGACGATGTGGATGATGACAAAGTGTCGCACTGCAGACTGTGCCACTGGTGATGACAGAGGTGATAACAGTGATGACGATGTCAGTGATGATGAAGTGTCACATGATGACAGTAATGATGACATAGATGATGACAAAGTATCACACTGCAGACTGCACCACTGGAGATGGCAGAGATGACAACAGTGATGATGATGTTGCGGTGTGTGCAGACTGTACAGTGATGACACAGATGACAAAAGCGATGACGGTGTTGTGGTGTGTGCAGACTGTACAGTGGTGACACAGATGACAACAGTGATGATGATGTTGGGGTGTGTGCAGACTGTACAGTGATGACACAGATGACAAAAGCGATGACGATGTTGTGGTGTGTGCAGACTGTACAGTGATGACACAGATGACAACAGCGATGATGATGTTGGGGTGTGTGCAGACTGTACAGTGATGACACAGATGACAAAAGCGATGATGATGTTGGGGTGTGTGCATACTGTACAGTGATGACACAGATGACAAAAGCGATGATGATGTTGTGGTGTGTGCAGACTGTACAGTGATGACACATGACAACAGTGATGATGATGTTGTGGTGTGTGCAGACTGTACAGTGATGACACAGATGACAAAAGCGATGACGATGTTGTGGTGTGTGCAGACTGTACAGTGATGACACAGATGACAAAAGCGATGACGATGTTGTGGTGTGTGCAGACTGTACAGTGATGACACAGATGACAAAAGCGATGACGATGTTGCGGTGTGTGCAGACGCAGTGGAGCAGGCGTCAGGCCCTCTGCTGGTGGAGATTGACAAGACGCCGGGGGCAGCACTGGGCATTGTGCTGACACACAGCTCCTATCAGGGCAAGGCCTGCGTCTGTGTGGAGAGCATTCGCCCCATGAGTGTGGCTGATAGGTGTGTGTGGTGTGGGTGTGTTTGAGGGTGGGTGTTGTATGTGTGGTGTATGTGTGTGCGTGTGTTGTGTGTGTGTCTGTTTGTGTTGTGTGTGTCTGAGTGTGTTTTGAATATGTCTGTGTTTGTGTGGTTTGTAAGCGTGTGTCAATGTGTTAACATGGTTTTATGTGTCCGTAGAGGTGTTTATTTGTAGTGTGTGTAGAGTGTGTATGTGTGTGTGTGTGTGCATTAAAGTAAGTATCCATGGAAGTTATGTGTGTGTGTGTGCATGGACATGTGTATATGTATTAATGTGTGTATGCGTGTATACACATGTATTTGTATGTGTGTGTGTCAATGTGAAAGTGTGTGTGTGTGTGTGTGTTTGTACCCTGACGACAGTGGCTGTGTTGTTGTCAGGAGTGGGGTGCTGCTCGTGTATGTGTGTGTCTGTGTGTCTGTGTCCATGTCTATGGGTGTGTGTATATATGTGTGTGTGTGACTGTGTGTATGTGTGTGTGTGTGTGTGTGTGTGTGCCCTGACGACAGTAGCTGTGTGTGTGTGTGTGTGTGTGTGTGTGTGTCTTTGTATATGTGACCCTCCATCACGAAATGAGTCGCTTTGTCCCTGACCAACTTTCCCGCTAGCAGCGATTTTAGGCGGGTGGGGGTCAGGTTGTCGATTTTCAGATTTTGACTTCATAATAAACTTTAGGCTTTCTTTTATCTGATATTGAAATATCTAGGCATAACTGTGTCTTCTTTTGCCTTAAAAGTGTGCTTAAAATGCCTAACCCGTCATTCTGATCGCCTATGACTTCGCGAAATCGATCAACTTTGACAAGCTTACCCTCCCTCATCTCTTGGAATCGACCGGTCGAATCATACATTGTTTTAAAGGTCAAGTCCGCCTCTTTCAATCTATGTCCTTCTCATCAGTTGATTTTTTTAACTACGAGCGAATCGTCGCTTTCAAAATAAGGATACACTACGTAAACAATGCGTCACTATGAAGGAAAATCCCCTCTGTCATTGGCCGAGAGAGGCCACGTGACGAAACCAGCCATTCAGCACGCTAGCTCAAATAAACATGGTCGCAGGGTTCGGAAGCACGTTTTCAAGAGTGACTTGGCGATTTCCTGACAAGATAACTTGCGTCACACACATTTTGCCATTCAGTGAAGAAGACAACGTTTGTGAGTTTCTAACCCAGTACTTCATTGATGGAACTGACCGTTCATGAAATCGATCTCAGTGAACACGAAGGCAACGCTGATTTCGAAAGCAGACGACGCAGGATTGTCGTTCAGTTTTCATCAACAATAATATTAATTTTGATGTAGATGACGAATCAACATTTGCACTAGATACAGAAAGGTTGGAAGCCTTCGCCTGTCATTGCCGAAATCACATGCACCAGGTGCCATCAGTGTTGTGACTGACATGGAAACAAGTGAAACTGACTTGCTGCACTGAAGTGATAGAACTGTGTTTCTCACAGCTCACACAAGGAATATGCAAGCAAAGTGACTGGGGGACTGTATATCTGAAGTGTCTGAAGGTAAGCATTCTTATTTTACCCACATTGACAAATACTGAAATGTAATGATGAAATAATCAATTGATAATAATTTATTTAACAATGATTGACTCAAGACTGATTTATTGTCTTACATTGGAACAGAAATTCACTGTTTGACATCTGGAATAAAAATGATTAAAAGAATAAAATGAATCTGAGGAAATTAACAGAATGTAAATTAAAATATCTCACACACACACACACACACACACACACACACACACACACACACACACACACACTCACACACACACACAATGTGTGACACAGTGTGTATACATGTCACTCACACACACACACACACACACACACACACACACACACACACACACACACACACTCTCTCTCTCTCTCTCTCACACACACACACACACACACACACACACACACACACACACACACACACACAATGTGTGTCACACAGTGAGTCACATACTCACACAATATCACACACACACACATACACACACACACACACACACACACACACACACACTGTCTCTTCACAGTTTAACCATTTAACTGAGCTAGGGGAGGTTCAGGGGCATGACATTATGAACAGTTTTCAGTTTCACAGAATTTGCTTGAATGGATATTTTATGTGAATGTGTGTCAGGTTGGTGTGTGTGTGTGTGTGTGTGTGTGTGTGTGTGTGTGTGTGTGTGTTGTTTTGAGGTAAATAAATATATAGAGTTGCGTCAACAGTAAATACTAACAGTATTACTAATAGTTCTATTTCTTTTTCAGCCCTGAAAGATATGATGGTACTTTATATGCCTGCCTGTACACCAGTGAATAATTCTGAGATCACTGCTGGCAAGTCATGGCATCAGAAGGAGAGGCAACACCACCACACTAACTACACTGTCAACTAAAGAACTGTCTGCTGGTGAACTATCTATGAGTGAGTGAGCAAACTGTTAATGTACTATGATTTATAGTATAAATTTACCATGAAGTGTGCAAACTTAGTTTCTTTTTACAAACTTTGTCTAGATGTACATGTATGGAATTGTAAACTTTTGCACAGACATTTACATAAATGATATAAGTGTGCATGTGCTTGACATGCCACTATGCATAAAGTAACTTAATGGATTGCAGCATGTCATGCACATGCACACTGATATGCACACTGATACTCATAGTGATACAGCATTAATAATCACTATTTCATACTTTTATTATCAGTAAACTGCTTTGTCTGATTATATTATGATATATATATATATATATATATATATATATATATATATATATATATAAAAGTGTATTCTTTTTTTATTTTCTGATAAAATACATAGAACTAGAAGTAAAGCATTTTGTAAAGTCCTGTGTAAAGAATGAAAGCTGTGATGTAAATGTACAAAACTGAAATTACTGTTGATATTTAATCTAACATTATTAGCATTAATGAATAAACTTTAGAACATATAGAAAATAATTCAGAACAAAGGAAATGAAAAGAGAAAAAGAAGTATTACATAACAAACTGTTTCAGGATAAACCATGCATTTTTGGAACATACTGACACCACCGGTGGAGAAAAAAGAGTGGAGGAAGAAGGTTCAACATCAACACCATCCACCCTGATGACACTTTGTACCACAAGAATTGATTACCTGTGCCACATATCTGCACATTTTTTTTTTTTTTTTTTAAGCAGATTGAGTGTTTGTTTGATGAGGTTGTGTGTCTTTATTGTGTGAAGTATGGGTTTGACAAGTAGGTTTTCTTTGCAGATGAATTGTTTGAAGTGTTCATTTGGATTATGAAATGTATTTCATTTGATGCTATGCTGGGATAAAACACACATGAACTTGTACCTTTTGTATGAGCAGTTTTGTTGTGTGGATCTTTTTTGTTATTTTGTTGTGCTTGTTGTATGGATTATGGTAATATCACAAGCACACTAAGCCAGTGAGTACATTGAATTACCACAATTACATGATTCGGCATCATGATTTAGCATTTTTTACCTATATCTGGCATAAATTTTAGTACACATACTATACAAAGCAAAAGTTTCATAGTAATTGGACCACAAACAACACCACAACAAAACTGATCTTAAAACTGGAAGGTTTTTAGTCATGTTGAGCTGATTAAAAAGTAAGTATACTAATACTTCAGTTGCAATTCTTTCCAAAAAAATAGAAAATTCTTATTTGAATAAAATTAAATACACTCAATATATTTCTTTCAAACTTTGTGCAATTGTGGACATTGCCACTAAGTATGTGTGTGCCAAATTTCATGAACATATCTTGCTTAGAAGTATGTGGTTGCTATGAAGATGTTCCAAAACTTTTCGGCCTTGATTTCTCAGTTCGTTACTTTCGCGACTTTAGAACTTCAAATCACAATAACTTTTCACAGAATCATCTGATTTACAAACTTTTTTTTTCGCTGTAAAGGTCATTTATTGCAGATTTATGATATACCAATAACTAAAAATCGACCTCTGGTGCAAAGCGACTCATTTCGTGGTGGAGGGTCACAATTATGTGTGTGTGGGTGTATGTGTGTGTGTTTGTGAGTGTTTGTGTGTCTGTGTATGTGTGTGTGTCTGTGTGTGTGTGTGTGTCTATGTGCACCCTGATGACAGTGGCTATGTTGATGGTAGGAGCGGAGCTCTCCATGTTGGGGACCACATCCTGTCCATTGACGGTGCCAGCGTGGAACACATGTCTGTAGCGGAGGCCACACAGCTGCTGAAGTCAGGAGCAGAGAACTGCGTCAAGCTGGAGATTCTGCCCGTCACACACCTGCAGCACTGTGCCTCACGGGAAGCCCTGGCCAGGAAATGTGAGCATCATGGGTACAGTACATCACAATGCACTACACTAAAGCACAGCACAGCACAGCACAGCACAGTACAGTACAGTACAGTACAGTACAGTACAGTACAGTACATCACAATGCACTACACTACAGCACAGCACAGCACAGTACAGTACAGTACAGTACATCAAAATGCACTACACTACAGCACAGCACAGTGACAGCAGAGCACAGTACAGTACACTACAGTACACCTCAATGCACTACACTACAGCACAGCACAGCACAACACAGCACAGTACAGTACATAGAGTACAGTACATCACAATGCACTACACTACACTACAGCACAGCACAGCACAGCACAGTACAGTTCAGTACATCACAATGCACTACAGCACAGCACAGTACAGGACAGGACAGGACAATACACTACAAGACTGCACAGCACAGTACAGTACTGTACAATACAGTACATCACAATGCACTGCAATACAGCACAGCACAGCACAGTACAGTACAGTACAGTACAGTGCAATGCACTACAAGACCGCACAGCACAGTACAGTACAGTAGAATAGTATAGAATAGAATAGAATAGAATAGAATATGTCTTTATTACCAAGTGTATCGGGGTCACAAGGAATATTGGGGGGGATAGTACATAACAAGATATGAACATAAAGCGGAAACAAGATATGAACATAAATCGGAAATGTACACAAACACAGGTACAGTAGAAATAAGATACATACAAGTGCATATCAATATAAAAACTTGTGCATACTTACGCATGCATGCACTGCACACACATACACACACACACACACACACACACACACACACACACACACACACACACATTTGACCGCACAGTACAGTACACTAAGGACAATGCACTACAAGACCGCGCAGCACAGTACAATACAGTACAATGCACTACACGACCGCACAGCACAGTACAGTGCAGTACAATGCACTACATTACAGTACAGTACAATATAACTACATTACAGTACAGTACAATGCACTACCATACCGCACAGTACAGTACAATGCACTACTATACAGCACAGTACAGTACAATGTCTTACAGCACAGTACAGTACAATGCACTACATTACAGCACAGTACAGTACAGTACAATGCATACCATACAGCACAGTACAGTACAATGCACTACATTACAGCACAGTACAGTACAATACACTACAATACAGCACAGTACAGTACAGTACAGTACAATGCACTACAATACAGCATAGTACAGTACAATGCACTTGAATACAGCACAGTACAGTACAATGCACTACAAATGCATTACAATACAGCACAGTACAGTACAATGCACTACAATACAACACAGTACAGTACATTGCACTACATTACAGCACAGTACAGAACGGTACAATACAGCATAGTATAGTACGGTACATTGCACTACATTATAGCACAGTACAGAATGGTACAATACAGCACAGTACAGTGTGTGTTTGTACATCAAGAAAAGTCACAGGTTTTGATGCAGATTATTTTCTTGATCCATTGATCCATTGAAAGAAAAACGATGTGTATGCATGTCATGGGAGTCCGTTTTCTTTTTCCTTTTGTTTGTCTCAGTATAACTGCGTGTTTGTACCGTCCGGCCCTGTGTAATTCTCTGTGTTCCAGCCCTTGCACCATCCCTGTCGTCTGTGGCATTGCCCGGCAACAGCCCGGGCCTGGGGGGTGGGGTTTCGCACAGCGCCACCCTCCCTCTGCCCACCCTGCCCCCCACCTTCCCCTCCTCCTCCCACGCTGCCTCCTCCACCTCAGCCATCGGTCACTTTGCCACCATCTCTCGCGGCTCCCGCGCCTCTGGGCTCAGCAAGTACACCTGGCCCGCTGTGCACCGCAAGGTCAACTCCTGCAGTAAGTGGGGGGACTCGTGGGGAGGGGTTGGGGGCCTGGGGGGGCAGGGGGTCGGGGGGTTTGGCCTTGGAGAAGGGGGAGAGAGATGGGAGAGATATACAGACAGAGAGATGGTTTGTAGGGGGTGAGGGGTTTGTTTTGGAGTAGAGGGAGAGAGAGAGAGGAGAGATAGACACAGAGAGATGGTTTGTAGGGACGTGTGAGGGGTGGTGAGAGGTTTGCCTTGAAGTAGAGGGAGAGAGATGGGAGAGATAGAGAGATGGTTTGTGGGGACATTGGAGGTGGTGGGGGGGGGGGGGGGGTGTGAGAGGTTTGCCTTGAAGTAGAGGGAGAGAGATGGGAGAGATAGACAGACAGAGAGATGGCTTGTGGGGACATGGGGGGGGGGAGGTTTGCCTTGGAGTAGAGGGAGAGAGATGGGAGAGATAGAGAGATGGCTTGTGGGGATATGGATGGGGAGTGTGGGGGGTGACGGGGAGGTTTGCCTTGGAGTAGAGGGAGAGAGATGGGAGAGATAGAGAGATGGCTTGTGGGGACATCAGGGGGGAGGTTTGCCTTGGAGTAGAGGGAGAGAGATGGGAGAGATAAACAGAGATGGTTTGTGGTGGAGGGGGTGGGGGGAGGAGGTTTGCCTTGGAGTAGAGGGAGAGAGGAGAGATAGACACAGACAGAGAGATGGTTTGTGGGGGGTGGGGGAGGTTTGCCTTGGAGTAGAGAGAAAGAGAGAGAGAGGGATGGAGGAGGAACAGACACAGAGAGATGGTTTGTGGGGACATTGGGTGGGGGGGATGTTTGCCTAGGAGTAGAGGGAGAACGAGAGGAGAGAGAGATGGTATGTGGGGGCAGGGGAGGGGAGGGGGAGGTTTGCCTTGGAGTAGAGGGAGAGAGAGAGGGGAGATGGTATGGGGGGCTGGGGGGGGGAGGGGGAGGTTTGCATTGGAGTAGAGGAAGAGAGGAGAGATAGACAGAGAGATGGTTTGTGGGGCCCTGGAGACATGGGGTGTGAGGGGGTTGGCCTGAGAGAAGGGGGAGATAGGAGAGATAGAGAGATGGCTTGTGGTGTCATGGGGACACGGGGGGGTGGGGGAAGGGGTTGGGGGGAGGGTTGTCATGGGAGAAGAGGGAGAGAGATGGGAGGAGATGACACAGACAGAGAAACAAAGATACTTTACAGTGTTTCCTTTGTCCTGCTTCTCTGGAGGGAGTGTGTTCAGACTGATTTGTTTCGTTGTTGATTTTTTAACCTCTAGTAGTTTTACCTCCGCTTTTGTCGGTGTTATTTCTGTTTGGAAATGTGTGTATGCTTGTCTGCTTGAGTATTTATTGATGAAGCTTTATATTTCTTCTTTTTTTTTGTTGTTATTAATTGATGCACTGTTGACACAATCTTAAAAAGGGCGATGTTGGAGGAATATTCTGTGAAGAAAGCAGAATGCACTGGCGACATAATCTTAAAAAGGGTGATGTTGGAGGAATATTCTACGAAGAAAGCAGAATGCACTGGAACCCTGACTGTACCAAAGACACTGTGGCATTGACCTTGGCCCGCAGTGTCCATGATACTGTGATATTGACCGTGGCCCTCAGTGTCCATGGTGATACTGTGACATTGACCTTGGCCCTCAGTGTCCATGGTGATACTGTGACATTGACCTTGGCTCTCAGTGTCCATAGTGATATTGTGACATTGACCTTGGCCGTCAGTGTCCATAGTGATACTGTGACATTGACCTTGGCCCTCAGTGTCCATGGTGATATTGTGAAATTGACCTTGGCCCTTAGTGTCCATGGTGATACGGTGACATTGACCTTGGTCCTCAGTGTCTATGGTTTCCACGGCGACGTCCATCCGGACGGCCAACAACCAGGTGTGCCACTCAGAGACAGTGGAGGTGATGCTGTTTGCGGACGTCAAGGGGCTGGGCATCACACTGGAGGGGGGCGTCTTCTCCACCGCCGTCCTCTCCCAGCCCCCGGCCATCGCCGACATCCACCCCCGCAGTGCTGCCGACAAGTGAGTGACACTGCTGTGTGTGTGGAGCGTTCTTTGTAGGTGTGCCTCACACTGAACTTACCGTTGTTCTTGGACTGTCAGGCTTTAGTTGGTTTTTTTCCCCACAACTTGGACCTCTGTGCTACATTATTATTATTATTATGCTTTATTGGTGCATGAAATACGTGACAAAATGAGCACAGATTTTCTACCATGTATTGAAGAGTTGAACAAGCTAAAAAAACCAAACAATACCCACAAAGGAAAAAAAAAAAGAACTAAAATGGTTTGCTGGGAAATCAGTTCAAAAGTGGTCAGATATCCATTAAAAAACAACTTTCCTAATGTTGCACTGTCAGTTGATCACAGAGCCTATACCTGATTCTTTATGCATTGAGAAACAGAGATACTTGTGATCAGCAAGCGAAATGCAGAAATAAAGTGCACACATCTTACATTTCTGTTAACTCATTCTACACCATGTTTGCACCTAGAGTTTTCTCCCCCTGCCCAGCTGTGCAGCCAGGTATGCATGTGAACACAAATAGAGATAACACTTGGATTGCTTTCAAATTTCAGAATGTTAGTGTCATTTGCATAAACTACTTGTCTGCTATTTTTTTCTGATTATGGAGACAAAAATAATTGTATGTTTTTGTGATGTGAATAACACAATTTGTAAACAAACAACACATGTTTGAGTTTGATCTGCTGGTCGATGTCGACGCAGCAGCTTCGTCTTCACATCTACTGTCACTCTGCTCGCTAATACTTGCATCAGCAGAGTCATCATCGGTGTTGTAGTTCATGACCCACTCACAAACCCTGTGGGATGCTTGTTCAGCTGAGAGATGTTGTGGGTGTTTATCCATGGTGACTGAAAGTTGATCGATTCTCTAAAATCCATTGCAGACGGAAATAGTGCCAACCTGGCATGAAAGCAAACCATTTGAGAATGAGTTTAAGTCACCAAACGGAATGAATAACGGAAATACAGCCGGATGAGAATGCTCCTTTCTCGGCCAGTGTGTGATGTGTGCCCAGGTGTGGTGTAACGAGGTGTGATGTGATGTGTCCCCAGGTGTGATGTGATGTGTGACCAGGTGTGGTGTGATGTGTCCCCAGGTGTGGTGTAACGAGGTGTGATGTGATGTGTCCCCAGGTGTGATGTGATGTGTCCCCAGGTGAGGTGTGATGTGATATGTCCCTAGGTGTGGTGTAATGAGGTGTGATGTGATGTGTCCCCAGGTGTGGTGTAATGAGGTGTGATGTGATGTGTCCCCAGGTGTGATGTGTCCCCAGGTGTGGTGTAATGTGTCCCCAGGTGTGGTGTGATGTGTCCCCAGGTGTGATGTGGTGTGTCCCCACATGTGGTGTAATGAGGTGTGATGTAATGTGTGCCCAGGTGTTGTGTAATGAGGTGTGATGTGATGTGTGCCCAGGTGAGGTGTGATGTGTCCCCAGGTGTGGTGTAACGAGGTGTGATGTGATGTGTCCCCAGGTGTGATGTGATGTGTCCCCAGGTGTGGTGTGACGAGGTGTGATGTGATGTGTCCCCAGGTGTGATGTGATGTGTCCCCAGGTGTGGTGTAATGAGGTGTGATGTGATGTGTCCCCAGGTGTGGTGTAATGTGTCCCCAGGTGTGGTGTAATGTGTCCCCAGGTGTGGTGTAATGAGGTGTGGTGTAATGTCCCAGGTGTGATGCAATGTGTCCCCACGTGTGGTGTAATGAGGTGTGATGTGATGTGTGCCCAGGTGTGGTGTGGCCCATTGTGTGATATGTGCCCAGGTGTGGTGTAACAAGGTGTGATTTGATGTGTCCCCAGGTGTGGTGTAACGAGGTGTGGTGTGATGTGTCCCCAGGTGTGGTGTAACAAGGTGTGATGTGATGTGTCCCCAGGTGTGGTGTAACGAGGTGTGGTGTGATGTGTCCCCAGGTGTGATGTGATGTGTCCCCAGGTGTGGTGTAATGAGGTGTGATGTGATATGTCCCCAGGTGTGATGCGATGTGTCCCCAGGTGTGGTGTAACGAGGTGTGATGTGATGTGTCCCCAGGTGTGGTGTAATGTGTCCCAAGGTGTGATGTGATGTGTCCCCAGGTGTGGTGTAACGAGGTGTGGTGTGATGTGTCCCCAGGTGTGATGTGATGTGTCCCCAGGTGTGGTGTAACAAGGTGTGGTATGATGTGTCACCAGGTGTGGTGTAACGAGGTGTGGGGTGATGAGTCGTCAGGTGTGGGGTGACCCATGGTGTGTGATGTGTCGCCAGGTGTGGGGTGCTGCAGGAGGGTGACCGGGTGCTGCAGGTGAACGGCATGGACAGCATGGACCGGACACTGGAGGAGGTGAACCAGTTCCTGCGTGAGTCGCGGCCACGCTGTGTGCTGGAGGTGGAGTTTGATGTGGCTGAGTCAGTCACCCCCACCTCCGGCACCTACACCGTCAAGCTAGTGAAGAAGGCTGGAGGCACCGGCATCACTGTCGGGGGCCGGAGGAGAACCACGGACCCCCTGGTGGTGACTGACGTGCGGCGAGGGAGCCCCGCCCACAGGTTGGTCACAGCACACTCAGCCCCGCCCACAGGTGGGTCACAGCACACTCAGCCCCGCCCACAGGTGGGTCACAGCACATTGAGCCCCACCCACAGGTGGGTCATGTCACAGTAAGCCCTGCCCATTGGTGGGTTATGTCACAGTAAGTCCCGCCCACAGGTGGGTCACAGCACAGTAAGCCCTGCCCACAGGTTGGTTATGTCACAGTGAACCCCACCCACAGGTGGGTCATGTCACAGTAAGCCCTGCCCATTGGTGGGTCACAGCACAGTAAACCCTGCCCACAGGCGGGTTATGTCACAGGGTGTACATGTTATGATATGATATGATTACGCACATAGTAGCAATCCTTGGTCGGAGACCAAGCTCTAAGCGCTTTACAAACACGGAGTCAATTGCACAACAGGCTGCCTACCTGGGTAGAGCCAACTGACAGCTACCATTTGGGTGCTTGCTATTTGTTTCTTGTTTCATTCAATCAGGTTTCAGTCACACATATACACACACTCATAAAGCATGTAACATTTTACATCCCATGTAGGAAGCCATACTCCGTTTTCGGGAGTATGCATGCTGCATATGTTCTTGTTTCCATAACCCACCGAATGCTGACATGGATTTCAGGATTTTTAGCGTGCATATTTGATTTCCTGTGTGCATATGCACACTAAGGGTGTACTGGTTACTTACAGGTCTGCACATAATTATGTTGACCTGGAAGATCGGAAAAATCTCCACCCTTTACCCACCAGACGCCATTACCAAGATTCAACCTCGGGACCCACAGAACGGAAGTACAACACTTAAATCACTTGGCTATTGCACCTGTGTCTTTTCATGGGCAGTACAAATGGTTATCCATTCCTTCCTCCCATTCTTCCTTCTGTCCTCCTGCAGGTGTGGATCGATCCAGCCAGGTGACAAACTGCTGGCCATCAACGATGTCTGTCTGGATTCCTGCACTGTAGAAGATGCCATGCACCTGTTGGAGTTACCTGACGAACTCGTTAAGATCAAGGTAATTTTTCCCTGTGTGTGTGCTTTGTGTGTGTGTGAGTGAGTGCATGTAAGTGTGTGCTTGAGTGTGTGTGAGTGTGTGTTGTGCTATCATGACCACCACCATCACTTATATCCATGCAAAAGGTGGCATAATTTGTCATTAGGGTGAAGTGGATTGCTGTTACTATCATCTCCTTCTTCAAGGCTGTGCTTGGTTTGTTATCAGCATTGTTATCACCATGACATGACAGAAGAAAGATGATATAAGTGGTGTCAAAATCCCTTTGATAATAGCGATGATGACTGATGATAATGATGATGACATGATGATGATGATGACATGATGGCGACATGAACATTAGTGTTGTGGATAGCTAGGAGTGGTGTCAAAATCCCTGTGTTGATAATGATGATGACATAATTATGACAACATGATGATAATGATGATGACATTATAATTATGACAACATGATGATGATGATGATGACATGATAATGGTGACAGCACAATAATGATGATGACATGATAATGGTGATGACATGATTATAATGGTGATGACATGATAACGACATCATAACGGTGATGACGTAACAACATGATAATGGTGACATGTTATTGGTGATGATATGATAACACCATGATAATAGTGACGACATGACCATCAGTGCTGTGTGTTGGCCCCAGGTTCAGCGTGACGACCCAGAGGAGGGCACGAAGGACTGCGTCACCTACACCGTTCAGCTGCACCGCCACGGGGGGCCCCTAGGGATCACCATCTCCGGCACTGAGGACCCCCTGGACGACATCGTTATCTCTGAGCTGACTGCGGGGGGCCTGGCGCAGAGGACGGGGGCCATGCACGTGGGGGACCGTCTGCTGGGCATCAACGACTCCCCCACCCGCAACAAGCCTCTGTCCGAGGCCATCCGCATGCTGCAGAGCGCCGGGGACGTCGTCACCCTCAGGATCGCACGCCCCGCCCCCACACAGGGCCTCAAGGCCAAAGGGGCAGAGCTGGAGGAGTCCACCACGCCCACCACCCCCATCCCCAGCATCGACAGCGCCATGGCATCCTGGGACAGCTTGGGCCAGGATGTCGGGGAGTATAGTGGAGGTGGGTTGGTCTGCGTGAAGCTTGATAAGGGTGTGCTTGTGTGTGTGTGTGTGTGTGTGTGTGTGTGTGTTGATGTGTGTGTGTGTGTGTGTTCATGTGTGTGTGTGTTCATGTGTTTGTGTGTGTGTGTGTGTGTTTGTGTTGATGTGTGTGTATGTGTTTATGTGTGTGTGTGTTCATGTGTTTGTGTGTGTGTGTTTGTGTTTGTGTAGGTGTGTGTGTTTATGTGTGTGTGTGTGTGTTTGTGTGTGTGTGTGTGTTTGTGTTGATTGTGTGTGTGTGTTCATATGTTTGTGTGTGTGTTCATGTGTATTTGTGTTGATGCGTGTGTGTGTTTGTTTATGTGTGTGTGTGTTCATGTGTTTGTGTGTGTGTGTGTGTGTGTGTGTTTGTGTGTGTGTGTGTGTGTGTTCATGTGTTTGTGTGTGTATGTGTTTGTGTGTGTGTGTGTGTTCATGTGTGTGTATGTGTGTGTGTGTGTACTACCAGACTGTTTTGGGTTTGGTTGGTTTTTTATCTTGGAACAATGACCCTTCCCATGAACATGCCAAACAGTGCAAAGATAATGATAACAATGCAAAGATAATGATTGCTACTTGTGCTTATGAGTGTTGCTGATCAAACACCCTTCACATAAAGATCACAAAAGATGCCTAAAACCATGACATGAAGACTAAAATCCTGACATGAAGATGCCTAAAACCATGACTATGATTACAGCTTGTGTTGATGAGTGTTGCTGATCAAACCCCCATCACACAAAGATCACATGAAGGTGCCTGAAACCATGACTGTGATTACTACTTGTGTTGATGATGAATTCAGTGGTCATCACATTGTTGGTGTAATGACCACGGGTGTGGCCTTGTGTGATCAGCTGAAAATAAGCAATAATGATAACAATAATGACAATGCTCTGGGCTATAAGCATAAATGATGATATTGATAATGATGGCAATAGACTGGGTTATGAGCAATAATGGTAATGATGTCAAAGGACTTGGGGGCAAGCAATGATGATAATGATGGCATTGGACTTGTGCTGCAACAAATGATGTTAAAGCCTGAACCGGACTATAAATGGCGGGCGATTTGAATCAAGCCAGTTTCTCACCAGAGTCTGACACTGTGACGTCGGTGAAGGTTTATTCAAAATAAAAGCCTAATAAAGCTACGGTTTGGCTTCATTTATGGCAGAGAGCGAGATTTGCCTAGCAGCTTCCAATCTAGACCTGAATTGACTTTGGAAAGTACAAAATGTGTCAGCTACACGTAATACAAAATTTGAATGCAGAGAAAAGGGGCGGAGCTAGAGCCGTTTGTGTTTGCGCTAGACGTGTCTGTCAGATAAAAATAGCACCAGCACGTGGTACTGTCCGGTGAGAATTGGAAAGCATGCAGACAGCCCCTCGACGTTGGCAACCGTAAACGACCACATTGTTTGTAAAACATGCAAACGGAGAGAAATATGACGATCTACTAACCTACCGGACACGTGCTCGCGCTTTTTATAGATAAACTCCGCCCCTTTCCCTTTTATGGATAGGCTCTAGTGCGCATGCACAACCGAAACCTTGCTCTCGGGAGTTAAGACTTTAATGATGACAATGGACTGGGCGATGAGGAAGATGATAGCAATAATGATGACAACAGAGCTTTAAGCAATAATGACATCAAAACTGATGATGATGACAATACTGATGGTGATGATGATGATGATGATGATGACAGCATCAATACTGATGATGATTGCAGTAATACTGATTATGATAACAGTACTGATGATGATGATGATGATGATGATGACAGCATCAATACTGATGATGATGACAATGATACTGATGACAGCATCAATACTGATGATGATGACAATGATACTGATGACAGCATCAATACTGATGATGATGAGAATGATACTGATGACAACATCAATACTAATGATGATGATGATGATGAAGATGATGAGAATGATACTGATGACAGCATTAATACTGATGATCATGACAATGATGTTAATGACAACATCAATACTGATGATGATGCCATTGATAATATTGATGACAACATCAGTACTGATGATGATAACAATACTGATGGCAGCAATAATGATGACAACATCAATACTGATGGTGATGATAACAATACTGATGATAACATAAATATAGTTGATGATGCCAATACTGATGATGATACAATACTGTTGATGATGATGATAACAATTCTGATGATAACATAGATACTGATGATGATGACAATACTGACGATGATGATGATGATGATAACTAAACCCAATACTGCTGACAACGTCAGTGCTGATGATGGTGACAATACCCATGATGATGACGATGACTGTACTCAATATTGATGACAGCATCAATACTGATTATGACAACAATACTGATGATCACAGCACCAGCACTGATGGTGGTGTGGTGTGTTGGACAGGGGCCGGGGGTTGGGAGGGCATGGTGGTGGCGGTGCCCCAGTCACAGCGAGGCTCCATGGCCAGCAGTCAGCAGCCACCCTCCCACACCTCCACCACCACCATGGACCCACCCACCCACGACCGTCTGTCCTCTGATGGCTGGCCGGACCACCACCAGGAGGAGGAGGAGGAGGACGACGACGATGACGATGATCAGAGCCAGCACAGTGAGGCCAGCAGTGTGGAGGTGGGTTTGTGGGGGTTGTGCCCCTTTCACAGTGTGGGGGTTGTGCCCCTTTCTCAGTGTGGAGGTGGGTCTGTGGTGTGTGTGCCCCTTTCTCAGTGTGGAGGTGGGTCTGTGGGGGTTGTGCCCTTTTCTCATTGTGGGGGGTGTGCCCCTTTCTCAGTGTGGAGGTGGGTCTGTGGGGGTTGTGCCCTTTTCTCACAGTGGAGGTGGGGGGTGTGCCCCTTTCTCAGTGTGGAGGTGGGTCTGTGGGGGTTGTGCCCTTTCCTCATTGTGAGGGGTGTGCCCCTTTCTCAGTGTGGAGGTGGGTCTGTGGGGGTTGTGCCCCTTCCTCAGTGGGGAGGTGGGGGTGTGCCTCTTTCTCAGTGTGGAGGTGGGTCTGTGGGGGTTGTGCCCCTTTCTCAGTGTGGGGGTGTGCCCCTTTCTCAGTGTGGGGTGTGCCCCTTTCTCAGTGTGGGGGTGTGCCCCTTTCTCAGTTTGGAGGTGGGTCTGTTGGGGGTGTGCCCCTTACTCAGTGTGGGGTGTGTGCCCTTTTCTCAGTTTGGAGGTGGGTCTGTTGGGGGTGTGCCCCTTACTCAATGTGGAGGTGGGGGTATGGGGGGGTTGTGCCCCTTCCTCAGTGTGGGAGGTGCGTCCCTTTATCAGTGTGGAGGTGGGTCTGTGTGGGGTGTGCCCCTTTCCCAGTGTGGGGGTGGGGATGTGCTCCTTTCTCAGGGTGTGTGTGCCCCTTTCTCAGGGTGCAGTGGTGGTGGGGGGTTGCTTCTTTCTCAGTGTGGGGTGTGTGCCCCTTTCTCAGTGGGGCTGTGGGGTGTGTGCCCCTTTCTCAGTGTGGAGGTGGGTCTGTACAGATAGTCCTGTGGTTCCGTGAGGGGCTGTGGGGGGAGGGGGTGTTTTTTACCTGATTTTGTAAAGTGCTTAGAGCCCTATTTACAGAATAGGTGTAATACAAATTCATATTATTATTATTATTATTATTACTAGTATTAGTATTACTACTGTTATCATTATCAGAGGCATAGACACACATTCATCACACACACACACACACACACACACACACACACACACATACACACACATAGTCCTCTCCTCTCACACAACACGCCACACCACAACACGTTAGTGGCCCCTCTCCCTCCTCCCCACCCTCCACCACCACCGCACACACTTACGTGAAGGTCACAGACGTGTACAACATACACAAACACTGACTGACACACACACACACACACACACTGACAGGCAGACAGACAGACACACATACACACACCACACACACACACTGACTCACACATACAAACACACATATATTCTCTTGCCTTGACTACTGTAACTGTCTATCATCTGGTTTGCCTGCTTCATCCATTCAGTCCCTTCAGCGCATACAAAACTCTGCTGCCCGACTTGTCCTCAGAAAGAAAAGATCTGAGCACATCACTCCTCTTTTGCAACATCTCCATTGGCTCCCTGTCTCACACAGAATAAAGTATAAGATCAACACTCTGTGTTATAAATGTATTCACAAATCTGCCCCTTCCTATCTCTGTGGCTGCCTTCACCTCTACACTCCATCTCGCTCTCTACAATCGGCTTCAGATCCACTATGTTTACACATACCTAGATTCAAACACTCCACTGTTGGCCGTCTTTCTTTCTCTGTCTCTGGACCTTGCATTTGGAATGAACTTCCTTTTTTGCTTCGTCAGGTCACCGCACTCAGCTCTTTCAAGTCTGGCCTTAAAACCCACCTCTTCACAAGATAGCCTCCTTCGTCTGCCTCTTCCTTGACTTCAGTTTCTTTAGTTTTAGAGTTAAGCATGCGTGTGAATGACTGGTGTGAAAGTGCTTAGATTTGTCTCTGCACAAGATTCAGCGCTATATAAATACTATGATTATTATTATTTATTATTTACACACACATACACACACACTTACTTACATGTTGTCACATGGAACTAAGTGTGTCTTTTGATGTGCACATGATTTTAGCAGTAAAAACTTCTTTTTTTTCACTCACTTTATATCTTCTGCTATCTTCAAGCATTTCTCCTGTTTATATGGGCCAGATAGCCTGCAAAAACTGAACAAACCATTATTGTTATTTTTGTTGTTATTGCTATTGTTACACACACACGCCTGGCCACACCTGTGGGTTCAACAGGTGGAGGACTGGGTGCGGACGCTGGGTGACCTTGAGGCCAGCTCGGGGTCGGAGATGCTGCGACAGATCAGCGCCAGTCTGCGACAGCGCAGCACCTTCAGCCTGGACCGCCGCTCCAATGCCTCTGACAGCCGTCAGACGGTGAGGCGCCGAGCAGAGAGACGCTCCCACAGCACCTCCCGCGTCCAGCGCTCCAGCAAGTCTCAGGACGGCCTGCACAGGTGGGCGATGCTTTTGTTGTCAGTGTTGGTACTTATGTAGGGCCTGCACAGGTGGGCAGTATTTTGTTGTCAGTGTTGGTACTTATATAGGACCTGCACAGGTGGGCAGTACTTTTGTTGTCAGTGTTGGTACTTATATAGGACCTGCACAGGTGGGCAGTATTTTGTTGTCAGTGTTGGTACTTATATAGGACCTGCACAGGTGGGCAGTACTTTTGTTGTCAGTGTTGGTACTTATATAGGGTCTGCACAGGTGGGCAGTATTTTGTTGTCAGTGTTGGTACTTATATAGGACCTGCACAGGTGGGCAGTATTTTGTTGTCAGTGTTAGCACCTATATAGGACCTGCACAAGTAGGCAGTATTTTGTTGTCAGTGTTGGTACTTATATAGGACCTGCACAGGTAGGCAGTATTTTGTTGACAGTGTTGGTACTTATATGTAGGGCCTGCACAGGTGGGCAGTATTTTGTTGTCAGTGTTGGTACGTATATAGGACCTGCACAGATGGGCAGTATTTTGTTGTCAGTGTTGGTACTTATATAGGACCTGCACAGGTGGGCAGTATTTTGTTGTCAGTGTTGGTACTTATATAGGACCTGCACAGGTGGGCAGTATTTTGTTGTCAGTGTTGGTACTTATATATAGGGTCTGCACAGGTGGGCAGTATTTTGTTGTCAGTGTTGGTACTTATATAGGACCTGCACAGGTGGGCAGTATTTTGTTGTCAGTGTTAGCACCTATATAGGACCTGCACAGGTGGGCAGTATTTTGTTGTCAGTGTTGGTACTTATATAGGACCTGCACAGGTGGGCAGTATTTTGTTGTCAGTGTTAGCACCTATATAGGACCTGCACAAGTAGGCAGTATTTTGTTGTCAGTGTTGGTACTTATATAGGACCTGCACAGGTAGGCAGTATTTTGTTGTCAGTGTTGGTACTTATATATAGGGTCTGCACAGGTGGGCAGTATTTTGTTGTCAGTGTTGGTACTTATATAGGACCTGCACAGGTGGGAAGTACTTTTGTTGTCAGTGTTGGTACCTATAT
This sequence comes from Babylonia areolata, assembly GCF_041734735.1. Lineage (NCBI taxonomy): Eukaryota > Metazoa > Mollusca > Gastropoda > Neogastropoda > Buccinidae > Babylonia > Babylonia areolata. The sequence goes on along the minus strand of NC_134883.1, from coordinate 18,971,609 downwards.
AGGACCTGCACAGGTGGGCAGTACTTTTGTTGTCAGTGTTGGTACTTATATATAGGGTCTGCACAGGTGGGCAGTATTTTGTTGTCAGTGTTGGTATTTATATAGGACCTGCTCAGGTGGGCAGTACTTTTGTTGTCAGTGTTGGTACCTATATAGGGTCTGCACAGGTGGGCACTACTTTTGTTGTCAGTGTTGGTACTTATATAGGACCTGCACAGGTGGGAAGTACTTTTGTTGTCAGTGTTGGTACTTATATAGGACCTGCACAGGTGGGCAGTACTTTTGTTGTCAGTGTTGGTACTTATGTAGGACCTGCACAGGTGGGCACTACTTTTGTTGTCAGTGTTGTATGGGTATTTATGTGCTCTTATGTGTCTGCAGTAATAATGTTTAACATGACTATGTAATGGGTGTTTTATATAGTCATGTATGGAAGACTAGAGGAAATGTGTTCATACATAAGATACTCCATGTTTTTTTCTTCTAGAAAACAATGTAGGAATTGTGTTCTTTTTCCAGTTATGTTAGCTAAGCAAAGTGTCCATAACTCAATGCTGATGCTAAGTGTAATGTCTATTATATGTTATAAAATTGCACTGTTACACGTGATGAAAATGTGTCCACCCTGACCAAGTTGATTAAGAAAAAAAAAATGTCTCTGCTCCCTTCACAGTCTTGCACTTAATGTTTTCGCTCTTTAAGGGTTCGCCTCAATAGGGCTTCGCTCAATAGGTCGATGGTTTTCATGGCATGTTGTTCATTCAGTAAGGTACGTCCAGAAAGGTTGTTGTTGTTTTTTATACTTCTTTTTTCATTCAGTGGGGTTTTTCACCCAACATGGCAGACACTGTGATCATAATTCTGAGCTTCATTTTTCATGTTGACTGATATCATGTCATCCGATCAACTTGAGTGGAATTGTGATGGAAAGAGGTGAAACTGAAATAAAATATAATACAGACAGCACACAGTACAGCACACAATGCAGAGTGAATACAGACAGCACACAATGCAGAGTGAATACAGACAGCACAGTACAGCACAGTACAGCACACAATGCAGAGTGAATACAGACAGCACACAGTGCAGAGTGAATACAGACAACACAGTACATCACACAGTGCAGAGTGAATACAGACAGCACACAGTACAGCACACAGTGCAGAGTGAATACAGACAGCACAGTACAGCACACAGTGCAGAGTGAATACAGACAGCACACACTACAGCACACAATGCAGAGTGAATACAGACAGCACACAATGCAGAGTGAATACAGACAGCACACACTACAGCACACAATGCAGAGTGAATACAGACAGCACACAATGCAGAGTGAATACAGACAGCACACAGTACAGCACACAATGCAGAGTGAATACAGACAGCACACAATGCAGAGTGAATACAGACAGCACACAGTACAGCACACAATGCAGAGTGAATACAGACAGCACACAATGCAGAGTGAATACAGACAGCACACAGTACAGCACACAATGCAGAGTGAATACAGACAGCACACAATGCAGAGTGAATACAGACAGACACAAGCAAGTGTACAGACTGCACCATGTGGCAGAGTGGATAGAACACCAGTTTCAGAGCCATGCCAAGTAAATCGCACTACAACACACTGCAGAATACTCACCCACACCCCATCAGCACATGCACAGTGATAAGAAGCAGTCAGCCACTGCAGAGTGATACAGACAGTACAGACACAATGATGGCTAGTCTGTACAGACACCTACAGTGAAGGGGTGTATCAGTGCGGCACAACAGCAGCCTGCAGAGGCTGGATCGAACCAGAAGAACTCAGGATGTGGTTGTAGTAGCGTGTTAGAGGTGTGTATATATGCTAGTCTTACACATGTGTGTGTGGGAGTCGCTAAGCACATATGAGTGATACAGACGTGCACTAGATGCAGTGTGATCAGCAGCACACGTCAGTTTTAAAAAACATATGAATCTGTGCATCACTACAGAAACAGATTTGTAGTGTAATTAAGGTATCTACATAGATGAATCATATAAGACATGCAAGTAATAGTTTAACCTAGCCATGTGAGTGAAGTGTCAGGACACAATGATGTAAACATACAGTGTATGGTATGATGTCAGACCACATTGGCAAGTGTACAGAGCACATGTTAGCTGCAACAGAATGCAGGGTACAACATGTTACACAGTGCGAGTGTAAACAGTATGCACATGTAAACAGTTTGAGCATACGTAGCTATGTAAACAATAGGTGATTACAGTCTGCACCGTTATGCGACATAACAGGCACATGTGGTGATACAACGTGTACGTACACACGCAGCGTGAGCAGGTACAGACAAGCACGTACGTTCACTGCGGTGAATACAGGACCCACGCAATGCAGAGTGACAACAAGCGACAACAGAGTGATACAGAACCACTCGGCACACAACTGCCGCGGAAGTTACGGTCACACGCGAGCCCCACACAGGAAGCACAAGTGCAAGTGAATACGCAGACACGTGACGCACGAATGGCAGGAGTGGAACGCAGCACACAATGCAGAGTGAAGTCGACGGCACCAAACAGCAGCGGTGGAATACAGACAGCACAGTACAGACACGAATGCAGAGTGAATACAGACAGCACACAATGCAGAGTGAATACAGACAGCACACAATGCAGAGTGAATACAGACAGCGCACAGTACAGCACACAATGCAGAGTGAATACAGACAACACAGTACAGCACACAATGCAGAGTGAATACAGACAGCACACAGTGCAGAGTGAATACAGACAGCGCACAGTACAGCACACAGTGCAGAGTGAATACAGACAGCACACAATGCGGAGTGAATACAGACAGCACACAATGCAGAGTGAATACAGACAGCACACAGTACAGAGTGAATACAGACAGCACACAATGCAGAGTGAATACAGACAGCACACAATGCAGAGTGAATACAGACAGCACACAATGCAGAGTGAATACAGACAGCACACAGTACAGCACACAATGCAGAGTGAATACAGACAGGACACAATGCAGAGTGAACACAGACAGCACACAATGCAGAGTGTGTGCCATGTGGACAGGCTGGATGGGAAGCCAGGTTCACAGGAGGGACCGGCCACCACGGAGAATCGAACCTTCGACCAGCACCTGCAGACCATCTTCACCCCCACCCCCATCCAGCTACATCGCCTCAGCCTGGAGAAGACGAGTGCCACTGCCGACTTTGGCTTCAGTCTGTCCGACGGACTCTATGAGAAAGGGGTGTATGTCAGTGCTGTGCGCACCGCTAGCCCTGCCCAGAAGGCTGGTGTTCGAACCTTTGATAGAATCCTGCAGGTATGTGGGTTTGCGTGTGTGCGTTGTTATGAGTGTGTGTATGTTTGTTATGTGTTTTTAAATGTGTGTGTGTGTGGGTTCTGTAATGTGCTTTTAAGTGCATGTGTGTGTGTGTGTGTGTGTGTGTGTGTGTTTTAAAATATGTTTAAATATATATCTTTGTGGTTTTTCCTAAAATAAGTGTGTTTGTATTGTTTTTAATGTTTTTTCTATATATATATCATATATGAGACATGTATATACATTGACTGTTTTATTTTTACCTTGCTGTGTTGTGTATGAAGGTGTATCCAGGGACAGAACTGTGTACATACAGTGTATGGTACATGATGTGCAGTACACGTTTGGTATATGCTATGTGGTACACGTTGTGCTGTAAAGAATGTGCGGTACACAATGTGCTGTACACAGTGTGCTGTAAACAGTTTGTGGCACATGTGTTATAAACAGTTTGTGGCACACGTTGTGTTGTAAACAATGTGTGGTTCACAGTGTGTGTGTTGCACGTTATGCAGCATCCAGTACACATTGTGCTATGCATGCTGTGTGCATCACAAGCTGTGTAGTACACACATGACATGGGTGTGCAGGTGAACGGACACAAGACGCGTGACTTTGACTGCGTGATGACAGTGCCCCTGATCGCTGAGGCGGGCAACAAGCTGAACCTGGTGGTCTGCAGGAACCCCCTCCTGCGGCACTCACACCTCTTCCGCGACTCCCTGGTCATCGACGCCGACCCCCACACCAAGGGGGACAAGCCACAGCTGGCAGAGGGCGCTGACGTGGTGAGGGGCAGGGAGGGGGGGCGCAGTGGCCGGGAAGCGACGGTCAGACCCAAAAGCAGCGGTGGGGAACTTCAGCTGAATGACAGCAAGGTGGGGGGTGGGGGTGGGGGTGAAGGCGGGGGCCGGAGGGAGTGGGGTGGGCGGGGGCTGCGCAAGTCCAACACAATGTCAGGGGACGGGCGTGACCTGAGGGAGGGGAAGCCCCTGCTGTTCCCCAAACCCCCCGCCATCACCCGCGCCCACTCCCACATCGCCGCCACCAGACCCGGCCCCCTCGCCGCCAAGCCTCCCGTGGCCGCCAAGTCCTCAGCAGCCGTGGCCATGGCCAGGATGAACATGTCCAGCGCTGGTGCCCCCATGGCCCGGCCAGACTCCCCGTGACACTGCTGCCCCCTGGTGGGGACCTTGGCCTGACAGTGCAACACTGGCCTTCCTGGATCCCGGCGGCCATAACGTTGGTTCTGACAGCCATCTGTGGTGGTCACTGTCCGGCCAGCATTAGTGTGTCAGCCTCACAGTGACATCACATGCCTCTCCTTCACACTCTAGTCTCTGTCACCAGCAGTGTGTCAGCCTTACAGTGACATCACATGCCTCTCCTTCACACTCTAGTCTCTGTCACCAGCAGTGTGTCAGCCTTACAGTGACATCACATGCCTCTCCTTCACACTCTAGTCTCTGTCACCCATAAGGCTTCCCTGCATGGTGAGAACAATTTGAAACAGAACCAGAACTTTTCCCAGGGTACTCAAGTCAGCAAAAGTACGGTGTCTTGGTCCAACAGTAGTCTCCTGCAGATTCCCACCTTGTGCTTTGGGTCAGTGTGGTGGTGTGGCTGTGCTGTCTCAGTAACCACTCATCATGTGGGCTCCATGTTCTCTGTGTGTGTAGTGGACAAGCAGATCAGTTGTGTCAGGTGTTCATGCTGACTACTGCAGTGTCCAGAAGGTAGTCAGGTGTGTTAGGTGTTCATGCTGACCACTGCAGTGTTCAGAAGGTAGTCAGGTGTGTTAGGTGTTCATGCTGACCACTGCAGTGTCCAGAAGGTAGTCAGGTGTGTTAGGTGTTCATGCTGACCACTGCAGTGTTCAGAAGGTGGTCAGCTGTGTCAGGATGATGTTGATGTTCCACACCACTGTGCCAGCCACAGGCTGTGTGTGATGCAGGATGATGTTGATGTTTCACACCACTGTGCCAGCCACAGGCTGTGTGTGATGCAGGATGATGTTGATGTTCCACACCACTGTGCCAGCCACAGGCTGTGTGTCTGATGCAGGATGATGTTGATGTTCCACACCACTGTGCTAGCCACAGGCTGTGTGTGTGTGATGCAGGATGATGTTGATGTTCCACACCACTGTGCCAGCCACAGGCTGTGTGTCTGATGCAGGATGATGTTGATGTTCCACACCACTGTGCTAGCCACAGGCTGTGTGTGTGTGATGCAGGATGATGTTGATGTTCCACACCACTGTGCCAGCCACAGGCTGTGTGTCTGATGCAGGATGATGTTGATGTTCCACACCACTGTGCTAGCCACAGGCTGTGTGTGTGTGATGCAGGATGATGTTGATGTTCCACACCACTGTGCCAGCCACAGGCTGTGTGTCTGATGCAGGATGATGTTGATGTTCCACACCACTGTGCTAGCCACAGGCTGTGTGTGTGTGATGCAGGATGATGTTGATGTTCCACACCACTGTGCCAGCCACAGGCTGTGTGTCTGATGCAGGATGATGTTGATGTTCCACACCACTGTGCTAGCCACAGGCTGTGTGTGTGTGATGCAGGATGATGTTGATGTTCCACACCACTGTGCCAGCCACAGGCTGTGTGTGATGCAGGATGATGTTGATGTTCCACACCACTGTGCCAGCCACAGGCTGTGTGTCTGATGCAGGATGATGTTGATGTTCCACACCACTGTGCCAGCCACAGGCTGTGTGTCTGATGCAGGATGATGTTGATGTTCCACACCACTGTGCCAGCCACAGGCTGTGTGTGATGCAGGATGATGTTGATGTTCCACACCACTGTGCTAGCCACAGGCTGTGTCTGATGCAGGATGATGTTGATGTTCCACACCACTGTGCCAGCCACAGGCTGTGTGTCTGTAGGTGTGGAAGAGAGGTGTGTTTGCTTTTTGCTGGCTCTGCTGTTACCTTCAAGTCTTCATGGACTGAAGAATGGATTTCCTGCTCTCTCTCTCTCTCTCTCTCTCTCTCTCTGGGTTATTGAGTAGGGTGGGTGAAGAGACTGGCTGGTGTAACTTGTGGTGTGACACAGACAGGTGTGTGAGACTGGGCACTGCCAGGATGTTGACCACAGGTATCTAGCCCTCTACATCACACCTACTCCTTCTGGCATCACATGTTGTCATGTTGTCATCCATCACTCCATTTATTTGGAAGGCTCACCAATAGACAGACAAAACTACTTATAACGCTCCCTCTTTATAATTCATACTCAGAAAATCAGTAATTGTATCAAGGCCAGGCACACATGTATTTTGTCCAAAAAAATTTTTTTTTTTCTTAAATAGATATATTCTCATAAAGATTGGCAAGAATCCTATTAATTTTAGTGTCTATTCTGGCCGTCCCTCTGGCCGGCCCAGCTTTCTGACAGACTCTCCTGGTCCCACTTCCTCCAGACCACAGCAAGTGGCAACAATCCCTGCCAGACCCCTTCAGTCTCAGTCATTGAGCTTGCAGCTCCAGGGTCCAAGGACCTCCTGCAGACCTGGGGAAGGTAGGAAGCACTGAGGTTCCACACGGCCACATCACTGGTACCCGGACCAACACGATGCCAACAAGAGGCAGCAGAGCACTTCACAGCTCACACACACTGTCATGTGTCCCTCATGCACTTCACAGCTCACACACTGTCACGTGTCCATGCACTTCACAGCTCACACAGTCATGTGTCCTTCATGCACTTCACAGCTCACACACTGTCATGTGTCCATGCACATCATAGCTCACACACACTATCATGTGTCACTCAAACACTTCACAGCTCACACACTGTCATGTGTCCATGCACTTCACAGCTCACACACACTGTCATGTGTCCTTCATGCACTTCACAGCTCACACACACTGCCATGTGTCCTTCATGCACTTCACAGCTCACACACTGTCATGTGTCCTTCATGCACTTCACAGCTCACACACACTGTCATGTATCCCTCATGCACTGTCTTCACAATGAATTCACTGCCCCAATGGCTGTATAAGGCTATAGGACCTATAGCTTTTTTTTTCTAACCACATCTGTGAGTGATTGTACAGCGGTTCAGGGGACAGCAAAAAGTCCAAAGACACTGACACCTGAAGATTCAGTTTCAGTTTCAGTTGCTCAAGGAGGCGTCACTGCGCTCGGACAAACCATATACGCTACACCACATCTGCCAAGCAGATTCCTGACCAGCAGCGTAACCCAACGCGCTTAGTCAGGCCTTGAGAAAAAAAAAAAAAAAAAAAAAGGGGGGGGGGAATAAATAATAGATAAGCTTACATAAATAAATAAATAAATAATAATTATAATATAGAAAAAGGTAGTAGTAATAATAATAGTAATACTAATAAAATGATAATAATAAAAAATAAATAAATAAATAAATAAGACAACAATGGTGATAATTAAGCGAATGAATGTAAAATATGACGACACACATTCACACATACACCCACACATGCATAACAGAAATGCACCAAACATGCAGTTTCACAGATATGAAAGTACAGTCAAATACATATAAACGTACATGAGCTCCAACACACACACACACACACACACACACACACATTACCTTGCACCTCCTCCAACCCCCTCCTCCACACACTCATTTCTAGCCTACGTATCGCAGCTTCCACGGCACACACACACACACACACACACGCACGCAAACACACACTCACAGAGATGAACACTTACTTGTACAAGCACACACATATACGCCCATATCTCCCACCCCCAACCCCCACACATATATACAAAGATATATATATATATATATATATATATATATATATATATATATATATATATATATATATATATATACACCTGAAGAGCACTGCAGTTCCACTCTCACTTCACACTGGACACTAGTCTGACACTGGCCCAGTCCTGCACAGATAGTTGTCAGCTGTCTGTGTCTTTCCCGTTCAACATCTCTCAGTGTTGATATCTTGCTAGGCAACAGGCATTACAGTGTGCAGGGCATGGAGAAAATGTCAGTCTTGGTGGAATTTCATCAGCCATGGGCTGGCTTTCATCTTAGCAGTACTAAATGATTAGCGTTAAGAATTCTTTAAAGTCTATGCAAAGAAGCATTATACATAATGCATGTCAATTGTACCTGAAGGGACTGAAATGACTGGCCAGAGATATGCACAGAGGTATCTGTGCAACATGTGATGTGTGATATCTGTGCACCTCTGGCCAAGGGATATGCACAGATGTGTCATGCTGTGCTCTGTACTGTGCCACAGACTGGTGCACAATGCTGTGTGTTGCAGCCTGTGTCCTATAAATACAGCAGTGTTGATCAATGGGTCATATTTGGTGTTACTGATGCATCCATTAAAACCATTGAACCATTCGTGCATCATTGAGGATAATGAAGTGTGTGTGTGTTTTCTGTATGTCCATGTGAATGGTCATGATGGAAGAGTTGAGAAATGCAGTAGAGCTGGATGATATAAGAGAGGGAGTGGTGTGGAATGTCATTGCTGTCATTTCCTGAGAAATGCAGTAGAGCTGGATGATGTAAGAGAGGGAGTGGTGTGGAATGTCATTGTTGTCATTTCCTGAGATAGGCAGTAGAACTGGGTGATGTAATAGAGGGAGTGGTGTGGAATGTCATTGCTGTCATTTCCTGAGAAAGGCAGTAGAGCTGGATGATGTAATAGAGGGAGTGGTGTGGAATGTCATTGCTGTCATTAACTGAGAAAGGCAGTAGAACTGAGTGATGTAATAGAGGGAGTGGTGTGGAATGTCATTGCTGTCATTAACTGAGAAAGGCAGTAGAGCTGGATGATGTCATAGAGGGAGTGGTGTTGAATGTCATTGCTGTCATTTCCTGAGAAAGGCAGTAGAGCTGGATGATGTCATAGAGGGAGTGGTGTGGAATGTCATTGCTGTCATTTCCTGAGATAGGCAGTAGAGCTGGATGATGTTAGAGAGGGAGTGGTGTGGAATGTCATTGCTGTCATTTCCTGAGATAGGCAGTAGAACTGAGTGATGTAATAGAGGGAGTGGTGTGGAATGTCATTGCTGTCATTTCCTGAGATAGGCAGTAGAGCTGGATGATGTTAGAGAGGGAGTGGTGTGGAATGTCATTGCTGTCATTTCCTGAGATAGGCAGTAGAGCTGGATGATGTTAGAGAGGGAGTGGTGTGGAATGTCATTGCTGTCATTTCCTGAGATAGGCAGTAGAGCTGGATGATGTTAGAGAGGGAGTGGTGTTGAATGTCATTGCTGTCATTTCCTGAGATAGGCAGTAGAACTGGGTGATGTAATAGAGGGAGTGGTGTTGAATGTCATTGCTGCCATTTCCTGAGATAGGCAGTAGAACTGGATGATGTTAGAGAGGGAGTGGTGTGGAATGTCATTGCTGTCATTTCCTGAGATAGGCAGTAGAACTGAGTGATGTAATAGAGGGAGTGGTGTGGAATGTCATTGCTGTCATTTCCTGAGATAGGCAGTAGAGCTGGATGATGTTAGAGAGGGAGTGGTGTGGAATGTCATTGCTGTCATTTCCTGAGATAGGCAGTAGAGCTGGATGATGTTAGAGAGGGAGTGGTGTGGAATGTCATTGCTGTCATTTCCTGAGATAGGCAGTAGAGCTGGATGATGTTAGAGAGGGAGTGGTGTTGAATGTCATTGCTGTCATTTCCTGAGATAGGCAGTAGAACTGGGTGATGTAATAGAGGGAGTGGTGTTGAATGTCATTGCTGCCATTTCCTGAGATAGGCAGTAGAACTGGGTGATGTAATAGAGGGAGTGGTGTGGAATGTCATTGCTGCCATTTCCTGAGATAGGCAGTAGAGCTGGATGATGTTAGAGAGGGAGTGGTGTGGAATGTCATTGCTGTCATTTCCTGAGATAGGCAGTAGAACTGAGTGATGTAATAGAGGGAGTGGTGTGGAATGTCATTGCTGTCATTTCCTGAGATAGGCAGTAGAGCTGGATGATGTTAGAGAGGGAGTGGTGTGGAATGTCATTGCTGTCATTTCCTGAGATAGGCAGTAGAGCTGGATGATGTTAGAGAGGGAGTGGTGTGGAATGTCATTGCTGTCATTTCCTGAGATAGGCAGTAGAGCTGGATGATGTTAGAGAGGGAGTGGTGTTGAATGTCATTGCTGTCATTTCCTGAGATAGGCAGTAGAACTGGGTGATGTAATAGAGGGAGTGGTGTTGAATGTCATTGCTGCCATTTCCTGAGATAGGCAGTAGAACTGGGTGATGTAATAGAGGGAGTGGTGTGGAATGTCATTGCTGCCATTTCCTGAGATAGGCAGTAGAGCTGGATGATGTAATTGGAATTGGAATGGTTTATTCACAATCAGGCCAGAGCCCTTAGTGAAGGGGGTATACGTAAACATAATACAACTCAGCGAAAACACATAAACAAATAAGCATTAATATAGACAACAAACCATGCATTGTATCCGTGGAAATATATAGACAACAAAAAATACATTATAACTGTTTTACAAAGTAACAATTTCTCTTGATTTGAATGCCTTATATAAGAATATCGAAAAATTATGTACGTCATTGATCATGCTCTGGATGATGTGAGAGAGGCAGAGTGGTGTGGAATGTCAGTGCTGTCATGTCCCCTGTTCCCCTGGTGTTGCTGGTGTGGGGCAGCCTGTGTCAACTGGAGCACGGCCTGTGTGACTGCCACGCTGTGCATGTCAATAAGGTGGACGCTGTTTGTGCTTGGAAATATTCTTCCTAGTCTGCCTGAATTCACATGTGTTGTTTTGTGGGTTTTTTTGTTCCTGAAATTGTATGCCATGCTTGTATAAATAAGCTGTGTACAGAGTCTCTGGTTTATTTATTGTGTAATTTATTTTTGGCTGGTTTCTTGTAACTTTTTGGTTGGGGGAGGGGGGCTGTTGGTACAGCAAGGCAGAACTGCTGTGGACAGAACTTGAAAGGCTAGTTTTCACCTGATCCTGCGTTTCGCTCTCTTTTCTTTATTTCCATGTAGATTTATATATAGATAGAGAGAGAGTGAGAGAGATATTAGTGTCCTATCCATACTGTGTGTTTGAAGAGAGTTGCCTTCATTAAGAATGCAGTCCACTGGTGCTTTACTGGGTTGTATTGTTTGTTTGTTTTTTCTCTTGTTTTTTTTTCTTCCCTTGTCCATGTTCAATATACACTGCAGATATAAGCAGCTCTTGATGTTGTGTAAATATCAGCTGTTTGATTGAAAGGCGAGTGTGTGTATGTGCGCGTGTGCGTGTGTGTGTGCGTGTGTGTGTGACCAAGAGAGAGACAGAGCAGAGGTTAAAGTGTATATTTAAGTTTGTAAAAAAAATAATTAAAAAAAAATCAAAACTTTCTCATTGCTTCTCTTCCTAATCATTTTTTTTTTTTTTTAATTTGTTGCAAGTGCCTGTGAAAGCATGAAATAAGTTTGCTGCTGTTTGTTCAGGGTGAGACACCTGTCAGTTTGAAGATTTTGTATGGTGTTTGAGTTTTTATAACAATGTTTGTATGTCAGTTTATGTATTTTAAATACAGTTGTCTCAAAGTTGGTTGTTGTTTGTTTTGTTGTTGTTTTTTGTACAACAGATCTGTAATTTTAATTATCTTAATGTCTGTTGTGTGCAGGAGTTTGATCATTTCACATTTGTTTCAATGTCTGTGTGTTTGGGTTTTTTTTAATTTTGTTTTTGTGCACCAGTTGTGTAATTTCTTGGTTGTTTTTGTGCCTATTTTGTTTTTGTATCAGTTGATTATTTCACTGTTTTTGTTTGTTGGTTGTTGTTTTTTTTATACGGATACTTACATATATAGCACCTGTCCTTGGTCAGAGACCAAGCTGTAAGCACTTTACAAACACGGGGTCATTTGCACAACATGCTGCCTACCTGGGTAGAGCCAACTGATGGCTGCTACTGGGTGGTCATCATTCGTTTCCTGTGTCACGCACGCATACACACGCACACATACACACTCCGACAGACATATAACACTGTTTCTCCATGTCTGTGTTGTTTTCATGTTGGTTTCGTGTGTATTTAACAGTTTGTTCCATCAGTCCATGTTTGTTTGGGGTTTTTTTGTTTTGTTTTTTTCAGGGGTATGTTGTTGTTTTTGTTTTTTTAATTTTGTACATATTCTTTTTTGTGCATAGATTGAACAGTTTATGTACCTATGACTGAGATGATATGAACAGTTACTGCTGATGTGAGAATATGATGAGATTGTCAGTTATGTTGTTCCCTTTAGGTCATCCCCCCCACTCTCCATCTCTCTCTCTCTCTGTCTTCCTTTTCTCAACACCCCTCCCCCACCCCCAATCCCCCAGCCCACCCCATCCGTCTGTCTGTCCCTCCTGTCTTGGAGAGTATGTGACACATTGATCACTAGGGACTTTGATACTGGCTCCACCTCCAGGATACTAGTAGAGTGGATGTTGAAGTCATGTGCTGGGCTGTGGTAGTGTCCTTGTCTCTCTTTTCCTTCTTTTCCAGGGGGTAGAAATCCTCCCATACCATCCTCTTGAAACCCTGAATGTGTTCTGCGCTGACAGTTTGAGGTCACAGAACCACCAGACATGTTGTGATAGATAATGTTGAAAGTATACTTTGTTTAGGAATGTCATTTTCAGTTTCCATTCGTCATGGGTTTTTTTTTTGGGGGGGGGGGGGGGGGTGTGGGGGGGGGGGGGGCAGGGGGGATGTGTGTGGGAGGGTGCCCGGGTCATGGGGGCGTGTTGGGGGGGTGTCTCTTTTTTTTCAAAGATTTTCAAGCATCTGAACTGTCCGTACTGTGTCCTAAATGAAGAGACCAGCCCACAAGGCAAAGAGACCAGAACCAGATGACTGTCCGTGGTTGCAGGCACCAGACATTGTGCCTCCATGATCATTGTTCATGAATTTCCCAGTGTCCACAGGTGGTGATTTGTGATGGCATGAGGACTCTGAACAGCCAAGGCATCATCAGCTGCAGCACAACTGTCTGAACATTATGGATTCTTCCAGTTTCGTGGGAACAGCTGTTGAGTTGTTTTTCGAATGAAGAATCACAGAACTACACCTGAGTCATTGTGTGTGTTGTTGTGAGTGAAAGAGTTGTTTGTTTGCAGTGTCACCTGCAGGTGTGTGTAGAGACGTATTTAGCCCCAAAGAACACACAACTCCGTGCACAGTAGTGAAGCCAAGAAGCAAGATGTGCAGAAGAAAAAGTCTGTGAGTAATGATAAAAATGAATTATCTGGCCAAGGGAATGCTGGCTATGGGCAGCACAGCTAAAGCTGTGATGGCCTTGGTTCAGGGTTTCACCATGGTCACGCCATAAAGCTGTGTTGGTCTTTGCTTAGTGCAGGGGTTTCACCTTGGTCACACCATGTTGTGCTGTACCATGTGCGGCAGAGAAACACAGTGACTGTTCTGTTTGGATCAGACAGTGTGTGTACCATGTGTGGCAGAGAAACAGTGACTGTTTGGATCAGACAGTGTGTGTACCATGTGTGGCAGAGGAACACAGTCACTGTTCTGTTTGGATCAGACAGTGTGTGTACCATGTGTGGCAGAGGAACACAGTCACTGTTCTGTTTGGATCAGACAGTGTGTGTACCATGTGTGGCAGAGGAACACAGTCACTGTTCTGTTTGGATCAGACAGTGTGTGTACCATGTGTGGCAGAGGAACACAGTCACTGTTCTGTTTGGATCAGACAGTGTGTGTACCATGTGTGGCAGAGGAACACAGTCACTGTTCTGTTTGGATCAGACAGTGTGTGTACCATGTGTGGCAGAGGAACACAGTCACTGTTCTGTTTGGATCAGACAGTGTGTTTACCATGTGTGGCAGAGAAACAGTGACTGTTTGGATCAGACAGTGTGTGTACCATGTGTGGCAGAGAAACAGTGACTGTTTGGATCAGACAGTGTGTGTACCATGTGTGGCAGAGGAACACAGTCACTGTTCTGTTTGGATCAGACAGTGTGTGTACCATGTGTGGCAGAGGAACACAGTCACTGTTCTGTTTGGATCAGACAGTGTGTGTACCATGTGTGGCAGAGGAACACAGTCACTGTTCTGTTTGGATCAGACAGTGTGTGTACCATGTGTGGCAGAGGAACACAGTCACTGTTCTGTTTGGATCAGACAGTGTGTGTACCATGTGTGGCAGAGGAACAGTGACTGTTCTGTTTGGATCAGACAGTGTGTGTACCATGTGTGGCAGAGGAACAGTCACTGTTCTGTTTGGATCAGACCGTGTGTGTACCATGTGTGGCAGAGGAACACAGTCACTGTTCTGTTTGGATCAGACAGTGTGTGTACCATGTGTGGCAGAGGAACACAGTCACTGTTCTGTTTGGATCAGACAGTGTGTGTACCATGTGTGGCAGAGGAACAGTCACTGTTCTGTTTGGATCAGACAGTGTGTGTACCATGTGTGGCAGAGGAACACAGTCACTGTTCTGTTTGGATCAGACAGTGTGTGTACCATGTGTGGCAGAGGAACACAGTCACTGTTCTGTTTGGATCAGACAGTGTGTGTACCATGTGTGGCAGAGGAACACAGTCACTGTTCTGTTTGGATCAGACAGTGTGTGTACCATGTGTGGCAGAGGAACACAGTCACTGTTCTGTTTGGATCAGACAGTGTGTGTACCATGTGTGGCAGAGGAACACAGTCACTGTTCTGTTTGGATCAGACAGTGTGTACCATGTGTGGCAGAGAAACAGTGACTGTTTGGATCAGACAGTGTGTGTACCATGTGTGGAGGTGAAGTGAAACCATGGCTGGTGAGATACACAACTCCTTGACAAACAGAACATGAATGATCACACACACACACACACACACACACACACACACACACAGAGTATACATACACAGAAAACTTTTCAATATTTATTGACAAAAAACAACAAAAACAATTGCTAAAACAAAATATACTGAATAAGTTGAAATTTTTCTTCTAGGAGTGATTGTATGTGTTTATCTGATTGATTTCCAAGGGGATGGTCTATTCACTTTTCATTATCATTCCCTCCTTTCGCCCTCTCTCTCTCTCCTCCCTCCCTCCTTCTCTCTCCTTTACAGTGTAGAAGAACTCTTCTGGATATATATATATTTATCTGTATATATTACAGGTAAGGGAACATATAAAGACTTGTTCCAAAACCAAATACATGTGCATGCACTGATGCACAGCATATACAGGACAACACCATGACCATGTCTGGAGTGTTGTGGAAAGATTTCATGACAAGTAATAGTAACATGTACATAGACAGCAGCTGATTAAAACAAAACAAACAAACAAACAAAAAAAACAAAACAAAAAAAAAATCAACAACTACAAAGCCCTAAGCCATTTAATTAATACTGCATAGCTGCCATATACTACTAACAAGAACCGAGAAACACACTCATTCACACACACACACACACACACACACAAAGGTGAGGAGGGATAGAATGAGTTCTGAGACGGACACAAACAAGTCAATGGTATGACATCATCCGTAGATATTATACAGTTAGCCAACCATCTCCCATACATAGTGGAACATGTACAAGAAACTAAAAACTTTTAAGAAAAAAAAAACAACCCAAACGATTATTTAAAATATAAACAAAAATCCAGGTGTCTGACGCCTCCAGCATTACGTCCCCTTATGTGGCGTTCTGGCAGCCCCAGTTGTCTCCCCTCACAGTTCTGGACTGCAGGGGCAGCAGCCTGCAACAGGAACAAGGCACGAGATGTGGGTGTCCACGGACCAGGACCACTCAGACCACACTGCTGTCAGCAGTGGGCACACAGTCATCCTGCCTCTTCCACACTGTCACAAAGCAGGGGCCCCAACACTACATGCAGCCCTGTGGACTCCCCTACTGCTGAACTGGCCTGAGGATTGCTCACATCCTGTGGAAGTGTAGGCCTGTCTGGTCAGGGTTACAGTGTGGTAGGTGTTATCACATCCCGTGGAAGTGTAGGCCTGTCTGGTCATGGTTACAGTATGGGAAAACAGGTGTGATCACATCCTTTGGAAGTGTAGGCCTGTCTGGTCAGGGTTACAGTGTTGGAAAACAGGTGTGATCACATCCCGTGGAAGTGTAGTCCTGTCTGGTCAGGGTTACAGTGTGGGAAAACAGGTGTGATCACATCCTGTGGAAGTGTAGGCCTGTCTGGTCAGGGTTACAGTGTGGGAAAACAGGTGTGATCACATCCCGTGGAAGTATAAGCCGGCCTGGTCAGGGTTACAGTGTGGGAAAACAGGTGTGATCACATCCCGTGGAAGTGTAGGCCTGTCTGGTCAGGGTTACAGTGTGGGAAAACAGGCGTGATCACATGGACAACTGACCCTAGGCGCCACTAAGACGACGATTAATTGAACCCATTAATCCAGCATCAATTAACTGACTGTGACAAAGCACACGTGTGTGCGCACAGACACGCACATACACACACATACAGTCACACAGGACGTGGGCACACACACACACACACACAATGTGCACACACATGTACACACACTGACAGACTGATTCAGATAAACGCACTGGCGTGCAAGTGCACACACACACACACCGACTGACACTTGCACATAAACACATCTCTTACACTCAAATAAACACACTGACGCATGTGCACGTGCACACACACACAGACACGCCACTCGGTCTCACCACTTTTGGCAGTATCGGACATTGCTTGGGCGGCATGGCCCAAGGACCTTCCTTTCAGCAAAGCGTTGGCGCCTCTCACCACTGCCTTCAGCGGGGCGCCCCATCCCCCTGTGTCACAGAACATGCTGCGTCACACACCCCTGTGTCACAGAACATGCTGCGTCACACACCCCTGTGTCACAGAACATGCCGCGTCACACACCCCTGTGTCACAGAACATGCCGCGTCACACACCCCTGTGTCACAGAACATGCCGCGTCACACACCCCTGTGTCACAGAACATGCTGCGTCACACACCCCTCATGCTGCGTCACACACCTCTGTGTCACAGAACATGCCGCGTCACACACCCCTCATGCTGCGTCACACACCTCTGTGTCACAGAACATGCTGCGTCACTGCCCCCGCCTACAGTTTTACGTCATTAATTTACGGCCTCCCAACCCAGTTCAGTCTACCCCCTCTCCCCCTCCTTCTTTCGTCATCCATTCTGAGACAAGGCAGGAAAATGACAAAGATAGTGAGCGTGTGTTCGAAGAACTGATGAAATATGCGTTGTGAACGATCACGTCATCCAGCAAAAGTACTGATATGAAAGCATCCTCTGATCATGGTATGAATATAATTCAGAAAATAAAATTTCCGTATAACATATCTACGTATCAGATTGGTACAGTTATAATCAAAAGGAAGCAAATCCTTTCATTCTCTGATAATAGTTTGAATATAATCCAGATTACAAAATTTCTGTATGATACGAGTATATCTACGTAACAGTTTGGTACAGTCCTGATCAAAAGGCAGCAAGTAATTCCGATCTTCAAAACAGCGTTTTCTCTTCAGTCTTTTTAGATAGTTAACTTGTAGCAAGATAAATTTCTGGTGTGAATTGGATAACGTTTTTTGAGTGTTGGATCTTTCCAGTTTTGTCTCGGAGCATCTAAAGCTGGACAACAACAAAAACAAAGAACAATTTTGTTTTCATGTTTTGAGTCAGAGACATTTCATTTGCAGCTTTTCTTTACATCTTCAACAATATACTGCTAAGTAGATATACCACACCGGCTACCATTCCCTCCCGTATATCATTTATATATAAACACACACACACACACACACACACACACACACACACAGACGGGGGGGGGGGGGGGGGGGGCAGAGACATGGAGAAAGGGAGAGGTGAGTGCCCACCTTCACAGGGGCAGCACCGTTGTTTGGCGGAGCCCATCCCCAACCAGCATGACGCCACCAGCACCAGCACCATCAGCACGTGCACCCCGTTCTGCCGCATCGTTATCTCCCTGTCGTCGGTCTGCCTGCTGCTGTACCTGACACCGTGACCACCCGCTGACAGATATCACTGTGTGTGTGTGTGTGTGATCCACACAAATCACACTCTGCTTACAGACATCACTGTGTGTGTGTCACGGTGTGTGTGTGTGTGTGTGTGTGTGTGTGCCGGTGGGCGCGCGCCCCCTTCACAAAAATCACACCCCGTTTACAGACATCACTGTATGTATGTGTGTGTGTGTGTGTGTGTTCCCTGCACACAAAGCACACACCAGTAACAGTCATCGCTTAGTGAAACGCCAGGACTGTTGTAATGCATATTACACTAAAAGAAAAAAAGTTAATTAACAAATGACAAAGTGCTGGATAGACCGACACACCCAGTAACGATACCCACCTCCGTTACACAAGTAGGCTACTGAGAATTTTAAATCAATAATAAAATGTGTATACCCAATTCAGTACGACAAGAAGAAGGGGGAAAGAGAAGGAAGCTGAAGGAAGAGGGGTGAGGGTGGGAGGCGGGTGGAGAAAGAGGAGGGAGGGTGGAGGTGGGGTGAAGGAAGCCACAAACACACAAGCACAAGAGGAAGGATGCCGAAGAAGAAGAAGACGCAGAGAAGGGCTTCTTTGGTGTCCAACGACACGACACTGTTCCCCTGAAGTTGTTTCAGTTTCAGTTTCAGTAGCTCAAGGAGGCGTCACTGCGTTTGGACAAAACCATATACGCCACACCACATCTGCCAAGCAGATGCCTGACCAGCAGCGTAACCCAACGCGCTTAGTCAGGCCTTGAGAAAAAAAGAGAAAAAAAAAAAAAAAAGAAAAAAAAAGGGAATAAATAATAGATAAGCTTACATAAATAAATAAATAATAATTATAATATAGAAAAAGGTAGTAGTAATAATAATAATAATAATACTAATAAAAAAAAAGACAAGAAAAAAAAGACAACAATGATGATAAATAAGCAAATAAATGTAAAACATGAAGACACACATTCACACATACACCCACACATGCATAACAGATATGCACCAAACATGCAGTTTCACAGAAACTGAAGTTGTGTCAACAAAGACCTTTCTTTTCCGAACTCAAAGATCAGCCCACACGGAAAAAAAACAACCCAGAACAAAGCACTGACCTGGCTGTGGATCTGAGATGTGGTCAGGCGGTGAGTTGTGGAAGTTATGCGAGTTCCCAGTCTGTGACTGTGGCCGGCAGCTGGGGAAGAACGATGAAGATGCGAAGGGTGTGAAGTGAAAGTCTGTGACTGTAGGGCTGCAGCTGGGGAAGTGCAATCAAGGTGCGAAGGATATGAAGTGAAGATACTGGAGGCATCGAGCCAGTTTGTGCAGACACTTTATATAGACAGGTCTGTTTACTTTACAGCTACTTTCGTTTTCCTCGGGTTTTGGCCACTGATCTGGAACTGAATATTTTTAGATCAGTGGTTTGTGGCTGATATGGTCAGGGCTAGAGTTTCCGCTGGGGAATTTGTTTGGCGGGACTGCCGCTGAGCGCGCGCATGACTTAATGGTTGGTTGGTTGGAGAAGTCAGTGCTGCTTGTTGCGTGTAGCAAGGTCAGGGTCACTTAGTGCTGACATACATTGACACTGTGTTTGTCGCCATGTTGTTGGTCACTTAGTGCTGACATACATTGACACTGTGTTTGTCGCCATGTTGTTGGTCATTTAGTGCTGACAAACATTGACACTGTGTTTGTCGTCTTGTTGTTGGTCATTTAGTGCTGACATACATTGACACTGTGTTTGTCGCCATGTTGTTGGTCATTTAGTACTGACAAACATTGACACTGTGTTTGTCGCCATGTTGTTGGTCACTTAGTGCTGACAAACATTGACACTGTGTTTGTCGCCTTGTTGTTGGTCATTTAGTGCTGACATACATTGACACTGTGTTTGTCGCCTTGTTGGTCATTTAGTGCTGACAAACATTGACAGTGTTTGTCGCCATGTTGTTGGTCACTTAGTGCTGACAAACATTGACACTGTGTTTGTCGCCTTGTTGTTGGTCATTTAGTGCTGACATACATTGACACTGTGTTTGTCGCCATGTTGTTGGTCACTTAGTGCTGACAAACATTGACACTGTGTTTGTCGCCATGTTGTTGGTCATTTAGTGCTGACAAACATTGACACTGTGTTTGTCGCCATGTTGTTGGTCATTTAGTGCTGACATACATTGACACTGTGTTTGTCGCCATGTTGTTGGTCATTTAGTGCTGACATACATTGACACTGTGTTTGTCGCCATGTTGTTGGTCATTTAGTGCTGACATACATTGACACTGTGTTTGTCGCCATGTTGTTGGTCACTTAGTGCTGACAAACATTGACAGTGTTTGTCGCCATGTTGTTGGTCATTTAGTTCTGACATACATTGACACTGTGTTTGTCGCCATGTTGTTGGTCATTTAGTGCTGACAAACATTGACACTGTGTTTGTCGCCATGTTGTTGGTCATTTAGTGCTGACAAACATTGACACTGTGTTTGTCGCCATGTTGTTGGTCACTTAGTGTTGACATACATTGACACTGTGTTTGTCGCCTTGTTGTTGGTCACTGTGTCTGTATGTCACTGTTGTTGTTGGTCACTGTGTCTGTATGTCACTGTTGTTGTTGGTCACTGTGTCTGTATGTCACCGTTGTTGTTGGTCACTGTGTCACTGTTGTTGTTGGTCACTGTGTCTGTATGTCACTGTTGTTGTTGGTCACTGTGTCTGTATGTCACTGTTGTTGTTGGTCACTGTGTCTGTATGTCACTGTTGTTGTTGGTCACTGTGTCTGTATGTCACTGTTGTTTGTCACTGTGTCTGTATGTTACTGTTGTTGTTGGTCACTGTGTCTGTATGTCACTGTTGTTGTTGGTGACTGTGTCTGTATGTCACTGTTGTTGTTGGTCACTGTGTCTGTATGTCACTGTTGTTGGTGACTGTGTCTGTATGTCACTGTTGTTGTTGGTCACTGTGTCTGTATGTCACTGTTGTTGGTGACTGTGTCTGTATGTCACTGTTGTTGTTGGTCACTGTGTCTGTATGTCACTGTTGTTGTTGGTGACTGTGTCTGTATGTCACTGTTGTTGGTGACTGTGTCTGTATGTCACTGTTGTTGTTGGTCACTGTGTCTGTATGTCACTGTTGTTGTTGGTCACTGTGTCTGTATGTCACTGTTGTTGGTGACTGTGTCTGTATGTCACTGTTGTTGTTGGTCACTGTGTCTGTATGTCACTGTTGTTGGTGGTCACTGTGTCTGTATGTCACTGTTGTTGGTCACTGTGTCTGTATGTCACTGTTGTTGTTGGTCACTGTGTCTGTATGTTACTGTTGTTGTTGGTCACTGTGTCTGTATGTTACTGTTGTTGTTGGTCACTGTGTCTGTATGTCACTGTTGTTGTTGGTGACTGTGTCTGTATGTCACTGTTGTTGTTGGTGACTGTGTCTGTATGTCACTGTTGTTGGTGACTGTGTCTGTATGTCACTGTTGTTGTTGGTGACTGTGTCTGTATGTCACTGTTGTTGTTGGTCACTGTGTCTGTATGTCACTGTTGTTGTTGGTGACTGTGTCTGTATGTCACTGTTGTTGGTGACTGTGTCTGTATGTCACTGTTGTTGTTGGTCACTGTGTCTGTATGTCACTGTTGTTGTTGGTCACTGTGTCTGTATGTCACTGTTGTTGGTGACTGTGTCTGTATGTCACTGTTGTTGTTGGTCACTGTGTCTGTATGTCACTGTTGTTGTTGGTCACTGTGTCTGTATGTCACTGTTGTTGGTGACTGTGTCTGTATGTCACTGTTGTTGTTGGTCACTGTGTCTGTATGTCACTGTTGTTGTTGGTCACTGTGTCTGTATGTCACTGTTGTTGTTGGTGACTGTGTCTGTATGTCACTGTTGTTGGTGACTGTGTCTGTATGTCACTGTTGTTGTTGGTGACTGTGTCTGTATGTCACTGTTGTTGGTCACTGTGTCTGTATGTCACTGTTGTTGTTGGTCACTGTGTCTGTATGTCACTGTTGTTGGTGACTGTGTCTGTATGTTACTGTTGTTGTTGGTGACTGTGTCTGTATGTCACTGTTGTTGTTGGTGACTGTGTCTGTATGTCACTGTTGTTGTTGGTCACTGTGTCTGTATGTCACTGTTGTTGTTGGTCACTGTGTCTGTATGTCACTGTTGTTGTTGGTCACTGTGTCTGTATGTCACTGTTGTTTGTCACTGTGTCTGTATGTTACTGTTGTTGTTGGTCACTGTGTCTGTATGTCACTGTTGTTGTTGGTGACTGTGTCTGTATGTCACTGTTGTTGTTGGTGACTGTGTCTGTATGTCACTGTTGTTGTTGGTGACTGTGTCTGTATGTCACTGTTGTTTGTCACTGTGTCTGTATGTCACTGTTGTTGTTGGTGACTGTGTCTGTATGTCACTGTTGTTGGTGACTGTGTCTGTATGTCACTGTTGTTGTTGGTCACTGTGTCTGTATGTCACTGTTGTTGTTGGTCACTGTGTCTGTATGTCACTGTTGTTGGTCACTGTGTCTGTATGTCACTGTTGTTGTTGGTCACTGTGTCTGTATGTCACTGTTGTTGTTGGTCACTGTGTCTGTATGTCACTGTTGTTGGTCACTGTGTCTGTATGTCACTGTTGTTGTTGGTGACTGTGTCTGTATGTCACTGTTGTTGGTCACTGTGTCTGTATGTCACTGTTGTTGTTGGTCACTGTGTCTGTATGTCACTGTTGTTGGTCACTGTGTCTGTATGTCACTGTTGTTGGTGACTGTGTCTGTATGTTACTGTTGTTGTTGGTGACTGTGTCTGTATGTCACTGTTGTTGTTGGTGGACTGTGTCTGTATGTCACTGTTGTTGTTGGTCACTGTGTCTGTATGTCACTGTTGTTGTTGGTCACTGTGTCTGTATGTCACTGTTGTTGTTGGTCACTGTGTCTGTATGTCACTGTTGTTGGTGACTGTGTCTGTATGTTACTGTTGTTGTTGGTGACTGTGTCTGTATGTCACTGTTGTTGTTGGTGACTGTGTCTGTATGTTACTGTTGTTGTTGGTGACTGTGTCTGTATGTCACTGTTGTTGTTGGTGACTGTGTCTGTATGTTACTGTTGTTGTTGGTGACTGTGTCTGTATGTCACTGTTGTTGTTGGTGACTGTGTCTGTATGTCACTGTTGTTGTTGGTGACTGTGTCTGTATGTCACTGTTGTTGTTTGTCACTGTGTCTGTATGTCACTGTTGTTGTTGGTGACTGTGTCTGTATGTCACTGTTGTTGGTGACTGTGTCTGTATGTCACTGTTGTTGGTGACTGTGTCTGTATGTCACTGTTGTTGGTCACTGTGTCTGTATGTCACTGTTGTTGTTGGTCACTGTGTCTGTATGTCACTGTTGTTGTTGGTGACTGTGTCTGTATGTCACTGTTGTTGTTGGTCACTGTGTCTGTATGTCACTGTTGTTTTTGGTGGACTGTGTCTGTATGTCACTGTTGTTGGTCACTGTGTCTGTATGTCACTGTTTGTAGTTGGTCAGTGTGTCTGTATGTCACTGTTGTTGTTGGGACTGTGTCTGTATGTCACTGTTGTTGTTGGTGACTGTGTCTGTATGTCACTGTTGTTGGTCCACTGTGTCTGTATGTCACTGTTGTTGTTGTCACTGTGTCTGTATGTCACTGTTGTTGTTTTGGGTCAGTGTGTCTGTATGTCACTGTTGTTGTTGGTCAGTGTGTCTGTATGTCACTGTTGTTGTTGTGTCAGTGTGTCTGTATGTCACTGTTGTTGGTCACTGTGTCTGTATGTCACTGTTGTTGTTGGTGACTGTGTCTGTATGTCACTGTTGTTGTTGGTCACTGTGTCTGTATGTCACTGTTGTTGTGGTGACTGTGTCTGTATGTCACTGTTGTTGGTGACTGTGTCTGTATGTCAATGTGTTGTTGGTCACTGTGTCTGTATGTCACTGTTGTTGTTGGTCACTGTGTCTGTATGTCACTGTTGTTGGTGACTGTGTCTGTATGTCACTGTTGTTGTTGGTCACTGTGTCTGTATGTCACTGTTGTTGTGGTCACTGTGTCTGTATGTCACTGTTGTTGGTGACTGTGTCTGTATGTCACTGTTGTTGTTGGTCACTTGTGTCTGTAATGTCACTGTTGTTGTTGGTCACTGTGTCTGTATGTCACTGTTGTTGTTGGTGACTGTGTCTGTATGTCACTGTTGTTGGTGACTGTGTCTGTATGTCACTGTTGTTGTTGGTGACTGTGTCTGTATGTCACTGTTGTTTGTCACTGTGTCTGTATGTCACTGTTGTTGTTGGTCACTGTGTCTGTATGTCACTGTTGTTGTGTGACTGTGTCTGTATGTTACTGTTGTTGTTGGTGACTGTGTCTGTATGTCACTGTTGTTGTTGGTGACTGTGTCTGTATGTCACTGTTGTTGTTGGTCACTGTGTCTGTATGTCACTGTTGTTGTTGGTCACTGTGTCTGTATGTCACTGTTGTTGTTGGTCACTGTGTCTGTATGTCACTGTTTTGTTGGTGACTGTGTCTGTATGTCACTGTGTTGTTGTGACTGTGCTGTATGTCACTGTTGTTGTTGGTGACTGTGTCTGTATGTCACTGTTGGTTGTTGGTGACTGTGTCTGTATGTCACTGTTGTTGTTGTGAACTGTGTGTCTGATATGTCACTGTTGTTTGTTGTGACTGTGTCTGTATGTCACTGTTGTTGGTGACTGTGTCTGTATGTCACTGTTGTTGTGACTGTGTCTGTATGTCACTGGTTGTTTGTTGGTCACTGTGTCTGTATGTCACTGTTGTTGTTGGTGGACTGTGTCTGTATGTCACTGTTGTTGGTCACTGTGTCTGTATGTCACTGTTGTTGTTGGTCACTGTGTCTGTATGTCACTGTTGTTGTTGGTCACTGTGTCTGTATGTCACTGTGTTGGTGACTGTGTCTGTATGTCACGGTTGTTGTTGGTGACTGTGTCTGTATGTCACTGTTGTTGGTCACTGTGTCTGTATGTCACTTGTGGTTGTTGGTCACTGTTGTCTGTATGTCACTGTTGTTGGTGACTGTGTCTGTATGTCACTGTTGTTGGTGACCTGTGTCTGTATGTTACTGTTGTTGTTGGTGACTGTGTCTGTATGTCACTGTTGTTGTTGGGTGACTGTGTCTGTAAGTCACTGTTGTTGTTGGTCACTGTGTCTGTATGTCACTGTTGTTGTTGGTCACTGTGTCTGTATGTCACTGTTGTTGTTGGTCACTGTGTCTGTATGTTACTGTTTGTTGTTGGTGACTGTGTCTGTATGTCACTGTTGTTGTTGGTGACTGTGTCTGTATGTTACTGTTGTTTGTTGGTGACTGTGTCTGTATGTCACTGTTGTTGTTGGTGACTGTGGTCTGTATGTTACTGTTGTTGTTGGTGACTGTGTCTGTATGTCACTGTTGTTGTTGGTGACTGTGTCTGTATGTCTCTGTTGTTGTTGGTGACTGTGTCTGTATGTCACTGTTGTTGTTTGTCACTGTGTCTGTATGTCACTGTTGTTGTTGGTGACTGTGTCTGTATGTCACTGTTGTTGTGTGACTGTGTCTGTATGTCACTGTTGTTGGTGGACTGTGTCCTGTATGTCACTGTTGTTGGTCACTGTGTCTGTATGTCACTGTTGTTGTTGGTCACTGTGTCTGTATGTCACTGTTGTTGTTGGTGACTGTGTCTGTATGTCACTGTTGTTGTTGGTCACTGTGTCTGTATGTCACTGTTGTTTTGGTGACTGTGTCCTGTATGTCACTGTTGTTGGTCACTGTGTCTGTATGTCACTGTTGTTGTTGGTCACTGTGTCTGTATGTCACTGTTGTTGTTGGTCAGTGTGGTCTGTATGTCACTGTTGTTGTTGGTGACTGTGTCTGTATGTCACTGTTGTTGTTGGTGACTGTGTCTGTATGTCACTGTTGTTGGTCACTGTGTCTGTATGTCACTGTTGTTGTTGGTCACTGTGTCTGTATGTCACTGTTGTTGTTTTGGTCAGTGTGTCTGTATGTCCACTGTTGTTGTTGGTCAGTGTGTCTGTATGTCACTGTTGTTGTTGGTCAGTGTGTCTGTATGTCACTGTTGTTGGTCACTGTGTCTGTATGTCACTGTTGTTGTTGGTCACTGTGTCTGTATGTCACTGTTGTTGTTGGTCACTGTGTCTGTATGTCACGTTGTTGTTGGTGACTGTGTCTGTATGTCACTGTTGTTGGTGACTGTGTCTGTATGTCACTGTTGTTGTTGGTCACTGTGTCTGTATGTCACTGTTGTTGGTGACTGTGTCTGTATGTCACTGTTGTTGTTGGTGACTGTGTCTGTATGTCACTGTTGTTGGTCACTGTGTCTGTATGTCACTGTTTGTTGTTGGTCACTGTGTCTGTATGTCACTGTTGTTGTTGGTCACTGTGTCTGTATGTCACTGTTGTTGTTGGTCACTGTGGTCTGTATGTCACTGTTGTTGTTGGTGACTGTGTCTGTATGTTACTGTTGTTGTTGGTGACTGTGTCTGTATGTCAGCTGTTGTTGTTGGGTCACTGTGTCTGTATGTTACTGTTGTTGTTGGTCACTGTGTCTGTATGTTACTGTTGTTGTTGGTGACTGTGTCTGTATGTCACTGTTGTTGGTGACTGTGTCTGTATGTCACTGTTGTTGTTGGGTCACTGTGTCTGTATGTCACTGTTGTTGTTGGTCCACTGTGTCTGTATGTCACTGTTGTTGTTGGTCAGTGTGTCTGTATGTCACTGTTGTTGTTGGTCACTGTGTCTGTATGTTACTGTTGTTGTTGGTGACTGTGTCTGTATGTCACTGTTGTTGTTGGTCACTGTGTCTGTATGTCACTGTTGTTGTTGGTCACTGTGTCTGTATGTCACTGTTGTTGTTGGTCACTGTGTCTGTATGTCACTGTTGTTGGTGACTGTGTCTGTATGTTACGTTGTTGTTGGTGACTGTGTCTGTATGTCACTGTTGTTGTTGGTGACTGTGTCGTGTATGTCACTGTTGTTGTTGGTGACTGTGTCTGTATGTCACTGTTGTTGTTGGTGACTGTGTCTGTATGTTACTGTTGTTGTTGGTGACTGTGTCTGTATGTCACTGTTGTTGTTGGTGACTGTGTCTGTATGTCACTGTTGTTGTTGGTGGACTGTGTCTGTATGTTACTGTTGTTGTTGGGTGACTGTGTCTGTATGTCACTGTTGTTGTTGGTGACTGTGTCTGTATGTCACTGTTGTGGTTGGTGACTGTGTCTGTATGTCACTGTTGTTTGTCACTGTGTCTGTATGTCACTGTTGTTGTTGGTGACTGTGTCTGTATGTCACTGGTTGTTGGTGACTGTGTCTGTATGTCACTGTTGTTGGTGACTGTGTCTGTATGTCACTGTTGTTGTTGGTCACTGTGTCTGTATGTCACTGTTGTTGTTGGTGACTGTGTCTGTATGTCACTGTTGTTGGTCACTGTGTCTGTATGTCACTGTTGTTGTTGGTCACTGTGTCTGTATGTCACTGTTGTTGTTGGTCACTGTGTCTGTATGTCACTGTTGTTGTTGGTCACTGTGTCTGTATGTCACTGTTGTTGTTGGTCACTGTGTCTGTATGTCACTGTTGTTGGTGACTGTGTCTGTATGTCACTGTTGTTGTTGGTGACTGTGTCTGTATGTCACTGTTGTTGGTCACTGTGTCTGTATGTCACTGTTGTTGTTGGTCACTGTGTCTGTATGTCACTGTTGTTGGTGACTGTGTCTGTATGTCACTGTTGTTGGTGACTGTGTCTGTATGTACTGTTGTTGTTGGTGACTGTGTCTGTATGTCACTGTTGTTGTTGGTGACTGTGTCTGTATGTCACTGTTGTTGTTGGTCACTGTGTCTGTATGTCACTGTTGTTGTTGGTCACTGTGTCTGTATGTCACTGTTGTTGTTGGTCACTGTGTCTGTATGTCACTGTTGTTGGTGACTGTGTCTGTATGTTACTGTTGTTGTTGGTGACTGTGTCTGTATGTCACTGTTGTTGTTGGTGACTGTGTCTGTATGTTACTGTTGTTGTTGGTGACTGTGTCTGTATGTCACTGTTGTTGTTGGTGACTGTGTCTGTATGTTACTGTTGTTGTTGGTGACTGTGTCTGTATGTCACTGTTGTTGTTGGTGACTGTGTCTGTATGTCACTGTTGTTGTTGGTGACTGTGTCTGTATGTCACTGTTGTTGTTTGTCACTGTGTCTGTATGTCACTGTTGTTGTTGGTGACTGTGTCTGTATGTCACTGTTGTTGGTGACTGTGTCTGTATGTCACTGTTGTTGGTGACTGTGTCTGTATGTCACTGTTGTTGTTGGTGACTGTGTCTGTATGTCACTGTTGTTGGTCACTGTGTCTGTATGTCACTGTTGTTGTTGGTCACTGTGTCTGTATGTCACTGTTGTTGTTGGTGACTGTGTCTGTATGTCACTGTTGTTGTTGGTCACTGTGTCTGTATGTCACTGTTGTTTTTGGTGACTGTGTCTGTATGTCACTGTTGTTGGTCACTGTGTCTGTATGTCACTGTTGTTGTTGGTCAGTGTGTCTGTATGTCACTGTTGTTGTTGGTGACTGTGTCTGTATGTCACTGTTGTTGTTGGTGACTGTGTCTGTATGTCACTGTTGTTGGTCACTGTGTCTGTATGTCACTGTTGTTGTTGGTCACTGTGTCTGTATGTCACTGTTGTTGTTTTGGTCAGTGTGTCTGTATGTCACTGTTGTTGTTGGTCAGTGTGTCTGTATGTCACTGTTGTTGTTGGTCAGTGTGTCTGTATGTCACTGTTGTTGGTCACTGTGTCTGTATGTCACTGTTGTTGTTGGTCACTGTGTCTGTATGTCACTGTTGTTGTTGGTCACTGTGTCTGTATGTCACTGTTGTTGTTGGTGACTGTGTCTGTATGTCACTGTTGTTGGTGACTGTGTCTGTATGTCACTGTTGTTGTTGGTCACTGTGTCTGTATGTCACTGTTGTTGGTGACTGTGTCTGTATGTCACTGTTGTTGTTGGTGACTGTGTCTGTATGTCACTGTTGTTGGTCACTGTGTCTGTATGTCACTGTTGTTGTTGGTCAGTGTGTCTGTATGTCACTGTTGTTGTTGGTCACTGTGTCTGTATGTCACTGTTGTTGTTGGTCACTGTGTCTGTATGTCACTGTTGTTGTTGGTGACTGTGTCTGTATGTTACTGTTGTTGTTGGTGACTGTGTCTGTATGTCACTGTTGTTGTTGGTCACTGTGTCTGTATGTTACTGTTGTTGTTGGTCACTGTGTCTGTATGTTACTGTTGTTGTTGGTGACTGTGTCTGTATGTCACTGTTGTTGGTGACTGTGTCTGTATGTCACTGTTGTTGTTGGTCAGTGTGTCTGTATGTCACTGTTGTTGTTGGTCACTGTGTCTGTATGTCACTGTTGTTGTTGGTCACTGTGTCTGTATGTCACTGTTGTTGTTGGTCAGTGTGTCTGTATGTCACTGTTGTTGTTGGTCACTGTGTCTGTATGTTACTGTTGTTGTTGGTGACTGTGTCTGTATGTCACTGTTGTTGTTGGTCACTGTGTCTGTATGTCACTGTTGTTGTTGGTCACTGTGTCTGTATGTCACTGTTGTTGTTGGTCACTGTGTCTGTATGTCACTGTTGTTGGTGACTGTGTCTGTATGTTACTGTTGTTGTTGGTGACTGTGTCTGTATGTCACTGTTGTTGTTGGTGACTGTGTCTGTATGTCACTGTTGTTGTTGGTGACTGTGTCTGTATGTTACTGTTGTTGTTGGTGACTGTGTCTGTATGTCACTGTTGTTGTTGGTGACTGTGTCTGTATGTTACTGTTGTTGTTGGTGACTGTGTCTGTATGTCACTGTTGTTGTTGGTGACTGTGTCTGTATGTCACTGTTGTTTGTCACTGTGTCTGTATGTCACTGTTGTTGTTGGTGACTGTGTCTGTATGTCACTGTTGTTGGTGACTGTGTCTGTATGTCACTGTTGTTGGTGACTGTGTCTGTATGTCACTGTTGTTGTTGGTCACTGTGTCTGTATGTCACTGTTGTTGTTGGTCACTGTGTCTGTATGTTACTGTTGTTGTTGGTGACTGTGTCTGTATGTCACTGTTGTTGTTGGTGACTGTGTCTGTATGTCACTGTTGTTGTTGGTGACTGTGTCTGTATGTCACTGTTGTTGTTGGTCAGTGTGTCTGTATGTCACTGTTGTTGTTGGTGACTGTGTCTGTATGTCACTGTTGTTGTTGGTGACTGTGTCTGTATGTCACTGTTGTTGGTCACTGTGTCACTGTTGTTGTTGGTGACTGTGTCTGTATGTCACTGTTGTTGTTGGTGACTGTGTCTGTATGTCACTGTTGTTGTTGGTCACTGTGTCACTGTTGTTGTTGGTGACTGTGTCTGTATGTCACTGTTGTTGGTCACTGTGTCACTGTTGTTGTTGGTGACTGTGTCTGTATGTCACTGTTGTTGTTGGTCACTGTGTCTGTATGTCACTGTTGTTAGTCACTGTGTCTGTATGTCACTGTTGTTGGTGACTGTGTCTGTATGTCACTGTTGTTGGTCACTGTGTCACTGTTGTTGTTAGTCACTGTGTCTGTATGTCACTGTTGTTAGTCACTGTGTCTGTATGTCACTGTTGTTAGTCACTGTGTCTGTATGTCACTGTTGTTGGTCACTGTGTCACTGTTGTTGTTGGTGACTGTCTGTATGTCACTGTTGTTGTTGGTGACTGTGTCTGTATGTCACTGTTGTTGTTGGTCACTGTGTCTGTATGTCACTGTTGTTGTTGGTCACTGTGTCTGTATGTCACTGTTGTTGTTGGTGACTGTGTCTGTATGTCACTGTTGTTGGTGACTGTGTCTGTATGTCACTGTTGTTGTTGGTGACTGTGTCTGTATGTCACTGTTGTTGTTGGTCACTGTGTCTGTATGTCACTGTTGTTGGTGACTGTGTCTGTATGTCACTGTTGTTGTTGGTCACTGTGTCTGTATGTCACTGTTGTTGGTGACTGTGTCTGTATGTCACTGTTGTTGTTGGTCACTGTGTCTGTATGTCACTGTTGTTGGTCACTGTGTCTGTATGTCACTGTTGTTGGTGACTGTGTCTGTATGTCACTGTTGTTGTTGGTCACTGTGTCTGTATGTCACTGTTGTTGTTGGTCACTGTGTCTGTATGTCACTGTTGTTGGTGACTGTGTCTGTATGTTACTGTTGTTGTTGGTGACTGTGTCTGTATGTCACTGTTGTTTGTCACTGTGTCTGTATGTCACTGTTGTTGTTGGTGACTGTCTGTATGTCACTGTTGTTGGTGACTGTGTCTGTATGTCACTGTTGTTGTTGGTCACTGTGTCTGTATGTCACTGTTGTTGTTGGTCACTGTGTCTGTATGTCTACTGTTGTTGTTGGTCACTGTGTCTGTATGTCTAGTCACCTTGTTGTTGGTCACTGTGTCTGTATGTCTAGTCACCTTGTTGTTGGTCACTGTGTCCGCTGTATGTCACTATGTTAGTTTCTGTAAGGATGGTTTCACTGGATTCTGTTTGTTACTGCCAGTGTCTGTATGTCACTTTTTTTCCCTTCGAAAAGGAGGGACTCGTTACTTTCTGTTTGCTACTGAGTGTCGTGTGTGTGAGTGCCGCGCGCCAATATGTTGGCGGGTCGACGTGCGCGCAGTGTGATGTGTTAATGAAGGAATGACCCAAGTCAGTGCACGGGCCCACGGTGTGTGTGAGTGCGCTCAGGCTCGCGCGCGAGAGTATGTTCACTGTGTGTGTGTGCGTGTGTGTGTGTGTGTGTGTGTGTGTGTGTGTGTGTGTTTGCGCGCGCGCGCCTCTGGGTGACTTAGTTGCATGTGTGGCCAGCGGACATCATTGTGTGTGTGCTCGCAACGTCAATGTACCACTCTCCGTGGGATGAAAGCGCCGCGTGTGTATCTGTGTTCCGATGTACGTGTGTGTGTGTGTGTGTGTGTGTGTGTGTGTGTGTGGATGAGAGAGAGACAGAGACAGGCAGACAAACAGCAGACAAAATGTATTCACGTGTGTCAGTGTGTATGTGTTGGCCCGGCCGGGAGTGCATCAGTGCGCGCGCGTCAGTGTGTGTGCATGCGATGTGCTTGTGTGTGTGTGTGTGTGTGTGTGTGTGTGACATTCACAAAAACGCAGAATACATCCCGTGAAAACTCAACTGGAACATCATGTGACGACAGGAGTAACTTGATGCTCTTTTAATTTGGCAGACGACACTCATAAGTCGGCAATTACGCGGTAGGTAAATGTGGGAAGGGTTCACTAGTCCGAGGGTTCACTAGTCCGAGGGTTCACTAGTCCGAGGGTCCAGTAGTCCGAGGGTTCACTAGTCCGAGGGTTCACTAGTCCGAGGGTTCACTAGTCCGACAGTCAAACAGACAGACAAACACACAGACATACAGACTTCGTCGTCGTCGTCGTCGTCATCATTTTTTCATTTTCCTTCTTTTCTTCTTCTCCTCTCCTGATCCTCCTCCTCCTCCTCCTCCTCCTCGTCCATGTCCTCCTCCTCGCCCATGTCCTCCTCCACATCCTCGTCTATGTCCTCCTCCTCGTCCATGTCTTCCTCCTCGTCCATGTCCTCCCCCTCCGTCAAATCCTCGTCCATGTCCTCCTCCTCCTCCAGATCCTCGTCCATGTCCTCCTCCTCAATGTCCTCCTCCTCTATGTCCTCCTCCTCCATTTCCTCCTCCTCCTCTATATCCTCCTCCTCCTCTATGTCCTCTTCCATGTCCTCCTCCTCCTCTATTAACCTCCTCTATGTGTGCGCGCGCACACACACACACACACACACACACACAGTTCACACACACATACGCGACATATAATCACCATGCACCCCCGCGCACTACCCTCCTCCCCCAGCCCTATGGTGTTTTTTTTGTTTTTTTGTACTTCCAGTTTACAAAAACTGGAAGTACTTTAGGATGTACAGATACCGAGGCCGCGTGTTCTGTCTGTGTGTTTGTGTGTGTGTGTGTGTGTGTGTGTGTGTGTCTGTCTGTCTGTCTGTAAACAAAATGTGTGGCACACCGTGCAGCAAAATCTACTGAACCGATCGCACTGAAAATTGGCACACTCTTCCCAAAGTTGTTGAGGATGATGCCCGACCCTTCCATTTCTCATTTGCATCTTTTGTTTTCTACTTCCGGTGATGTCGTCATTTTTGTGTTTTGTGTTTGTCTGTCTGTCTGTTTGACTGTCGGACTAGTGAACCCTCGGACTAGTGAACCCTCGGTCTAGTGGGACGTTCCCGGTAAATGTAGTTTCTGGAAGAGGTGTACTTTTGGTTGGGAAGTAAACTGAATCGACCTTGGCCTCTGTGACTGAACCAGCTGACTCAGTGGACAGGAATTTCCCAATTCCACTGCATCGTGAGTAGACACCGGCGTCACCATTGGACAGAACTGACTCAAACGACACAGAAGTGAAATTCATTTTCCAGACTATTCACTGTTTTATCGAATATTCTGTTTCATTTTTCGCGATTGGGTTTGGCAATTGGATGTGCTGCATGACAGAATATAAACTCTGCGGGTTTGTTTTAGATCAATTTTTTTTCTTTCAAGAACTTTGTTTTTCAGATAGACGGAGGAGCATACGCGAACGTATTAACTTAATTACCGTTCTCAAAATAGAAACAGTGTGAAGACAGGACACCGTGAACTACACGCACGCCACTGATCTAAAAATACACATATACATATCAGTGCACGCGCACTGACGCCCCCCTCCCCCACCCCTGACACACACAGGGTTAAAAACAAGGAGGAGAAAGGGGGGGGGGGGGGGGGGGGTGGAGAGAGAGAGAGAGAGAGAAAAGTAAAAAAAGGCAACCAAGACCTTGCCATGAAACGAAGAATGTGGGATAAACCGAAACTGAAAGAAATCTTCACAAAACCACGTCACACCAGAGGCACTAAACTTAGCTACACTCTCTGGTCACACTGACAACAGACACGACACACTACAGTGACACTTTGACCCGGCCCCACCCCCCAACCCCCATCGAGTGGGGCAAGGGGGTGGGTAGGGGTGCCCGACGTTCGTACAGCAGTGCACAAGGTTGTTTTTTTTGTTTGTTGTTTTTTTTTTTTTTTTCGGAACGAGGATTTTCCCACGGACGTACCTGCATCTCAGTTTGCCTGTGACTTCACCCGAGCTAAGATCTATTTTTAGATCAGCGGACTTCACCCACAACCGCGTGATTTTAGTTTCAGTTTCTTAAAGGGGCGTCACTATTTTCGTACCGATCAGGGGGATTTCTTTTACAGAAATTTGCCAGAGAAGAATTGCTGTTGCCGTGGGCTCATTCAGTGCCCCAACTGCATGTTGCACACGGTACGTCGGTTTATCGTCTCATCTGATTCTGAAGCTCGACCTGCATCACAAGCCCATGGTTCAGCCCACGACACAACCGTCTGTACAGCACAGTACAGCACGATAGTATAGTTCAGTACAGCACAACATAGTAGAATGCAGCACGGTACGGTTCAGTTCAACATGATACAATACAGTATAATAAGTACAGTTCAGTATCGTAATTGTACAATACTGCTCAATAGAATACAATGCAGCACAGTACAGTTAAGTACAATGTAATACAATACAATTCAGCCCGTACAGTACAATACAACAAAATGCAGTACAGCATCATGTGGCACAGTACTGTCAGACTGCCACACGTACATACACACATGCGCGCATGCACCTTCACATCAGCTGTCGTCCGGTGATGGAGCTTTTGGTATTGGTGTAGGTTGCTTGGTGTTGATGCAGGTTGCTTGGTGTTGATGCAGGTTGCTTGGTGTTGGTGTAGGTTGTTTGGTGTTGGTGTAGGTTGGTCGGTGTTGGTGTAGGTTGTTTGGTGTTATTGTAGGTTGTTTGGTGTCGGTGTAGGTTGGTCGGTGTTGGTGTGGGTTGTTTGGTGTTATTGTAGGTTGTTTGGTGTCGGTGTAGGTTGGTCGGTGTTGGTGTGGGTTGTTTGGTGTTATTGTAGGTTGTTTGGTGTCGGTGTAGGTTGGTCGGTGTTGGTGTGGGTTGTTTGGTGTTATTGTAGGTTGTTTGGTGTTGGTGTAGGTTGTTTGGTGTTGATGTAGGTTGCTTGGTGTTGGTGTAGGTTGTTTGGTGTTGATGTAGGTTGCTTGGTGTTGGTGTAGGTTGCTTGGTGTTGGTGTAGGTTGCTTGGTGTTGATGCAGGTTGCTTGGTGTTGGTGTAGGTTGTTTGGTGTTATTGTAGGTTGTTTGGTGTCGGTGTAGGTTGCTTGGTGTTGGTGTAGGTTGTTTGGTGTCAGTGTAGGTTGGTCGGTGTCGGTGTAGGTTGTTTGGTGTTATTGTAGGTTGTTTGGTGTCGGTGTAGGTTGCTTGGTGTCGGTGTAGGTTGCTTGGTGTTGGTGTAGGTTGCTTGGTGTTGATGTAGGTTGTTTGGTGTTGGTGCAGGTTGCTTGGTGTTGATGTAGGTTGTTTGGTGTTATTGTAGGTTGTTTGGTGTTGATGCAGGTTGCTTGGTGTTGGTGTAGGTTGCTTGGTGTTGATGCAGGTTGTTTGGTGTTATTGTAGGTTGCTTGGTGTTGGTGTAGGTTGCTTGGTGTCGGTGTAGGTTGCTTGGTGTTATTGTAGGTTGTTTGGTGTTGGTGTAGGTTGTTTGGTGTTGATGCAGGTTGTTTGGTGTTGGTGTAGGTTGCTTGGTGTTGGTGTAGGTTGCTAGGTTGCTCGGTGTTATTGTAGGTTGCTTGGTGTTGGTGTAGGTTGCTTGGTGTTATTGTAGGTTGCTTGGTGTAGTGTTGGTGTAGGTTGCTAGGTTGCTCGGTGTTATTGTAGGTTGCTTGGTGTTGGTGTAGGTTGCTTGGTGTTATTGTAGGTTGCTCAGTGTTGGTGTAGGTTGTTCGGTGTTGGTTTAGGTTGTCTGGTGTTGATGTAGGTTGCTTGGTGTTGGTGTAGGTTGCTCGGTGTTGGTGTAGGTTACTCGGTGTTGATGCAGGTTGCTCGGTGTTGATGTAGGTTGCTCGGTGTTGATGCAGGTTGCTCGGTGTTGATGTAGGTTGCTCGGTGTTGATGTAGGTTGCTTGGTGTTATTGTAGCTTGCTCGGTGTTGGTGTAGGTTGTTCGGTGTTGGTTTAGGTTGTTTGGTGTTGATGTAGGTTGCTTGGTGTTGGTGTAGGTTGCTTGGTGTTCGTGTAGGTTGCTCGGTGTTGGTGTAGTTATTATAGGTTGCTTGGTGTTGGTGCAGGTTGCTCAGTGTTATTGTAGGTTGTTCTGTGTTGGTTTAGGTTGTTTGGTGTAGTGTTGGTGTAGGTTGCTTGGTGTTATTGTAGGTTGCTCGGTGTTGGTGTAGGTTGTTCAGTGTTGGTTTAGGTTGTTTGGTGTTGATGTAGGTTGTTCGGTTGCTCGGTGTTGGTGCAGGTTGCTTGGTGTTGATGTAGGTTGTTCGATGTTGGTGTAGGTTGTTTGGTGTTAATGTAGGTTGTTCGGTTGCTCGGTGTTGATTGTAGGTTGCTTGGTGTTGGTGTAGGTTGCTTGGTGTTGTAGGTTGTTCGGTGTTGGTGTAGGTTGTTCGGTGTTGGTGTAGGTTGCTTGGTGTTGACATGGGTTGTTCGATTGCTCGGTGTTGATTGTAGGTTGCTTGGTGTTGGTGCAGGTTGCTTGGTGTTATTGTAGCTTGCTCGGTGTTGGTGTAGGTTGTTCGGTGTTGGTTTAGGTTGTTTGGTGTTGATGTAGGTTGCTTGGTGTTGGTGTAGGTTGCTCGGTGTTGGTGTAGGTTGTTCGGTGTTGGTTTAGGTTGTTTGGTGTTGATGTAGGTTGCTTGGTGTTGGTGTAGGTTGCTTGGTGTTCGTGTAGGTTGCTCGGTGTTGGTGTAGTTATTATAGGTTGCTTGGTGTTGGTGCAGGTTGCTTGGTGTTGGTGTAGGTTGCTCAGTGTTATTGTAGGTTGTTCTGTGTTGGTTTAGGTTGTTTGGTGTAGTGTTGGTGTAGGTTGCTTGGTGTTATTGTAGGTTGCTCGGTGTTGGTGTAGGTTGTTCAGTGTTGGTTTAGGTTGTTTGGTGTTGATGTAGGTTGTTCGGTTGCTCGGTGTTGGTGCAGGTTGCTTGGTGTTGATGTAGGTTGTTCGATGTTGGTGTAGGTTGTTTGGTGTTAATGTAGGTTGTTCGGTTGCTCGGTGTTGATTGTAGGTTGCTTGGTGTTGGTGTAGGTTGCTTGGTGTTGTAGGTTGTTCGGTGTTGGTGTAGGTTGTTCGGTGTTGGTGTAGGTTGCTTGGTGTTGACATGGGTTGTTCGATTGCTCGGTGTTGATTGTAGGTTGCTTGGTGTTGGTGCAGGTTGCTTGGTGTTGGTGTAAATTGTTCGGTGTTGGTGCAGGTTGCTTGGTGTTGGTGTAGGTTGTTTGGTGTTGGTGTAGGTTGCTTGGTGTTGGTGTAGGTTGCTTGGTGTTGGTCTATTGTCAGGGTTTCTCTCTCCAGAAAACACCCCATGGTGAACATGGTTCAGGGTTTCTCTCTCCAGAAAACATCCCATGGTGAACATGGTTCAGGGTTTCTCTCTCCAGAAAACATCCCATGGTGAACATGGTTCAGTGTTTCTCTCTCCAGAAAATACCCCATGGTGAACATGGTTCAGGGTTTCTCTCCAGAAAACATCCCATGGTGAACATGGTTCAGTGTTTCTCTCTCCAGAAAACATCCCATGGTGAACATGGTTCAGGGTTTCTCTCTCCAGATAATACCCCATGGTGAACATGGTTCAGTGTTTCTCTCTCCAGATAATACCCCATGGTGAACATGGTTCAGGGTTTCTCTCTCCAGATAATACCCCATGGTGAACATGGTTCAGGGTTTCTCTCTCCAGATAATACCCCTTGGTGAACATGGTTCAGGGTTTCTCTCTCCAGAAAATACCCCATGGTGAACATGGTTCAGGGTTTCTCTCTCCAGAAAACAACCCATGGTGAACATGGTTCAGTGTTTCTCTCTCCAGATAATACCCCATGGTGAACATGGTTCAGTGTTTCTCTCTCCAGATAATACCCCATGGTGAACATGGTTCAGGGTTTCTCTCCAGATAACATCCCATGGTGAACATGGTTCAGTGTTTCTCTCTCCAGAAAATACCCCATGGTGAACATGGTTCAGGGTTTCTCTCTCCAGAAAACATCCCATGGTGAACATGGTTCAGGGTTTCTCTCTCCAGAAAACATCCCATGGTGAACATGGTTCAGTGTTTCTCTCTCCAGAAAACATCCCATGGTGAACATGGTTCAGGGTTTCTCTCTCCAGAAAACATCCCATGGTGAACATGGTTCAGTGTTTCTCTCTCCAGAAAATACCCCATGGTGAACATGGTTCAGGGTTTCTCTCTCCAGAAAACATCCCATGGTGAACATGGTTCAGGGTTTCTCTCTCCAGATAACACCCCATGGTGAACATGGTTCAGGGTTTCTCTCCAGATAACACCCCATGGTGAACATGGTTCAGGGTTTCTCTCTCCAGATAACACCCCATGGTGAACATGGTTCAGGGTTTCTCTCTCCAGATAACACCCCATGGTGAACATGGTTCAGTGTTTCTCTCTCCAGAAAACATCCCATGGTGAACATGGTTCAGGGTTTCTCTCTCCAGATAACACCCCATGGTGAACATGGTTCAGGGTTTCTCTCTCCAGAAAACATCCCATGGTGAACATGGACAGAAACAAAAGGAAGAGAAAGGCAAAAAAACCCAAAAAACATGGTGATAGTGTAAGTGGCAAGTTCACACAGGACACAAAGAACATGTATGTACATGAAGTAACCCACAGTTAAAGTCATCATCATCTGGACAGAGAAACAGCTGTTTTGAAACAACACAAACTGTGCCAACATAAACTGAGAGAGTGTGTGTGGGATGTGGAGAAGAGAGGTGATAGTTCAGTGATGTGCTAAGTAGCATTTACCCAGACGTGTAGCAGAAGGAAGGAAGGAATTTTTGTTTAATGTCCCGTCACACATATCGGTGATTGAAGACATTTTGTAAAAGTATTTATGAATACATCTGAGTATTATCGGTTAGAAGGGGTGGGAGATGTGGATGAATGGAGGGTTTGGGGAAACTGGGCAAATGAGGGTAAAAATGTGGGTGAAATTTGAAAGAAAAACAAAACAAACAAACAAACAAACAAACAAAAAAACCCCTCTAAATACAGTTACAGGAAATTACTTAAAGGACTTCGTAAAAGAGAAGTCGTTAAACTGACAAGCGAAACAACTGATAATGAATGCAAAAAGTCAAAAACATCAACGTTCTCAGTCACTTGTGAAGACACACGTGTAGCAGAAATGAATGTCAGTTTTGTTGTTTTCATGTATGTGTTAATGCTGTGTTGTTTTCATGTAGGTGTTAATGCTGTGTTGTTTTCATGTATGTGTTAATGCTGTGTTGTTTTCATGTAGGTGTTAATGCTGAGTTGTTTTCATGTATGTGTTAATGCTGTGTTGTTTTCATGTAGGTGTTAATGCTGTGTTGTTTTTCATGTAGGTGTTAATGCTGTGTGTACATCAAAGGTGTGAAAGCAGACTGGGGATGCTGTTGTTGTTTTTTGTTTTTTTTCAAAAGGACAGTTTCTTAGATGCTGTATGCCTTTCCTTTCAGTGCCTACAGCTGATGGCACTTCACAGCAGCACTGACAAAGTTCTCAGTTTCACTTATAAAGAGCAAACAAGCATGCGTGCGCACGTGCGTGTGCTTGTGCGTGGGTTTGTTTGTTTGTTCACAGTTCGAAGTTGTCAGTAAATTGATTTGTTAAACCCTGAGCATATGTATCTCCAACAACAGGCGCTCACTGGTCACATTTTGTACAGATGTGGTCTGGCAAACACTGACAGTAAACCTCCGTTTTACTACCAAAGTGAATTAACTCTTGTTTCACTCACTCACACTGGGCAAACATATCTGGTGGTCAAACATAAGTTTACTGTCAATGTCAAACTGACACACACACACAGAGGCAAATAGACAAAGTTGAGTGCTTACTTTGTTTTTAATTTCTTTTGGTTACATAAAACAGTACATAAAAATACAACATCAAAATAATTTGAAAATAAGAAAAGAGAAAAAACAACACACAAAAACAACAAAATTTCAAACTGATCAAAGAAAGAAAAAGCAGCACTTCTTTACTTGGGAAAGGAATACAATGTGCAGGGCTTTTCATTAACATTTTGTTAACAGATTTTGCATGGAAGTTGTGTCAAACTTATAAACAGTAATCATCTGTCATTGTCTCTTACTTCATAAAAGATCATAGTGGGTTTTTTTCTTCTTTTTTTTTTATTAAGTCATTCAATCAGCAAAGAATAACTGGTTCACTTTCTGTCAAAGTTTTTAAATCTCAACCCTAAACAGTGTGCATAGATTTTTTTTCCACATTTCCCTGGGAGAGCTTGAATGATAGGCTTGGCTTTATTTTGTACTTTCATTTTGAAAGTTGATCTTTCTGTGAATGACACAGAATGGTTGCAAAGACTTCAATGTAGGAGATTGTTCTTTATTCATTAATGCAAATGGGCTTTTGGTAATGTCGAAATGAAAATCAAGGGTTTATCACACCCCCACCCCCCCAAAAAAACAAAAAACAAAACATAACAGACTTAAAGCAATGTAGGAGATTGTTCTTTATTCATTAATGCAAATGGGCTTTTGGTAATGTCGAAATGAAAATCAAGGGTTTATCACACCCCCACCCCAAAAAACAAACAAAAAAACAAAACATAACAGACTTAAAGCAGTACAAAGTTCTGATTTCACTTGTCAGTGGTAACTGAAATGCTGTCCGTGTGCTGGCCTTGAAATTGTGCAGGGTGAAAGAATGAGTCAATCAGTTGTTGATTGACCGTTGTTTTAATTTTCCATTTTCATCGGGAGGATCTGAAATTCAGAATACAAGCAAAGAATAAGGAAAGTCTGTAGAATAAGAACCAGAAAATAGGTAAAAAGACAGAAATCTATTGTGACAACAATACTAAACAATTAGTAGTGTAGGCATGACTGATTGAGGGAAGGGAGAGAAATCTGTTGTGCAACAATACTATACAATTCAATAGTGCAGACATAACTGACTGAGCTAAGGGACATTGTGACAACCATTTTATACAATTCAACAGTGTAGACATGACTGACTGAGCAAAGTTCAAGAAAGGAGAGGGTAGGGGGTATTTGTCTTGACAACAGTTATGACACCAGTTCCTTGCAGAAGTAACCAGTAGGTTATGAAAGTAATTTCTTACAGAAGTAAACGGTATGCTGTGGGAGTAATTTTGTACAGACGTAAACAGTGGGTTATGTTATTACTTCCTTACAGAAGTAGACAGGTTGTGGGAGTAATTTTTCACAGAAGTAAACAGTATGTTATGGGAGAGATTTCTTACACTTATGTGTGTGCCGGCAGTATCACCTGCACCACCCACACTGTCCCCCTTCCCTTCACCCTCCCCCGCCCCAATGATTCATGTGTTTGATTGTGTAATGAACTATATATGCATGTATATATATATATATATATTTGTGTATATATATATATATATGTGTGTGTATATATATATGTATATATATCAACATAATCACTTATATCTGTTATTGTTAATGTTCACATTTTTTCTCATCTATTCTGAATGTCATAATGAATTTATATATATATATATATAATAAAACGGTGGTCGACCCAAGAAAGTCCGGGGGAAAAAAACAAACAAAAAAAAAAAAACCCCTCCCCCGCCCCAACCCTTTCTTATCTCCTTCCCTGCTCCATACAGTCTTTGAGGTCGCGCCGA
Source organism: Babylonia areolata (assembly GCF_041734735.1). NCBI lineage: Eukaryota > Metazoa > Mollusca > Gastropoda > Neogastropoda > Buccinidae > Babylonia > Babylonia areolata. The sequence goes on along the minus strand of NC_134883.1, from coordinate 18,929,438 downwards.
CACCGCGCCACCCTCCCTCCTTCCACCTCCCCACCCCCACTCCTTAATCGGCTGTCTTTGGTCAGCGACGCCGCATCACCCGCCCCAGCTGTAAGAGCATGTGCAGTTATGTGATGTCTGCCGCAATCCCCGTGCTGAAACAGATGTCGGCGTGTTCGAAACATGCTAAGTGTCGGCATGTTGGAACATCCCAGTAAGGCTGTCTGTCTTTCAAGTTGTCCCCCCACCCCCCAGCCACCTTTCCCTCTCCCCTCTCTTTGTGACGCAGTATGTTGGACTTGCCACAGAATGTGTGTAGAAACAAGTTTTGAAGTGAGCGAATCAGATCAATCTGTTGAAATGGACGAATCGGGATTAAGCAGTGAATCTGTCAGTCATTCACATAGCGTCACTAGGACAAGCAAAGACTGGTTATTTCAGTTCAACTAGTTGGGGAGTGAGTGTTGTAGCTTGCGTTAGTATGCACAGTATGTTGTGGGAAGGGATAAAACCAGTCAGCAGAGCTAGTTCTTGGCTGTCTCCCAGAAGAACTGAACACTGACACAGGCTGACTGCCTGATCGGTGATGTGAAGTGCAGGGAAATCCTTGATGGGCTGTGTGCTGCTTTAGACGTAGGGTGAACGTTTTACTGTGTGCTTCTTGTAGGAAGTACTTAAAGTAGGCAGTGTGTGCTGCTTTAGTGTGCGTTGCTTATGCTATGTACGGTATGCTAAGTAGGGTGAACTCCTTAACGTGTGTGCTGATTTCCCATGTATATTGTAAAAGTAAATGCTCTATAAAAAAAACACTCCATGTGGCCCTGCTATCGGTGTGAGGAGAGAGAGTGAGTGAGTGCAAGAGTATATCGATCAATCAATCTGTTATCCCCTCTCTGTTCTTCTCTCTTGGAACAGAACGAACCTCCCTGAACAGTTTTTACACAGCAGTAAACAGTAGGTTTGATATTACTTCCTTACAGTAGGCTAAAGGAGTAATTTCTTACAGAAGTAAACAGTAGGTTATATTACTTTCTTAAAAAAAAAAATAAACAGTAGGTTAATGGAGTAATTTCTTACAGAAGTAAACAGTAGGTTATATTACTTTCTTAAAAAAAAAACAAACCAGTAGGTTAATGGAGTAATTTCTTACAGAAGTAAACAGTAGGTTATATTACTTTCTTATGGAAGTAAACAGTAGGTTGCTGGAGTGATTTCTCACAGAAGTAAACAGTAGGTTATGATATTACATCCTTTCAGAAGTAAACAATAGGTTATGAGAGTATAGTAACTCCTTAAAAAAGTAAACAAGTAAACAATAGGTTATGAGAGTATAGTAACTCCTTAAAAAAGTAAACAAGTAAACAATAGGTTATGAGAGTATAGTAACTCCTTAAAAAAAGTAAACAGTGGGTCATAAGGGTAATTCCTTACAAAAGTAAACGGTAGGCCATGAAAGTGATTCTTTCTACAGAAGTAAACACAATCATCACGGCAGTAACAAGCAGCATGAAACGTAGGAAATGTCTCTGATGGTACTGTTTGTGATGCACACACAGAACACAACAATTTAACATTGCTCTCATTTCAAATTTCAAATTTCACCCACATTTTTACCCTCATTTGCCCAGTTTCCCCCAACCCTCCATTCATCCACATCTCCCACCCCTTCTAACCGATAATACACAGATGTATTCATAAATACTTTTACAAAATGTCTTCAATCACCGATATGTGTGACGGGACATTAAACAAAAAAAAAATTCCTTCCTTCTCACAAACCATTTAATTTACTCTCCTATGTACACATACTTTCAGGCATGCTTCTTTATAATATGTTGCCTTTGTGTGAGTCCTCTTGGTCTGGTTCTAAACCCTCTTCCCCCCCCCCCTCTCCCCTCCAGTCTGGATTACAACACTTGTTTTCCAACTGGTTGGAACACCAGAGAGAAGTCCAACAGGCAAACAGAGGTTCCATCTGAACGTGCCCTGAAGTGTGCATGAGCCAGACTGTGTGGATTTCAACATGTGATGAAACCATTCCATCATTTGGACCTCACTGCTGCATCAGGTCACTCGGCCATTTTTTAATGATTTTTTTTTTTAAACCTTTATCCTCTCTCTTCTGTTTTTCTGATGTAGCGTGATGAACTCACAAAAAGTGCAATGATACGATGATCTTTAGCATTATTCTCTCAATCCCAGTAGTTGCAAAAAGATTTGCAAGTGAAATCACAGAACTCGTTAATGGGCATGAAGACCTTCTAGTATGATCACCCTAATCCCCGTGTCAGCCGTGATCCTTTTACAGAAGTAAAGGCCGTCATCATGGCAACCCAGGCCAAACAGAAGACTGTATAACAATGTCTATTGACATTTCGTGATGAAAAAAAGAAGAAAAAAAAAAAGAAGAGAGAAGTGTGTTTTCACCTTGTTTTCCGCAGCTGCCGGTGGACATTTTGGTGATCAATGCTCCAGCCGTGCCGACGAGCGCTGTCTGCCCCATGGTGAGCCCTGCAGCTCCAGCTGACTGCAGGGTGGCCACCGCCCCTGCACCCATCCCTGTGGTCCAGGCTGCTGACATGGCTTTGGCAGCCAGCGACCCTGCTGCGACGCCAGTGGCACCAAAGCCTGCCGCCGACAGAACCACAGGGGCTGCTACCACTGTTGCAACTCCTCCCGCAATGGGCAGTCCTACACTGCACAACGTGTCTGAAACTGAGGCATGGATGGAGCGTCAGGGCTGTGTTATGAATGGAGCGTCAGGGCTGTGTTATGGATGGAGGGTCAGGGCTGTGTTATGGATGGAGGATGGAGCGTCAGGGCTGTGTTATGGATGGAGTGTCAGTGCTGTGTTATGGATGGAGGGTCAGGGCTGTGTTATGGATGGAGGGTGGAGCGTCAGGGTTGTGTTATGGATGGAGGGTCAGGGCTGTGTTATGGATGGAGGGTGGAGGGTCAGGGCTGTGTTATGGATGGAGGGTCAGGGCTGTGTTATGGATGGAGGGTCAGGGCCGTGTTATGGATGGAGGATGGAGGGTCAGGGCTGTGTTATGGATGGAGGGTGGAGCGTCAGGGCTGTGTTATGGATGGAGCGTCAGGGCTGTGTTATGGATGGAGGGTCAGGGCTGTGTTATGGATGGAGGATGGAACATCAGGGCTGTGTTATGGATGGAGGGTGGAGCGTCAGGGCTGTGTTATGGATGGAGGGTGGAGCGTCAGGGCTGTGTTATGGATGGAGTGTCAGGGCTGTGTTATGGATGGAGCGTCAGGGCTGTGTTATGGATGGAGCATCAGGGCTGTGTTATGGATGGAGGGTCAGGGCTGTGTTATGGATGGAGGGTGGAGTGTCAGGGCTGTGTTATGGATGGAGTGTCAGTGCTGTGTTATGGATGAAGTGTCAGTGCTGTGTTATGGATGGAGGGTCAGGGCTGTGTTATGGATGGAGGGTGGAGCGTCAGGGCTGTGTTATGGATGGAGGGTGGAGCGTCAGGGTTGTGTTATGGATGGAGGGGCAGGGCTGTGTTATGGATGGAGGGTGGAGGGTCAGGGCTGTGTTATGGATGGAGGGTCAGGGCCGTGTTATGGATGGAGGATGGAGGGTCAGGGCTGTGTTATGGATGGAGGGTGGAGCGTCAGGGCTGTGTTATGGATGGAGCGTCAGGGCTGTGTTATGGATGGAGGGTCAGGGCTGTGTTATGGATGGAGGATGGAACATCAGGGCTGTGTTATGGATGGAGGGTGGAGTGTCAGGGCTGTGTTATGGATGGAGCGTCAGGGCTGTGTTATGGATGGAGGGTCAGGGCTGTGTTATGGATGGAGGGTGGAGCGTCAGGGCTGTGTTATGGATGGAGTGTCAGGGCTGTGTTATGGATGGAGTGTCAGGGCTGTGTTATGGATGGAGTGTCAGGGCTGTGTTATGGATGGAGGGTCAGGGCTGTGTTATGGATGGAGGGTCAGGGCTGTGTTATGGATGGAGGGTCAGGGCTGTGTTATGGATGGAGGATGGAGCGTCAGGGCTGTGTTATGGATGGAGTGTCAGGGCTGTGTTATGGATGGAGTGTCAGGGCTGTGTTATGGATGGAGCGTCAGGGCTGTGTTATGGATGGAGGGTCAGGGCTGTGTTATGGATGGAGGATGGAGCGTCAGGGCTGTGTTATGGATGGAGTGTCAGGGCTGTGTTATGGATGGAGCGTCAGGGCTGTGTTATGGATGGAGTGTCAGGGCTGTGTTATGGATGGAGCGTCAGGGCTGTGTTATGGATGGAGGGTGGAGCGTCAGGGCTGTGTTATGGATGGAGGGTGGAGCGTCAGGGCTGTGTTATGGATGGAGGATGGAGCGTCAGGGCTGTGTTATGGATGGAGGATGGAGCGTCAGGGCTGTGTTATGGATGGAGCGTCAGGGCTGTGTTATGGATGGAGGATGGAGCGTCAGGGCTGTGTTATGGATGGAGCGTCAGGGCTGTGTTATGGATGGAGGATGGAGCGTCAGGGCTGTGTTATGGATGGAGCGTCAGGGCTGTGTTATGGATGGAGGATGGAGCGTCAGGGCTGTGTTATGGATGGAGGATGGAGCGTCAGGGCTGTGTTATGGATGGAGCGTCAGGGCTGTGTTATGGATGGAGGGTCAGGGCTGTGTTATGGATGGAGGATGGAACGTCAGGGCTGTGTTATGGATGGAGGATGGAACGTCAGGGCTGTGTTATGGATGGAGGATGGAGCGTCAGGGCTGTGTTATGGATGGAGGATGGAACGTCAGGGCTGTGTTATGGATGGAGGGTCAGGGCTGTGTTATGGATGGAGGGTCAGGGCCGTGTTATGGATGGAGGGTCAGGGCTGTGTTATGGATGGAGGGTCAGGGCTGTGGGCTGTGTTATGGATGGAGGGTCAGGGCTGTGGGCTGTGTTATGGATGGAGGGTCAGGGCTGTGTTATGGATGGAGGGTCAGGGCTGTGGGCTGTGTTATGGATGGACGGTCAGGGCTGTGTTATGGATGGAGGGTCAGGGCTGTGTTATGGATGGAGGATGGAGGGTCAGGGCTGTGTTATGGATGGAGGGTCAGGGCTGTGTTATGGATGGATGGTGGAGGGTCAGGGCTGTGTTATGGATGGAGGGTGGAGGGTCAGGGCTGTGTTATGGATGGAGGGTCAGGGCTGTATTATGGATGGAGCGTGGAGGGTCAGGGCTGTGTTATGGATGGAGGGTCAGGGCTGTGTTATGGATGGAGGGTGGAAAGTCAGGGCTGTGTTATGGAGGGTGGAGGGTCAGGGCTGTGTTATGGATGGAGGGTCAGGGCTGTGTTATGGTTTCAGTTTCAGTAGCTCAAGGAGGCGTCACTGCGTTCAGACAAATCCATTTACGCTACACCACATCCGCCAAGCAGATGCCTGACCAGCAGCATAACCCAACGCGCTTAGTCACCTTGAGAAAAAAAAAGAAGAAAAAAAAGGGGTGAATGAATAATAGATAAATACATAAAAAAAATTACTACTACCACTACTAATAATATGTATAAGGCGCAAAAACTTGATGAAGTCAACTATAAGCGTACATAAATAAATAAATAATAATTATAATATAAAAAAGTAGTAGTAATAATAATAATAATATAAAAAAAATAAAAAAGACAACAATGATGATAAATAAGCAAATAAATGTAAAACATGGAGACACACATTCACACATACACCCACATATGCATAACAGATATGCACCAAACATACAGTTTCACAGATATGAAAGCACAGTCAAATACATATAAATGTACATGAGCCCCAAGACACCCCCCCCACCCCCTCCACACACATATTACCCTGCACCTCCTCTACCCCCTTCCTCCACACACTCATTTCCAGCTACGTATCGCAGCTTCCACGGCACACACACACACACACACACACATACACACACAGAGATGAACACTTACTTGTACAAGCACACACACATACACCCATATCCCCCACCCCAACCCCCCACACATATATACAAAGATATATATATATATACACACCCGCACGTTCCAATATTCCGTTGCTCCCACAGTGTAGGCATGCATACACACACATACCTCATCCTCTACCCCCTCCCCTCCAACCCCCCCCCACCCTCACACACACACACACACACATGCACAGAACTCTCCTGACACTTGTGTACACTTACACCCTCGCGCATGCACAAACGCACTCAAACACACAGACCCACACACACACACACACACACACAGAGGCTGCCACTGATTGGCCGCAAGAGGGATGGGAAAAGATCTCTGATGCTAAGAACGTGGCGTCTAGTGTGTTGCAGTCTATTGTATTTGGAAAAGCCCACAGAGACTCTGTTCCGTTTTGAAGAAATTTGTTCAATGTTGGTTTGGAAATGATGCCGATATTTGTTTGATTTGCAAAGCATCGTGCTCTACCTTTCATGCTAGACTTACGGCTGCTCCCTCTCTCTGATTTTATTTCTTTGAGGTGATCGATGGTGTGATGGCCTTGTACCTGTTCTTTTTGATATTCTTTGACTTTACTGAGGATTTCTGATTTTCCTAGATGTAGGCCGCACGTTGTTGTTGCGTTACCAGCAAGTCTGTCAGCTCGCTCATTTCCCTTAACACCTGCATGTCCCGGGCAGTGTGACCATGTGAGTTTTTTAATCTGAAAGTTGCGCATTGTCTTATGCCACTCTGGGCTTCCCATTCCATTTTCAATTTTCTGTATGAGGTTCACTGAGTCGGTTAGAATCAAGGCATGTTGGTTGCTATGGATGGAGGGTCAGGGCTGTGCTATGGATGGAGGGTCAGGGCTGTGTTATGGATGGAGTGTCAGGTGTGTGATGGAGGGTCAGGGCTGTGTTATGGATGGAAGGTCAGGTGTGTGATGGAGGGTCAGGGCTGTGCTATGGATGGAGGATGGAGGGTCAGGGCTGTGCTATGGATGGAGGGTCAGGGCTGTGTTATGGATGGAGGGTCAGGGCTGTGTTATGGATGGAGGGTCAGGTATGTGTTATGGATGGAGGATGGGTCCACTGACTGCTAACCCTTCACACCACAGGTCTGTTTTCTAGTGTTGGGTGTGATGCCCTCATGGACTGCTCATGACTGTCAATGCCTTATGTCCCAGCAGTTTTGACTGTAACTTATTACTGTATCGAAACTTCAACAGTTTAACAACATTTGTATCTTCATGCTCTCTTCAAATTGTGCTTTTATTGTATCTGTAATAACAATAATAATGATAACAATAAGAAGAAGATGTAGTGCATAGTTGCAGGACACACACACATACACACATGGCAAGCAATGTGACACGGACGGACCATGACTGACCTATCTCCGGACACTTCCATTCCCAGGCAGTGGCTGTGTTGGCTGTTATCAGCAGAACACACACCATCACAACCTGTGAACACACCATCACAACCTGTCAACACTATCACAACCTGTCAACACACAGTCACAACCTGTCAACACACACCGTCACAACTTGTCAACACACAGTCACAACCTGTCAACACACACCGTCACAACCTGTCAACACACGGTCACAACCTGTCAACACCATCACAACCTGTCAACACAACACACCATCACAACCTGTCAACACCCCCCATCACAACCTGTGAACACACCCCAACACAATCTGTTAACACACCATCGCAACCTGTCAACACACAGTCACAACCTGTCTACACACACCAACACAACCTGTCAACACACACTGTCACAACCTGTCAACACACAGTCACAACCTGTCAACACACACTGTCACAACCTGTCAACACACCATCACAGCCTGTCATCATACACCATCACAACCTGTCAAGACACACTGTCACAACCTGTCAACACACAGTCACAACCTGTCCAGACACACTGTCACAACCTGTCAACACACACCAACACAACCTGTCAACACACACTGTCACAACCTGTCAACACACAGTCACAACCTGTCAAGACACACTGTCACAACCTGTCAACACACCATCACAACCTGTCAACACACACCCTCACAACTTGTCAACACACCATCACAACCTGTCAACCCACACCCTCACAACTTGTCAACACACACCCTCACAACTTGTCAACACATCCTCACAACCTGTCAACACACCATCACAACCTGTCAAAACACACTGTCACAACCTGTCAACACACAGCCACAACCTGTCAATACACCATCACAACCTGCCAACATATAGTCACAACCTGTCAACACACACCGTCACAACCTGTCAACATATCGTCACAACCTGTCATCATACACCATCACAACCTGTCAACATATCGTCACAACCTGTTAACACACACCGTCACAACTTGTCAACACACACCATCACAACCTTTCAACACACCATCACAACCTGTCAACACACACCCTCACAACTTGTCAACACACACCCTCACAACCTGTCAACACATCCTCACAACCTGTCAACACACCATCACAACCTGTCAGCACACACCATCACAACCTGTCAACACACCGTCACAACCTGTCAACACACACAATCACAACCTGTCAACATACACTATCACAACCTGTCAACACATACCGTCACAACCAGTCAATCCCCACACCACCACTGTTTCCCCAACAGCATCACTGTTTTCCCACACTACTGTTTCCACACACTGCTGTTTCCCCAACACCACCACTGTTTTTGTTTCCCCAACACCACCACTGTTTCCAAACACTCCACTGTTTAGACAACACCTCCTCTGTTTCCCCAACATCACCACTGTTTCCCCCAAACCTCCACTGTTTCCCTACACCACTGTTTTCCCCACACCACTGTTTCCTCAATTCCACTGTTTCCCCACCTCCAGTTTCCCCAAACCACTTTCCCCAACACCACCACTGTTTCCCCACACCGCCACTGTTTACCCACACCTCCACTGTTTCCACATACACCTCCACTGTTTCCCTACATCACTGCTTCCCCACACCTCTGTTTCCCCACACCACTGTTTACCCACACCACCACTGTTTCCCCAACACCTCCACTGTTTACCCACACCATCACTGTTTCCCCAACACCACCACTGTTTACCAACACCACCACTGTTTCCCCAACACCACCACTGTTTCGCCACACCTCCACTGTTTACCCACACCACCACTGTTTCCCAAACACCACCACTGTTTACCCGACACCACCACTGTTTACCCACACCACCACTGTTTCCCCAACACCACCACTGTTTCCCCATACACCGCCAATGTTTCCCTACATCACTGCTTCCCAACACCTCTGTTTCCCCACACCATTGTTTCCCCCAAACCACCACTGTTTCCCGACACCACTTTTTCCTCACATAACTGTTTCCCCATACCACTGTTTCCCCAACACCACCACTGTTTCCCCAACACCACCACTGTTTCCCCAACACCACCACTGTTTCCCCAACACCACCACCGTTTCCCCACATGACTGTTTCCCCAACACCACCACTGTTTCCCCCACACCACTGTTTCCCCACACCACTGTTTCCCCAACACCACCACTGTTTCCCCACATGACTGTTTCCCCAACACCACCACTGTTTCCCCCACACCACTGTTTCCCCACAACACTGTTTCCCCAAAACCACTACTGTTTCCCCAACACCACCACTGTTTCCCCACACCACTGTTTCCCCAACACCACTACTGTTTCCCCAACACCACCACTGTTTCCCCACAACACTGTTTCCCCCAACACCACTACTGTTTCCCCAACACCACCACTGTTTCCCCACAACACTGTTTCCCCAACACCACTACTGTTTCCCCCACACCACTGTTTCCCCACAACACTGTTTCCCCCAACACCACTACTGTTTCCCCCACACCACTGTTTCCCCACAACACTGTTTCCCCAACACCACTACTGTTTCCCCAACACCACCACTGTTTCCCCACACCACTGTTTCCCCAACACCACTACTGTTTCCCCAACACGACCACTGTTTCCCCACACATCACCACTGTTTCCCCAACACCACTACTGTTTCCCCAACACCACTACTGTTTCCCCACATCACCACTGTTTCCCCAACAACACTACTGTTTCCCCAACACCACCACTGTTTCCCCAACAACACTACTGTTTCCACAACACCACCACTGTTTCCCCACACCACTGTTTCCCCAACACCACTACTGTTTCCCCAACACCACTACTGTTTCCCCAACACCACCACTGTTTCCACAACACCACCACTGTTTCCCCACACCACTGTTTCCCCAACACCACCACTGTTTCCCCAACACCACCACTGTTTCCCCAACACCACCACTGTTTCCCCAACACCACCACTGTTTCCCCACACCACTGTTTCCCCAACACCACCACTGTTTCCCAAGCACCACCACTGTCTCCCAAACACCACCAGTTTCCCCACACCACTGTTTCCCCAACACCACCACTGTTTCCCCAACACCCCACTGTTTACATATATATAGTTTCAGTTTCAGTAGCTCAAAGAGGCGTCACTGCGTTTGGACAAATCCATATACGCTACACCACATCTGTGCCTGACCAGCGGCGTAGCCCAACGCGCTTAGTCAGGCGTTGAGAAAAAAAAAGAAAAAAAAGATAAGCGTACATAAATCAGTAAATAAATACATAAATAAATAAACAATAATCATCTTAATACACTGACTTACACTCAGGTGACTGAACGTCATCTTCTGACAATAACTCTGTAACAAGGTGTTCAGCATGTGCCTCAGTCGATCTGATACAAGTACTTCAAAATGATGTGCTTCACGTTCCCAGTATATATTTCATCAGTTGTAGTCAATATACCTTTTTTTTTTTTTTAAGAAGAAAAAAAAAGAAGCAACATCGAACTATGTCAGTTCATCAAAACACAAGCTTGCTTACAGTTTGTTTACTGCCGATCACCACTAGTGTCAGAGTGTAACAGGATAGTAGACAAAATTCTACACAAATTCAGTTTGGCTGACAACTGGGGAGGGGAGGGAAGGGAACGGGTGAGATGCGTAAACAAACTTGACAAGCTTGACAAGGCCGAGCTAAACTATCCTTGCAACAGCCGTAGATACGCTATAGAAGAACTCAACCTGACTAGTATAATATGAAAAAAAGGTAGAAGTAATAATAAAAAAAAGAAAAAAAAAGAAGAAAAAAGACAACAATGATGATAAATAAGCAAATAAATGTAAAGACATGAAGACACACATTCACACATACACCCACACATGCATAACAGATATGCGCAAAACATGCAGTTTCACAGATATGAAAGCACAGTCAAATACACATAAACAAATACACACAGTCAAATACACACATATATATATATATATACCAGAGATGATGAAGCCATGTTCTGCGGACAGACAACGCTTTCGCACAGCTCTGAGAACGGAAGCACTGAGAGACAGAAGCGGGTTGCAGGGAACGTTCAGTCAGTCCTCACTTGCCTGCAACGCAATGCTTGCCGCTCTTGTACTGTGCGCCGATCTAAAAATATCCCACAACAGTGATCACTCCACGAGGTCTGCTGATGGCAGGGCCGTGTGCAAACATAGACACTAGAATTCCCTAGACGGGCAACTTGTGATGTAACCCTACACTGTGTGTGTTTCGAAGCGTGGGCCAGTCCGATTTTTAACAGCGACAGGGTTACTGACATCCGGTTCACTTTTGACAACATGGAGTCACGTGTAGACGAGCTTGTCGAGGTGAGTCAAATGTTTCGCAAATTAAAATTAAAATGTCACTATATAAAAACTAACTAGTACGTGAACAGATAGAGGAAAACACGAAGTGTCCTTCCAAATATTTTAAAAGGTTTTATTTTAAATGTATATTTTGATAATTCTTTTGTGATGTTAAGTTCGGCTGAATTTTGACATCAAACCTGTTGGGAATACATCGCTGTTCATCGTATCGATAGTTTTCAGAACGGTTCATTTTCTGTGTTCCTTCAACGTTTATATCGTGTCCAAATTCAGAATGTCATCATCTCCTGTCAGCATTTTTTTTTTCAAACAAAAAATAACCCATGCGAGGCATTTCAAAGCCTGATGACAAATAATTGAGATCAATCAGTCGGTGCTCAACTTCATGTTATGTGAGATCTGTCGTATTAAATGACTTGAGCAGCGAATATCAAATACACACACACATGATGTATTGTATACATACATACACAGTTTATGCACAGAATGATAGCAATACTCAAGCAAAAAATGCTGAAACTCATTTCATTGATTAAATCTGCATTATTGTGGATCCCAGCTTGTCCATAGTATTAGTATTTTGTTATATCAGTTAATCTTATGTGGTAATCAGTTGTTAGACTTAATGATGTGTGAAGTGCAATTTTTTGGTGTAGGTTTCAACACACATACACACACACGCACACACACACAACCACACAGACATGTATAACTGTATAAAATAAAACTGTAAAGTACATACCCAGACATACAAACAGTGTTGCAAGTTCTATACAATGTAAGACAACTAAGACAACTTGTGGAAATAACAGTGTAATATGTTGAAAATTGTTTTAAAATGCTGTCATCTCTTTTTTTTCTGATGTGTACATTTACTTTGCAGGAACAAATTGAAGACATGATATTCAGTGAAAATGAAGAAATACGCAAGTTTCCAGCTGAAACCAAGAAGCCGGAAGACAATGTGCCTGAGGTAAATTGTAAAACAATACACTGTATACAGGTATTGTTCAAATATATGCGTAGTTACACGTAGTGTTTGAAAGTCTACAAGTGTTTATGTTGAGAATGCATCTGTATTTTTCTTCTTTTTTTCCCCATATTGCTCATGTTTCCATTTTTTATATCACCTACTAATGTTCTGTCCAGTGTCGTACAAAAATTAAACATGTGCAAGCTGTCCGAAATTCTTCTTTTTGTTCTTGTTCTTGTTTCTTCAATATATTGGAAAATATATTTCAAGAATATTGTGCTTAAAGCAGCTTTTTGGACTGTTATTTATTTACAATAAGACTTCAAATTCATTCTCATACTGAGTGACATAGATAACTCAAATGTTAGTGAAACAGTGATAGCAAGAGCACTGGCTTTAACTCTGTCATATGGATCAGCTTAGCAGTGGAAGAAAACAAATATATGAAACAAGTATCATCTTGTTAAGTGAATTTTAAAAAGATGTTTTTATACACAGACCTTTAACTAGTTTAAGAGTGGGTTATAATTTTGCTGGGTGTGGAAAGGGAAAAGACTTCAGTGACAAAACATTTTTTCAGTTGTGTTTTGCTTTTTAAAATTTTTATGTTGCTTTTTTTCTCCACAGGTTACTGCTTGGTTACTTCAGGATGTTTGCAAGACATTAAAAGAAGACCCCTGCCTGCCTTCAGATTTCAAGAACACAGTCTGCAGTTTGCAATGTAAGCAGAGACATTATGTTGTGCGATGTGAAAAGGGTCTGTGTGTGAGTGGTGGATGTAAATTGATATGTCATGAGGAAAAGTAAGTGGAATTTAACTGCCTCATCCTTATGAATCATTGCTGTCTGTTTGTAGATTGAAGCATTGGAAGAGTAGGAGTGGTTGACATTTTTTGACAGTGCAGTCTTTTTGCTATTAGTAACTGGAATGTTTTGTTTTTTAAGTGTAATTCACTAATTGCCTCTTTGTTCTCTAAATTGATTTTCATGGATCAGTTCCTTTAAAGAAAAGAAAAAAGTCAGTCTTTCATCACTGTTCATTCAGAAGCAATTATTGTTTTCTTCAATATGATTTCCTTTTTACTTCTCCGTGACAGCTGGCTGCATATTTTTATGCTGAACACAGATGTAATTGTGCATGTGTGTGTGAGGAGTACATTCAATATTGATAACAGTAATTATTGTTTTAGTGAGTTTGTATTTAAAATTTCCCTGTTTCTTATTCCCTTTTCTTTAATACTTGTGTATGTGGAAGAATATGTTATGCATGGGAAAATAAAAAAAAGGACATGAAGGATCAAATGGCCCAGATTACGTTGCACGCATACTTACAGAATAACAGAACAGCATTTGGGATTATTTATTCTTTTGAATGGAACCAGTGTTTTCCTTTAGTTTTATGGACTAAAACCAGATAAACTTTGGCACTGTTCATTGAGATATAAGATTTACAAGTACAGTATGACCTTTTGTTTCAAGGTGATGAGCTGCTTCCCAAGCTGAGTTTCCTGACCAGCTGCCTTGTTCCAAGAAGTAAATTTCTGAATGCAGCCAAGGAGAGAGCATGGGGGAACTACCATTGTGCATTCCTCAAAAACATGGAAAGCCTCACAGAAACAACGAAATCATCGCAGGTATCAGCCTGGATTGCTCTGAGAATATTCCAACGTTTGGTTTCAGACTGTTACTGCAACAGGAAGTCTGACTGTGAACCAGATACTTTCATTCCCGAAGAGGAAAAAACGGTTATTAGGTATGTAGCTGGGTCAGTAATAAAAAAAATCAAACAAAAGCTGTGGCGTCTGCAGAAAAACCACCACATTGATGAACAGATTGAATGTTTAAATAATTTAACTCTGCACTCTGGAGAGGAAGAAGGCTGCAGTCAGAGTGCTACAGACATGACAAAACTGTTAGATAGGGGTGGCCTAACATATGTTAAGCCTAACATTTCTGAAATGTTTTGCACAGTTGAAGTCGTATTTCGACAGTTGGCTGGCACAGGCAATGATGTAAAGGAGGTCAGTGTTAACTCTTTTGTGGCAGCATGTCTGGAGTCCACAGATGTAACAGAACGTTACTATGACACGCTGTATCAGTGTGGACAGTCTTTGTCCACAAAAATTGCTGGTGATGTTCTTATTCACATCCTAGATCTGTTCTTCAGAATCAGAATTCATCACAAGATGAAGATAATGATGGACAAGGTACGTTATGAACTGAATCTGAAGAAGAAACAGAAAGGTTTGAGAAAGACTCTGAAAACCAGCAGTGGATCAGACAGTTTGTGATACTGTCATGGACAGACACATAAAGACAGGATAGGTGAATAGAGTTGCTTGTAATCTAAATCAGATTGTATGCATGAATCTTTCGTTTGAAACTTTCTAGTTTTGTCATGCTTGCATATCATTAGTCCTTTATTGGGAAGGAGGCTGTCATGGGTGGACTTTTGTCTTAGACTGTTTGATTGTTTTGGTGTTCTTTATTAGATCTGATTCTTCAGTGCTCCTGTGTGAAGGTTAAGAAACTGTATTGTGAATCGTCATGCCTGCAGTGGCTGTACGAAGGTCCATGAATGATGAGCATAGTACTACATAATGACATATTTGTGAGTGTTTATGTGATATTGTTGCTTTTAAGTGTGTTTAGTATACTCAAATTTGGTGACAAAAATGAGTGTAGTGTGGGTGTATGTATAATAAATAGCATTGTGTTGTGTGATAGGTCTTTGCTTTTGTGTGTTTAGTGTGCTCACATTTGGTGACAAATTTGAATGTAGTTTGTGTGTGTGTGTGTGTGTGTGGATAATAAATAACAATGTGCGTGTGAGAGATCTTTGCTTTTGAGCATGTGTAAAGTGTGTCAGTGAATGTGTGTTTGGATTAACAAAACATGGATGTTCAATATATAATGGAACAAATTGTGCAATGCTTTTAAATTTGGTGTGATTTTTGTTGTGTGTATTTTGTCTTCTAGCAGTTGTGGTTATTTGGTGGGGATTTCAGAGTATGACATGATGACAGGACACCGACTACAGCCTGACCACATGGCTCAGTTGGTGGTTATTCAAGAAATCACTTGTAACTGTTTTGTTACTATGTCAGTGTTCACATTCATGGATTGTATTGTTTGAAACAAATCTTTGCTTTTAAGCATGTGTAGTGTGTGTGCGTGGTTAACACAAATTGTTGGTGAATGTGAGTTTGCATTGACAAAAGACTGATATTCAATATGTAAGGAAAAAAATTGTGCTATGCTTTTAAATTTGGTTCAGTATGTTTTGTTGTATGTATCTTGTCTTCTAGCAGTTGTGGTTAGTTGGTGGGGATTTCAAAGTATGACATGACACTGACTACAGCCTGACCACATGGCTCAACTGGTGGCTATTCAAGAAATCACTTGTAACTGTTTTGTTACCATGTTAGTGTTCACATTCCTGGATTGTATTTGAAGCAACCATTTCACTTTTGTCAGTTAAAAGAAATAAATCATAACAGGTCAGTTTGTGAAACTTTGAGATAACAATGTAAACAGTATTTTCTCTCTCATGTGCACTTTCACAGAAAGAGTCCTCGTGGCAAAAATCATGGTATCAATAGTCACTTTAATAACACACAGTAGCACATAGAACCAGTCAATACAAAGGATATACAGCAACAAAAAACAATCCAAGTCATACTCAGTTGGACCACTTTTCTTCAGTTGGCATCAATAGGTTACATATACAAATAAATCAATGAAAAGGATACACCGCAACAAAAACAGGATGACAATATATGCACTCTCAGTGGAACCAACTACCAGTCTCTGGGGGGTACTCTTCTTGTAGCACATACAACCAGTAGTCACCAGTTTTCATCAATCAACACACAATTTTTTTTTAATAAAAATAAAGGATACAAAGAATACACAGCAACGGAAACAAGCTGACAAGTCACACTCAGTGGGACCAGCTACCAATCAGTCTCTGCTGGGCTCTCTCTTCGTCATACATACAATCAATCTCCACTTTTTTTTCAGTCAGCATTAGTAGATTACATACATATACAAATAAATTATTCAAAAGAACATACAGCAACAGTTCTCTTTGCAGCACATATAACCAAAACATGCTGCGTGTACATGGATTACCAGATGCTTCAGAAAGTGCAAATTTCATTAGTCGTACCTCCACAGTTGAAGACTACTGATACATGAAGAAATACAGACCAAAAACAAAAAAAAAACCCAACCCAAAAGCAAAACTGTAGTTTCAAAGTAAAAGTATTATAAATGCAGCAACAAACACAATTTCTAGACGCATTAATGTGGAAAAGAAAGCTTCAAAGTCTCTTGCATATCATTTAGTTCATCTTTGTTTTCTTCTTCAATGGACTGTTTGAAATGAGAACAGGCTCTTTCTTCTTGGTATACACATTTCCTTTTGGCTGTACTTGCAGAGCAAGGCTGCGTGTGAGCCTGATTTTGTTTTCTTGGTAGGCAAAAGCCCACAATGTGGGGTTGTCACAGCGTTTCCCGAGACTCCGATGCCTCCCAAAGTGCTCTTCCAAAGGGTCCTGGCAGAATATGCTGCTCAAAATGAATGGCACACCATTGTCCAAAAGGTACTTAGTGACTGAACAAAATGATCTGACTGTCATCACAAGACCTTTGTAAGTCTGATGTGTCAGAAACATCTGATTTCTTTCTGAGGAAGAAAAATTGCCAGGTCGTGTTTCAACGCTGTGTTTCCAGTCTTCAACATACCCCAGAAATTCAGACTGCAAAAATTCAAACCTTGGATCACTGCTGTCAGTGTACGGAGCAAGGTCTGGATTCCGTGTATGTACACCCTGGCTGAAATATCGGCCATTCAAACAGTCAAAAAACCGATTCATGAGCATGATGAATTTTGAAGTTTCTGAAGCATCTGGTCCTCCATGTACACGCATCATGGTACCCAAAGAGCGACTGAGCACCTGTGCTGCCAGTCTTACGTTCATACAGTTTGAACTGGTCACACTGACATGTTCATTAGTCAGTTTGGTGAACCGTGTTTCGAACTGAAGATCACGGTTGTACATATCTCTGACATGCTGCCAGAGTATGTGCTTTCCGTTGTTCCACAAGTACCGTGTGTGTCTTCCTGCGCCTGAACTGCTCAAATTATTACGGACTGTTTTCACCAGGTGAGGTGGGTCAGAAATAAAGAAAATGTTCCTGTCAGGTGCAAAAATATTGACTGTCTTGAAGCAAACATCATCTTCACAATCATCAGTTCTGTGCAGCTGGTAAAGCCGTTGATTTGCAGAGGCTTTGTCGCTGGTGGATGCTATCACCTTCAGCCGGCATTCAGTTTCCAAATATCCCACTGCCTGCCAGAACAATGGGAACAGCTCCCCTGCAGTGACAGCTGAAGTAGCAAAAAACCCTAAACTGACTGAGATGTTTGTGCTGATGCCCACAACAAAAAATGCAAGTGCATGAGTAGCCAGGCGATCAAAGCACCGGTGCTCTTCCCATTTGTCAACATTGACAAATCCCACCACCTGACCACTTCTGTTATCAAACACCAGGTCTGATTTGATTGTCATTTCATCATGCAAAAGCACAACGAAACGATCTGCTTCTTGCAGGTCTTTTGCAAGACGCTTCAGTTCATCCATGGCAGGTGTGTTGAAACCTTCTTTTGGTTGTAAAGCATTTGTATAATCTTTCAAAGTCGTTTCACCAGGCAGTTTGAGTACACCTGTCTTTCTCAAAGTCTCATATGCTGCAGGGCTACGGCTATGGATTAATATTGCTAAACGTATCAGCATGGGATGCCACCGCATTCCTCTCTCTTTGGAAGTGAATGCTTTCACTTGCTCCTTCCAAAAAAGGTCGGCAAGTGAATCTTGCCCTGCAGTTTCAACAACTTGCTTCAGGCTGTCATGAAGATGAGTGCTTACTTCAACACTTTCTTCTGCAAATGTTGACCTGAACTCTTCTACTTGTTCTTGGAGATTTTTGTTCATTTTTCTTAAGCTCTTCAGTTCACATGACAACTTCTCTTTTGAAATAAATCGAAGGGAGTCATGTTTACTGATAGGTTTTGAAGCACTGGCAAGGGCTCTGTTCTTCTTTTTCACCAGCAAGCGCTTCGCATTTCTGCATGCACTGCATGTCTCCAGAACAGTAGCACCTTGAAACATCACAACACAATTTACTGACCTTACCACAGATCCACTGGAACAGACCTCCCTGTAATATACCTGCTTTGAATTTTTTTCAAGAACATCTGCATACTGTTGCAGGTCAGGGTCAGTTGTTCCAATGCACATCTTTGCCGTAGCTACATTTTTTAAGAAATCATGCAGCTTTGTTTTCTCCACACTGTCTGTCACATTTGGAACTTTCTTTCCCAACACAAAGAGATCAACTGTGAAATCACTACTTATTAATGCTTTCATTTTTACCTGATCCAGGATCAAATCTACAATGGCCACTGTCAGCTGTCTTGAGTCTTTTGATAGGAGGCACCAAGGTGCTGGAAGTCTCTGTGCATCCCTCTGAACTTCCTCAAATGTGTAGTATGCCACCCGCTCAGGTAGTTCTGGGGGTGGACGGCTAGTCTGCAACCAGAATCAGCATCATGCAGATAACTGAATATTTATTTTTATGCAAAAGAGATCAGTAAACATATGTACAATAATATACTATGTGTAACAGGTTCACCACTCACTAATTGTGTATTTTTAAACAGTGTTGTTCATTATCAGATGAAGTCCATTCATTAACTTTGTATGTGACTGTAGAATAATTACACTGGGTGTCCAGAATGATTGCCAAAGACTAAAGAGTAAGTCATCTTTGTGATTCTCATAGTTTAAAATTTACTTTCAAGGAAAAAAAAAAAGACAATATTTAATCATTTATTTAAAATATTTTTATACCTTTGTATTTTGATATATCAATAGTTTTATCCTTTATGTGTGAATCTTATTCCCTTTTAAAAAAAATGTACCATTAGGTTTGGGGTGTGACTAGCAATATATATATATATATATATGTGTGTGTGTGTGTGTGTGTGTGTACTTTTATCATCTCAGCTGTGTGTATTAATGGATAACATAAAATACTCACCATGGACTAGCAGTTAATACTGTCAAAATGATAGCATGCATTAAACTTCTAACTATGAAATTGTGCTTGCTGCATCAGCAAAACCTGAAGTTTTCAATCATTTTCCAATTTTCAACAACTGTCTATGAATCAGCTGAAAAAAACAAAAACAAAGTTTAAGTATATTACAATAGTACATGCACAATACAACCCAAGATGAAGTTAAGCTTGCACATTTACTTAAAACAGGCATACAGTGATATACCAAATGTGTGGTACCAAATCCTGAAAAATAGCACTAGAAAAGAAGTTAACAATAAACAATCTCCCCCCTCCACAAATGATTTCTGCTGGCTATACCTACCAATGGTTTTCGTGGGGGTGGTTTTGGTGTTTCCACTGACTTGTAAGGCATGAATTCAGTTGGAAGACTTCCAGGAATCAAGGATCGCACACCAGTGGGTCCTGCAAGACATACCATTTGGCATAGTCTACATCAAAAAAGATTATATTTTACAAAACTTTCCTACCAAAAAACATACAAACTTAACAATAAGTGCACACAAAAATGTGCGCAATACATTTTACTATCGTGCACACCAAATGTTATTTTAAATATTATCTTTATACATTAAGAATTGTTATATAAAGTGCATTTGTAAAGTACCATTACTTTGCAGAAGCTTATTATTGTGCAGGAACTTGGTTGATACTACACACTTATGATTATCGTTATATGCTTATGTTTATGTTTACTTTAAAAATGTATGTAATCAGTGAAAGTTGAAAACGGTTTAGTAATCACCAGCATAAAAAAAAGAACAAAAATAACAAAAAAAAAGAACATGCATTCATCTACACAGAGACACGTTATATATATATATATATATATATATATATATATATAAAGTAAGCATACTAACAAATAAACACACAAGCAGAGATATATATATATATATATATATATAAAGTAAGCATACTAACAAATAAACACACAAGCAGAGATACACCTACAGGTATCATATCAACTGATATTCTTATAAGTACAACTCACCATATCGAAAGCAAGAATCTGTGAAATGCCGTGAACAAACTGTCGCTCTGTCTGGATTGAACCCGCGGTCGACACGGTTGATCTTTTGAATCATTGCGTCCCTCCACTCATCGTTGTTCCCCTTCTTGGGTATAACATGAAAGGAAAGTCCTCTGTTCTTCGCTTTCTGTGCAGGACAGCCAACAATAGCGCAGTTAGCCCCTCCAGGCATGATGAAAATTACAACGTGCGGAAACGCGTGTGTTCCGAGTCGTAGCGGAAGTGCTCTGCCCGGCAGGTGCTGGAAACCGTTCTGTCCGATGCTCTTCGGATGCGCGGAGGAAGTTGACCGTCTATGAGATACTAGTGTCTTTGGTGCAAAAGACACGTCACCATGATGTCATTGATTGTATCATTACTTGGAAGTTAGTTTCAGTTACAGCGATGTACTCCGGCAACAGATACAGATACAGAGGTCAAAGTTTACTCATTATCATGAACCCAGTGACGGCTGACCTTCGCCTTGACCTAACGCGTTGATAAGGCCTTGAAAAAACTGTCACATGCACACACACACACACACACACACACACACACACACATTGTACAAAGACATGATTCGTGATGGTATATCTATTTATTGACAAAGAGAACACAGTTGATTCGACATTTCTTGACAATCGGTGTACGGCACCCTGGAGGAGCTGCGACGGACGGCAGCCTTCATCGAGGACACCGGGCTGCTCATCTAATGGGAGGTGTACGAGGAAGAAGAAGAAGGTGGTAATATAATGCTATAATGGTAATGATAACAATATGATGATCATGATGTCATCAGTGATGATGATGATGATTTACATCTCTCTCTCTCTCTTGTATATATAAGGGGGTAGGGGGTGGGGGTGTGTGTGTGGCGCTCTCAGTGTAGCGACCCGCTCTCCCTGGGGAGAGCAGCCCGGATTTTCACACACAGAAATCTGTTGTGGTAAAAAGAGTAACACTAACACACACACACACACACACACACACACACACATATATATATATATATATATATATATATATATATATTATGATGACGATATAATAATAATAGTGATAATGATAAATTCTTCTTATTATTATTATCATGTTCATTATTATTATTATTATGTTCATCATCATCATCATGAAAATAAAACTACATATTTTACCACCAAATCTCTCTCTGTCACACACACACACACACACACACACACACACGCACACACACACTGACACAAGCACACACACATTATTCATACACGGTGGCATCCATACAGATAACGCACATGCACTTGCAGGGGAAAAAAAAAAGCAACAACACCCAAAACCTCTGTAATGTACCAGTGTAGTTTCGAACATTAGCGAAGAACAGATAACAGTCTGAAGTATTGGCACACTGTAATCAGTCATCATAATATAGTTCACAAACAGCTAACAAGTCCACACAACAGGACAACGTTTCTTTCGAACCAAAAAGCTGTGCCATGCAGCACAGTTTGTGCATTGCTGTTGCTGTTGTTGTTGTTTAATCACATGCGTTCAAACATCAAAACTGTCTGTAAATCGCGCCCCCCCCCCTTACCCACATCCCTCTCCCCATTCCTCCCCCTACCTCCACCTCTCCACCACTACCTCCCCTCCACCCCCACCCCAAAGGAAAAGAGAAAGGGAAGAAAGAAATATAGGGGAGAGAGAAAGAGAGAAGTGGCGAGGGAACCAGTTGGGAAGAAGAGACAGACACAACGTGACGGCGAAAGGATGCAAGGAGGGAGTTGGCACTGGACAGCGAGACACGTGCTGGTGGTCACGTGGTGACTGACACGTGCTGGTGGTCACGTGATGACGGACACGGGCTGATGGTCACGTGGTGACTGACACCTGCTGATGGTCACGTGGTGACGGACACGTGCTGATGGTCACGTGGGCCCAGCCTGACTGACAACTTATGACCCTGGGGTCTGTGTCCACGTGTTGGGGCATGGCAACTCGTGCCGTGCCAGCTGTCAGTGTCACATCATTGACCTGTGGGTAAAGGTGTCATGTGACATCACTGACCTGTGGGTAAAGGTGTCATTTGACATCATTGACCTCTGAGTAAAGGTGTCATGTGACATCACTGACCTCTGGGTAAAGGTGTCATGTGACATCATTGACCTCTGGGTAAAGGTGTCACGTGACACCACTGACCTGTGGGTAAAGCTGTCATGTGACATCACTGACCTGTGGGTAAAGGTGTCATGTGACATCACTCATCTGTCGGTAAAGCTATTAGTGTGACAGCACACACACACACACACACACACACACACACCCCCCCAGAAAAGAGAGCAGGGGAGAGGGTAAAAGTGTACACTACGTAAGTTGGCTATGGGTCGAATGAAAGAGCAATGATAATCAATTAATATGGTTTTACTATGTGCGGTAAAAAGCCGGAGATTGTGGGAAGGGGGTGCACTGAGTAGATGTGCAAGTTGGTTTTTTTTCCATCTCTCTCTCTCTACTTGATCTGTATCTATATATATATATATATATATATATATATATATATATATAAAACACAAAACTATCAGTTCTTTCATTCTGATCACTACTGCTGTCTGTGCCAAAGAGCTGGATATAAAGAATCTGTTCTCAGTCATCCCCCGCCTTTGAGGGATGTCGTTGATCTTTCTGTTCGTTAACAAATTATCTACAGAATTGGTGTTGAAGAAGTATCGTTGACATCAGTTTGGAAGACCAAAAAAAGCTTGGCACACCACGTCATCCCCAAGATAAGTCAGATGTTACACTGTTATCATAGCCGTGGTTTGTATCAAGATGACAAAAATAACGCCATACATAATCCGTCAGTTATGTCATGCCTTTCGTAAAAAAGTCACCATTCTTCAACATCGCTGAAAAAGAAGAAAATATTCACTGTTGTTGTTGTTGCAAAAGTTCGCCCAGAGAATTATTCGGAACGTGGCCATAAATCCATTTATCACTCGAAAAGACAAGTTGCGCTTGACGTCATCACACTTCGATGTCATCTTCCTCGTCATCCAGAGCGTTTCCATAGCCCATCAGCCCGTGCGGTGATGACGTCAGGCAGGATCTGAACAGACTGGGCGATCCAGAGAAGGGGGGAGGACTGAATGGGGAAGTGGTGAAAGAAGGGGGTGTGTCCCCTCCTCTATCACCCACTCCCTTGCTGTCCCTCAGACTCCCCCCACTCCCCACAGATATCACCGTGCGGAAAGGAGCCTGTGCTGACGTCATCACTCCCTTGACGTCACGGGTGGGGCGAGATGGAGGTGTCTGGGAGCACAGAGGGTTGACGCCCAGCCCGGAGTTGCTGACGTCATTGTCCGGTTCCACAGCACGGCGCGCCAGGCGGGGAGCGTCGTGGGCAGCGTCAGCACGTGC
>NC_134883.1:18897746-18900246 GCF_041734735.1 Babylonia areolata | reverse complement strand
TAGGGGGGGGGGGGGTGGGAGAAACGGAAGGTTGCGGAATGTCAGATGTTGACTGGGACACCGCGCCAACAGTAGAAACAACGTGCAAAGGGAAAGCACTAATTCACCCAACAATTGCCATGAAATATTTGAGTTTCTTCCCTTGCATTTTTTTGGCCGCACTTCTCTCTCACTGTGTCTGTCTGTCTGTCTTTCTGTTTCTCTCTCTCTCTCTCTCTCACACACATAACACACACACAACTCCACAAACACCCCCACGCCCTTCACACACCACACCCCACCCCACCACACCCCCACACACCGCACCTACCCCCCCGTCCCCCAGCCCCACTCCCACTCCCCCTCCCCCACCCCCCGACGGACCTTCTGTATGGTTGGTGGCAGAAACTGCATCTTGGTGGCCTGCAGGAGGGCGTACAGCTGGATGCTGAAGGCGGACGTGAGGCAGGGGAAGGTGATGGAGTAGAGGAAGTAGTCCACACTGGGGTGGAAGGTGCCGTTGGAGTTGTATCCGTCCACGGCCAGGTAGACGGCACGCGAGGCGCACAGCAGCAGCATGAGCAGGTTGAGGGACACAAAGTATCGACGGGACAGCAAGCGGTGGATGCGCCACAAACGGACCACGCACACCAGAGTGTACACCCCCACACAGCTGAACAGGCAGCAGAATACGTACAGGTGCAGCTCCCAGGCCTCGCGCCACACCATCTGTCCGTGCCACGCAGAGGAGGAGGGTCAGGGGGGCGGGGGAGGTGGTATTGGTGGTGGTGGTGGTGTTGGCGTTGGTGGTGATTGTGGTGGTGTTGTCATCATCGTAGGTGGTGTTGGTGTTGGTGGTTGTGGTGGTAGTGGTTATGGTCGTGATGTTGTCATTGTCGTCAGTGTTGGTGTTGTTGGTGGTGGTGATGGTGGTAGTGGTTATGGTCGTGGTGTTGTCATTGTCGTCAGTGTTGTTGTTGTTGGTGGTGGTGATGGTGGTAGTGGTTATGGTCGTGATGTTGTCATTGTCGTCAGTGTTGTTGTTGTTGTTGGTGGTGATGGTGGTAGTGGTTATGGTCGTGATGTTGTCATTGTCGTCAGTGTTATTGTTGCTGTCAGAGTTTTTGAACTTGCTGTTGATGTTTTGTTGTTGTGCATGATACATTATGAATTATGATTTGGATGTTGCACACACACACACACACACACACGCACACACACACACATATATATAGACACGGACACAGACAGACAGACAGATAGACAGCAGTCTAATAACACTTCTAGTGAACGGTCGTTAAACTGAAGAGCTCTCACAGACAAACAGACACACAGACACCATAGACACACACAGATATACAGATATACAGATACAGACACACACACACACACACGCACGCACACACGCACACACGCATGTATATATATATATATATATATATACACACTGAAAAGGCATGAGAGAAACAGAGAGACAGACAGAAAGAAAGATAGATAGATAGAGGCAGACAGAGAGAGAGAGTAGAGGGATGGCGGAGGACCACCACCACCACCACCACCTACCTTGGCGTTGTCCCAGTCCGGCCCTGGCTCCGCCATAGGTTCCTCCTCCCCCCCTTCCATCCTACCATCCTGTCCCCCGGACCCGGGCTCGGGGTAGGGGTGTCCCTCCGGGTAGGGCTGAGGGTGGGAGGTACCCGGGTCATCCTCCGGGGTGTGGTCCGTGCCGGGGGCCGCGCTGCTGGGGGTGTGAGGGGTGTGTGGGGAGGGGGACCCTGAGGGGGACGGTCCCGAGGACACCGAGTCAGCCGAGTCCACGTCTGGGAGTGCTGAGGTGGTGGAGGTAGAAGCTGAGGTGTTTGTAGTGGTAAAGGTGGTGGTGGTGGTGGAGGTTGTAGAAGTGGTGGCAGTAGACGTGGTGGGGGTGGCAGGGTGTCCTTGGGTGGTGGGAGAGGAGGTGAGGTTGCGGGAGGAGGAGGAGGAGGATGATGAGAAGGAGGTGGACCTGACGGTTCTCATTCCCGAGCCGTCCGTGGGCGACACGTCGTTCTCCCACACCGTGGACGGCGACCCCGGCTTGGACAACGCTGACGTCATACCGTCCCTAGCGGTGATTGGCTGCACGCTGCTCGTGTCGTTGTCTGACGTTACTTCCGGAGTCAGGGGGTGTGTGGATGTTGGCATGGATTGTGGAACTGTGTGACCCGTTGGTGTCTTCGTTGTGACTGGTGTGGTGGCAGTGGTGACGGGCGGTGTGGAACTTGCCGAGGATATCTCCGTTGTTTGTGATGTCCCAGAAGCCGGGTCTGGTTTCAGGGAAGACACGGGAGAGACTGATGTCAACGGTTTCGTTGGTGAAACATCGTCAGATGATAACTTCGATGTCGATGTTTCTGCTGCCTTTGATGTGTCTTGCGGGGTGATCGCTGATGTTGCTGACAACTGTGTTGATGGTGATGGAGATGATTCTAGCAATGGAGAATATTGTGGCGATGAAGATGATTGTGGGCTTGATGTGGAC
>NC_134883.1:18875246-18895246 GCF_041734735.1 Babylonia areolata | reverse complement strand
TCTTCTGACATCTCCAGTCCCTGCACACCTTCCTCTTCTGACATCTCCAGTCCCTGCACCCCTTCCTCCTCTGACATCTCCAGTCCCTGCACTCCCTCCTCTGACATCTCCAGTCCCTGCACTCCTTCCTCTTCTGACATCTCCAGTCCCTGCACTCCCTCCTCCTCTGACATCTCCAGTCCCTGCGCCCCCTCCTCCTCTGACATCTCCAGTCCTTGCACCTCCTCCTCTGACATCTCCAGTCCCTGCACTCCCTCCTCTGACATCTCCAGTCCCTGCACCCCTCCTCCTCTGACATCTCCAGTTCCTGCACCCCTCCTCTGACATCTCCAGTCCCTGCACCTCCTCCTCCTCCTCTGACATCTCTAGTTCCTTCACCCCCTCCTCTGACATCTCCAGTCCCTGCACCCCTCCTCCTCTGACATCTCCAGTCCCTGCACTCCCTCCTCTGACATCTCCAGTCCCTGCACCCCCTCCTCCTCTGACATCTCCAGTCCCTGCACCCCTCCTCCTCTGACATCTCCAGTCCCTGCACCTCCTCCTCCTCTGACATTTCCAGTCCCTGCACCCCTTCCTCTGACATCTCCAGTCCCTGCACCCCTTCCTCTTCTGACATCTCCAGTCCCTGCTGCATTCCCTCCTCTGACATCTCCAGTCCCTGCACCCCTCCTCTGACATCTCCAGTCCCTGCACCCCCTCCTCTGACATCTCCAGTCCCTGCACGCCCTCTGCCTGTCTGTTTATCTGTCTGTCTGTCCGTGTCTTCGTCTTCTCTGTGTTTTCGAGTGCTTTGTTTCACTTCAGTCTGTTGGGGTTCGTTTTGTTGTTGTGTTTATTTCTGCATCTCATCCATTTCATTCCCCCTTCATTTCTTCTCCCCTTCCTGTCTCTGTTCTCCCCCTTCCTTTCTCTGTTCTCCCCTTCCTGTCTCTGTTCTCCCCCTTCCTTTCTCTGTTCTCCCCTTCATTTCTCTGTTCTCCCCCTTCCTTTCTCTGTTCTCCCCTTCCTGTCTCTGTTCTCCCCCTTCCTTTCTCTGTTCTCCCCCTTCCTTTCTCTGTTCTCCCCTTCCTTTCTCTGTTCTCTGTTCTCCCCTTCCTTTCTCTGTTTCCCCCTTCCTGTCTCTGTTCTCCCCTTCCTTTCTCTGTTCTCCCCTTCCTGTCTCTGTTCTCCCCTTCCTGTCTCTGTTCTCCCCTTCCTTTCTCTGTTCTCCCCCTTCCTTTCTCTGTTCTCCCCTTCCTGTCTCTGTTCTCCCCTTCCTTTCTCTGTTCTCCCCTTCCTTTCTCTGTTCTCCCCTTCCTTTCTCTGTTCTCCCCTTCCTTTCTCTGTTCTCTGTTCTCCCCTTCCTTTCTCTGTTCTCTGTTCTCCCCTTCCTTTCTCTGTTCTCCCCTTCCTCTCTCTGTTCTCCCCTTCCTTTCTCTGTTCTCTGTTCTCCCCCTTCCTTTCTCTGTTCTCCCCCTTCCTGTCTCTGTTCTCCCCTTCCTGTCTCTGTTCTCCCCCTTCCTTTCTCTGTTCTCCCCCTTCCTGTCTCTGTTCTCCCCCTTCCTTTCTCTGTTCTCCCCCTTCCTTTATCTTTCTCCGTACTCTCCTTCCTTTCTCTGTTCTCCCCCTTCCTTTCTCTGTTCTCCCCCTTCCTTTCTCTGTTCTCCCCCTTCCTTTATCTTTCTCCGTACTCTCCTTCCTTTCTCTGTTCTCCCCCTTCCTTTCTCTGTTCTCCCCTTCCTCCCCTTCTCTGTTCCCCTTCCTTTCTCCGTTTCCCCCTTCCTTTCTCTGTTCTCCCCTTCCTCCCCTTCTCTGTTCCCCTTCCTTTCTCTGTTCCCCTTCCTTTCTCTGTTCTCCCCTTCCTTTCTCTGTTCTCCCCTTCCTGTCTCTGTTCTCTGTTCTCCTCCTCCCTCTGTTCCCCCTTCCTGTCTCTGTTCTCCCCTTCCTGTCTCTGTTCTCCCCCTTCCTTTCTCTGTTCTCCCCCTTCCTGTCTCTGTTCTCCCCCTTCCTTTCTCTGTTCTCCCCCTTCCTTTCTTCTCTGTTCTCCCCTTCCTTTCTCTGTTTCCTCCTTCCTTTCTCCCTCTTCCTTTCTCTGTTCTCCCCTTCCTTTTCTGTTCTCCCTTCCTTCTCTCTGTTCTCCCTCCTTCCTTTCTCTGTTCTCCCCTTCCTCGCTTCCCTCTGTTCTCTGTTCTCCCCTTCTCTTTCTCTCCTTCTTCTGTTCTCCCCTTCCTCTTCTCTGTTCTCCCCTTCCTTTCTCTGTTCTCCCTTCCTTCCCCTTCCTTTCTCTGTTTCCTCCCCCTTCCTTTTTTCTCCCGTTCTTCCCCCTTCCTTTCTCTGTTCTCCCCTTCCTTTCTCTGTTTCTCCCCCCTTCCTTTTCTTTCCCGTACTCCTCCTTCCTTCTCTCTGTTCTCCCCTTCCCTTTCTCTGTTCTCCTCCTTTCTCTTCCCCTTCTTTTCTGTTTCCCCCTTCCTTTCTCTGTTCTCCCCTTCCTTTCTCTGTTCTCTCCCTTCCTTCTCTGTTCTCCTCCTTCCCTCTGTTCCCCCCTTCCTGTCTGTTCTCCCCTTCCTGTCTCTGTTCTCCCCCTTCCTGTCTCTGTTCTCCCCCTTCCTTTCTCTGTTCTCCCCCTTCCTTTCTCTGTTCTCCCCCTTCCTTTATCTTTCTCCGTACTCCCCTTCCTTTCTCTGTTCTCCCCTTCCTTTCTCTGTTTTCCCCCTTCCTGACTCTGTTCTCCCCTTCCTGTCTCTGTCCTCCCCTTCCTGTTTCTGTCCTCCCCTTCCTTTCTCTGTTCTCCTCCTCCTCTCTCTCTGTTCTCCCCTTCCTTTCTCTGTCCTCCCCTTCCTTTCTCTGTTCTCTGTTCTCCCCTTCCTTTCTCTGTCCTCCCCTTCCCTTTCTCTGTTCTCCTCCTCCTCTCTCTGTTCTCCCCTTCCTTTCTCTGTCCTCCCCTTCCTTTCTCTGTTCTCCTCCTCCTCTCTCTGTTCTCCCCTTCCTGTCTCTGTTCCTCCCTTCCTTTGTCTGTTCACTCCCCCCCCACCCCTTTTTTTACGTCTTCCTTTCTCTTCTTTCCTCCCATTTATCAAAGAAAGCACACACCTTACGTGCGTGTGTGTGTTTGTGTATGTGTCTGATTGTGTGTCTGTTTGTCTGTGTCTCTGTGTCTGTGTGTGTATGTGTCTGCGCGCGCACGTTTGCGCGTGCGTAGGATTGCGGTGACGAGACAGCAGGCAGCCAGACTGCCCCGGGTTGTTGATAAAGAAGTGCAAGGATGTCTTCACTGAGACATTGTGTTGTTGTTGTTGCTGGCCTCTGAAAGTCCAGAACCTTTAGCTGTGAATGAGAGGTGGCTGGTGACCCCGAAAAAAACAGGGAAACCAACAAGGAAAAAAACAAACAAACAAACAAAACAACAGACAGTGAAGACAAAGGGAATGAATGAAAGAAAGAAGTAGGAAAAAGAAAGCAAAACAGTATGATGATGTTTGACACCGGTGATCACTGAATGAAAATGTATGACTGACTCCACGTGCTGTACATCTTCTGTCTGTCTGTCTGTCTGTCTCTCTGTCTGTAGCTATCTCCCTCTTTCTCCACCCCTTCCTCCCCTAATCTCTCTGTGAGTGTGTGTGTGTGCGTGCGTGAGTGCGTGCGTGCGTGCGTGCGTGTGTGTGTGTTTGTGTGTGTGTGTGTGTGTGTGTGTGTGTTTCCGTCTCTCTGTGCCACGCGTGCGCGCAAGCCGTGTGGCCATGACCCAGAAACTCTGTTAAATAAGAGACAAAGAATAGACTTGATAAGCATAGAACACGATGGAACTTGGACAAAAGTTTCTTTCGAAAACCCCATAAATCTCCCTCCCCCTACCTCCTTCCGTCTGTCTCCCTCTCCCTCTCCCACCCCTCCGCACACACGCCAAGGAAAGAAGCCCCATGTTACACACACATACATGATACATGGAGTGGCTGGAAAAGAAGGGAACCTGGAAAGAAAGGAGCAGGAAGAGAAAGGCAGAGAGAGAGCGGTATTGCTATCATTCTTTATTTCTGGAGACCTTTTTTTTTTTTTTTTTTGGTGGTGGTGGGAGGGAGGGGGCAGTGTCTGTCCTTTTTATCTGACAAGGGAGGCAGAAAATACCTCAGAAAGCCGAACAGAAGGGAGCTGGAAATGCAGTGACAGTACAAGCCAGGCAAAAGGGGCCACAGGAGTTTGAAGAACAAACCAGGCCACCACTCCTCGCTCTGCCTCTAGCTATCCCCTGGGTCAGACAGACAGGCCCCCCGGCTCCTCCCTTCCACCTATCCCCAGTCGATCACACATTGCATCCCCAACGGTCACAGCTAAACGATTAGACACTGCATCCCCAACGGTCACAGCTAAACGATTAGACACTGCATCCCCAACGGTCACAGCTAAACGATTAGACATTGCATCCCCAACGGTCACAGCTAAACGATTAGACATTGCATCCCCAACGGTCACAGCTAAACGATTAGATACTGCATCCCCAACGGTCACAGCTAAACGATTTGACATTGCATCCCCAACGGTCAAAGCTAAACGATTAGACACTGCATCCCCAACGGTCAAAGCTAAACGATTAGACACTGCATCCCCAACGGTCAAAGCTAAACGATTAGACACTGCATCCCCAACGGTCACAGCTAAACGATTAGACATTGCATCCCCAACGGTCACAGCTAAACGATTAGACACTGCATCCCCAACGATCAAAGCTAAACGATTAGACACTGCATCCCCAACGGTCACAGCTAAACGATTAGACATTGCATCCCCAACGGTCACAGCTAAACGATTAGACACTGCATCCCCAACGGTCACAGCTAAACGATTAGACACTGCATCCCCAACGGTCACAGCTAAACGATTAGACACTGCATCCCCAACGGTCACAGCTAAACGATTAGACACTGCATCCCCAACGGTCACAGCTAAACGATTAGACATTGCATCCCCAACGGTCACAGCTAAACGATTAGACACTGCATCCCCAACGGTCAAAGCTAAACGATTAGACATTGCATCCCCAACGGTCACAGCTAAACGATTAGACACTGCATCCCAACGGTCAAAGCTAAACGATTAGACATTGCATCCCCAACGGTCACAGCTAAACGATTAGACACTGCATCCCCAACGGTCAAAGCTAAACGATTAGACATTGCATCCCCAACGGTCACAGCTAAACGATTAGACATTGCATCCCCAACGGTCACAGCTAATCATCACACATTGCATCCCTAACGGTCACAGTTAATCATCACATACTGCATCCCTAACGGTCACAGCTAATCGATTAGACATTGCATCCCTAACGGTCACAGTTAATCATCACACACTGCATCCCTAACGGTCACAGCTAAACGATTAGACATTGCATCCCTAACGGTCACAGTTAATCATCACACACTGCATCCCTAACGGTCACAGCTAAACGATTAGACATTGCATCCCTAACGGTCACAGTTAATCATCACATACTGCATCCCTAACGGTCACAGTTAATCATCACACATTGCATCCCTAACGGTCACAGGTAATCATCACACATTGCATCCCTAACGGTCACAGGTAATCATCACACATTGCATCCCTAACGGTCACAGTTAATCATCACACACTGCATCCCTAACAGTCACAGGTAATCATCACACATTGCATCCCTAACGGTCACAGCTAATCATCACATACTGCATCCCTAACGGTCACAGGTAATCATCACACATTGCATCCCTAACGGTCACAGGTAATCATCACACACTGCATCCCTAACGGTCACAGGTAATCATCACACATTGCATCCCTAACGGTCACAGCTAATCGAGTAGACATTGCATCCCTAACGGCCAGCGCACAGGTCCAAATCTCACACACCACCATGTATGTCTGATTCCGCACTGGAAAACAGACGAGAGGAAACGTTCCCCCCCCCCCCTCCCCACACTTTTTTTTAAAGGTGTTAGGGTGGGGGGTGGCAACACACAACAACAGTTCAGTTTCTCAAGGAGGCGTCACTGCGTTCGGACAAATCCATGTACTCTACACCACATCTGCTAAGCAGATGCTTGACCAGCAGCGTAACCCAATGCGCTTTCACAACAACAAACCGCAACACAAAATCTGACGAGTTCTAACATCGTATCTCACGGAACTATTGAATTGGACGGGTATGTTGTCCAAGAATGTGATGATGGGTACATACGTGTATTGTCCAGTTTCAGTTTCAATTCCTCAATGGGGTGTCACTGCCTTCTGATAAATCCATATACGCTACACCACATACGTTAGGCAGATTCCTGACCAGCGGCATAACCCAACCCTCTTAGTCAAGCCTTGAGTGCATGCATGGATATATTGTGTACCTAATCAGTGTGGATTTCGTCTACAGAATTTTGCCAGAGGACAAACACTCTTGTTGCCATGGGTTCTTTTTAAGTGCGCTAAGTGCGTCAGTTCATCGTCTCATCCGAATGACGAGACGTTCAGTTTGATTTTCCTGTTAAACATAGGAGAAAGGGAGTGAGCAGGATTCGAACCCAGACCTTCACGGACTCTTTGTAATGGCAGATGAGCGTCTTAACCATTCTGCCACCTTCCTGTTGTCCAGACAGGGTGTGATGTGTATCTGGAGTTGTGCGGCTGTGTAGTTCGGGAATGCGGAGGTGTGTACATCGGTGTGTTATCCAGACACAGTGTGATGTGTACGGTTGTGTAGTTCACTGTGGTGGTGATGGCTGATGGCGGGGCGGCCGTCACTGTCAGAGGGGCCTGACGATCAGTCATGATGACGGATGACGGGTCTGAGGAAATGACGTGTCCGTGTCTACTGTAGACTGTCCAACGTGACACAGGACCCATGGTAGTGGGTAGTGTGTGTGGGGGCGTGGGGGTGTTGGGAGATGTGAATGGTGGGGCCCTGAGGAGGGTGTTGGGAGATGTGAATGGTGGGGCCCTGAGGGGGGTGTTGGGAGATGTGAATGGTGGGGCCCTGAGGGGGATGTTGGGAGATGTGAATGGTGGGGCCCTGAGGAGGGTGTTGGGAGATGTGAATGGTGGGGCCCTGAGGGGGGTGTTGGGAGATGTCAGTGGTGGGGCCCTGAGGGGGGTGTTGGGAGATGTCAGTGGTGGGGCCCTGAGGGGGGGTGTTGGGAAATGTCAGTGGTGAGGCCCTGAGGGGGGTGTTGGGAGATGTCAGTGGTGGGGCCCTGAGGGGGGTGTTGGGAGATGTCAGTGGTGGGGCCCTGAGGGGGGTGTTGGGAGATGTCAATGGTGAGGCCCTGAGGGGGGTGTTGGGAGATGTCGGTGGTGGGGCCCTGAGGGGTGTGTGCTGGGAGATGTCAATGGTGGGGCCCTGAGGGGTGTGTGTGTTGGGAGATGTCAGAGGTGGGGCCCTGAGGGGTGTGTGTGTTGGGAAATGTCAATGGTGGGGCCCTGAGGGGTTTGTGTGTTGGGAAATGTCAATGGTGGGGCCCTGAGGGGTTTGTGTGTTGGGAGATGTCAATGGTGGGGCCCTGAGGGGTGTGTGTGTTGGGAAATGTCAATGGTGGGGCCCTGAGGGGTTTGTGTGTTGGGAGATGTCAATGGTGGGGCCCTGAGGGGTGTGTGTGTTGGGAGATGTCAGAGGTGGGGCCCTGAGGGGTGTGTGTGTTGGGAGATGTCAATGGTGGGGCCCTGAGGGGTGTGTGTGTTGGGAGATGTCAATGGTGGGGCCCTGAGGGGTGTGTGTGTTGGGAGATGTCAGAGGTGGGGCCCTGAGGGGTGTGTGTGTTGGGAGATGTCAGTGGTGGGGCCCTGAGGGGGGTGTGTGTTGGGAGATGTCAGTGGTGGGGCCCTGAGGGGTGTGTGTGTTGGGAGATGTCAATGGTGAGGTCCTGATGGGGGTGTTGGGAGATGTGAATGGTGGGGCCCTGATGGGGGTGTTGGGAGATGTCAATGGTGGGGCCCTGATGGGGGTGTTGGGAGATGTGAACGGTGGGGCCCTGAGGGGGGGGGTGTTGGGAGATGTCAATGGTGGGGCCCTGACTACTGATTATTTGTCCGATGGTCAAATACACACTGAGTCATCTCACGTCCGTCCGTTCTAACCCCCCTCACTTTCTGTGTGTGTGTGTGTGTGTGTGTGTGTGTGTGTGTGTGTGTGTGTGTGTGTGTGTGTGTGTGTGAGAGAGAGAGAGAGAGAGAGAAAGAGAGAGAGAGAGAGAGAGAGAGAGAGAGAGAGAGAGAGAGAGAGAGAGCGGTGAATTAGAGATGAGGATAGTGAAAGAGACCATGAATTATGTGCAACGTCAACAAAACGCACGTGCACAAATACACACCCGCTCAAGCGCTCACACACACACACACACACACACACACACACACACACACACACACACACACACACACACACACACACACACACACGTTACTATTGCATCTACTGTTACTACTACTGCTGTAAGGAGTTAAGGGCCGAAACACTTGCCTGAGGGGGTTTCTTCTCTGAAGATTTTGCTCTCCCCAGAGTTTCTGATCACTACTGCTGCTACTGATGCAGTTCTACAATAGTTACAGCGGCTTGTCTTGCTACCATTGCTTTGCTACAGTACTGCTACCTTGTCTTGCTACCATTGCTACAGTACTGCTACCTTGTCTTGCTACCATTGCTACTGTAGTGCTACCTTGTCTTGCTACCATTGCTACAGTACTGCTACCTTGTCTTGCTACCATTGTTACAGTAGTGCTACCTTGTCTTGCTACCATTGCTACAGTAGTGCTACCTTGTCATGCTACCATTGCTACAGTGCTGCTACCTTGTCTTGCTACCATTGCTACAGTAGTGCTACCTTGTCTTGCTACCATTGCTACAGTGCTGCTACCTTGTCTTGCTACCATTGTTACAGTAGTGCTACCTTGTCTTGCTACCATTGCTACAGTGCTGCTACCTTGTCTTGCTACCATTGCTACAGTGCTGCTACCTTGTCTTGCTACCATTGCTACAGTGCTGCTACCTTGTCTTGCTACCATTGCTACAGTAGTGCTACCTTGTCTTGCTACCATTGCTACAGCAGTGCTACCTTGTCTTGCTACCATTGCTACAGTAGTGCTACCTTGTCTTGCTACCATTGCTACAGTACTGCTACCTTGTCTTGCTACCATTGCTACAGTAGTGCTACCTTGTCTTGCTACCATTGCTACAGTACTGCTACTTGCACTGCAGTAACCGGCAGTCGGGGCATTTCACACTCAGGGGAGGTAAGTATGGATATATATAGCACCATGGCGGGGGTTACGAGAATGGAAAGATTTGCACTGCTCAGTTTTGAATTTGAGAATATCATTCAGGACTTCTTGGTTCGTGTGGGGCGGTGGATGGCCGAGCGAATACACTTGTCATCAAGGACCCCCCTCCCCTCCGTCCCCCGCCCCCCCCCCCCCCCGCCTCCGCACCCCCCCTTCCCCTCAGCCAGCCCCCGCCCTCTCATGATGTGTTTCCCTTTCACTTGACGTGAGC
The DNA here is from genome assembly GCF_041734735.1 of Babylonia areolata. Taxonomy (NCBI): domain Eukaryota; kingdom Metazoa; phylum Mollusca; class Gastropoda; order Neogastropoda; family Buccinidae; genus Babylonia; species Babylonia areolata. The sequence continues at coordinate 18,885,765 of NC_134883.1, read as the reverse complement.
CACTGAGGCCCCCGCGTGACTGACAACATACATATTCCACTGACAAGGAAAAGACGACATGATTTGCTGTGCAGTGCAGTTCGTCAGCCCCTCTCACGGGTCATCAGTATGTACTACGAGAATGTCCGTCTTTTTAAATATGTTAAATAAAAACAACAACAAAAACAACAAAACAGCATGTAATTCTCTCTCTCTCCCTCTCTGTCTCCACACACACACACACACAGATTTTTGGGTGGGTGGTGTATGTTGTGTATGTGAGTGTATTTCCTTCTGTGTCTGTGTATGTCGCACTTTCTCTCCCTTCCTCTCTCTCCCTCTCCCCTAGTCCCTCTCCTTCTCCATTCCTCACTCTCTCTCTCCCTCCCCCTCCCTTTCTATCCCTCTCTCTTCCTCTCTCTCTTCCCCCCTTGTCTCTCCCTATTTCAGTCACCCTAACCCCCTGTCTCTCTCCCTTCCCCCTCCCTCTCTAACCCCCTGTCTCTCTCCCTTCCCCCTCCCTCTCTATCCCCCTGTCTCTCTCCCTTCCCCCTCCCTCTCTATCCCCCTGTCTCTCTCCCTTCCCCCTCCCTCTCTATCCCCCTGTCTCTCTCCCTTCCCCCTCCCTCTCTATCCCCCTGTCTCTCTCCCTTCCCCCTCCCTCTCTAACCCCCTGTCTCTCTCCCTTCCCCCTCCCTCTCTATCCCCCTGTCTCTCTCCCTCCCCCCTCCCTCTCTATCCCCCTGTCTCTCTCCCTTCCCCCTCCCTCTCTATCCCCCTGTCTCTCTCCCTCCCCCCTCCCTCTCTATCCCCCTGTCTCTCTCCCTTCCCCCTCCCTCTCTAACCCCCTGTCTCTCTCCCTTCCCCCTCCCTCTCTATCCCCCTGTCTCTCTCCCTCCCCCCTCCCTCTCTAACCCCCTGTCTCTCTCCCTTCCCCCTCCCTCTCTATCCCCCTGTCTCTCTCCCTCCCCCCCTCCCTCTCTATCCCCCTGTCTCTCTCCCTTCCCCCTCCCTCTCTATCCCCCTGTCTCTCTCCCTCCCCCCTCCCTCTCTATCCCCCTGTCTCTCTCCCTTCCCCCTCCCTCTCTAACCCCCTGTCTCTCTCCCTTCCCCCTCCCTCTCTATCCCCCTGTCTCTCTCCCTTCCCCCTCCCTCTCTATCCCCTTGTCTCTCTCCCTTCCCCCCTACTTTTCTTCACCCTCTTTCTCATGTTTCCACCACCACCACCACCACCACCACCACCACCACCACCACCCTCCTTATCTTACACATCTTCTGCACTCTGTGATGTGGGGCCAGGCTTTCAGGGTTCTGGATTTGAACTCCCACCCCCAAACACCTCTGGAAGCCCGCAGCTTCATTAACTGTGGGCAGGTGAGGCTTGTGGGATCCTCGGTAGCTCACATGTTGCCGACTGCCGCGGCCAGGATTTACGAGAGGGCGGAGGCTTTATGGGCGTGCCCGCCTGCCCACCGCTGTCTGACCGCTTTTTCGTGTCAACTGACACGGAAAATATTTATTAACCCCCACCCCGCCCCCTTCTCTCTTTACCTCTGTCATACAGTCTGTCCTCCATGTTCGTAAGCGTACCTGTATGCCCATAGAACGAGTCCACATTTGGAGCATCGTTTTTATGCAGGTCTGAACAATTTGAACATGATTATGATGGTACAGAAAGAAAAATAAAAGATTCCTTTTGGGATTGAACAAAACTGTAGGGATAATTTCATTTGACCGCCTTGCAATGTAGACTGTTGAAGTTAGATGGTCGGGATGTCCCAAGACTCTGACTTGCCTTGTGTAAGGCATGGATGAGTGCTGGCTATTGCAGATGTGAGAGTTTTTTTGTTGACGCGGTTGAGCATTTGTATGGTTTGACAGTCCTGATATGGCCCTGTGCGGTCGGCTGGACTATAGCAACAAAAACAAGAACGAGTGCTGAAAAAAACACACCCCAAAACAAACAAACAAACAACAACAAAAAACCAAGTGTGTGCGCGCGTATGAGAGTGAGTTGGGAATGTTGTGAGCGTGTTCGTGTGCTTATCCTTATTTCCTGTCTTCAAATGTAACGTGACAGTTTCAGTGCTAACAACCCTGCAATATATCCTGAACATTATGGATGGGATTGTCGAGTGTTCAATCGTTCACAGCTCAGTGACCACACTGACAGTACTTGTTCAACTGTACCTCAGTGATTGTCTGTGCTGTGTCTGTGTTTTCTCTGAACACCATAGGTCTTCTTTACTGTGACTGAACAGATCTGCCACCTCACCCAAGTTGGCTGGCCCCAGTCGGGCCCTACAAAGCCAGACGAGGAAGGTGCAGTCTTTAACCTAATACCCCAGCAAGCAGGTAGAACCTAATACCCCAGCAAGCAGGTAGAACCTAATACCCCAGCAAGCAGGTAGAACCTAATACCCCAGCAAGCAGGTAGAACCTAATACCCCACCAAAGAGGTAGAACCAAATACCCTTACCAAGCAGGTAGAACCTAATACCCTTACCAAGGAGGTAGAACCTAACACCCTTACCAAGGAGGTAGAACCTAATACCCCACCAAGGAGGTAGAACCTAATACCCCACCAAGGAGGTAGAACCTAATACCCTTACCAAGGAGGTAGAACCTAATACCCCACCAAGGAGGTAGAACCTAATACCCTTACCAAGGACGTAGAACCTAATACCCCCACCAAGGAGGTAGAACCTGGCACCCCACCAAGGAGGTAGAACCTAATACCCCACCAAGGAGGTAGAACCTAATACCCCACCAAGCAGGTAGAACCTAATACCCCACCAAGGAGGTAGAACCTAATACCCCACCAAGGAGGTAGAACCTAATACCCTTACCAAGGAGGTAGAACCTAATACCCTTACCAAGGAGGTAGAACCTAATACCCTTACCAAGGAGGTAGAACCTAATACCCCACCAAGGAGGTAGAACCTAATACCCTTACCAAGGAGGTAGAACCTAATACCCTTACCAAGGAGGTAGAACCTAATACCCTTACCAAGGAGGTAGAACCTAATACCCCCACCAAGGAGGTAGAACCTAATACCCCACCAAGGAGGTAGAACCTAATGCCCCAACAAGCAGGCAGAACCTAATACCCTTACCAAGGAGGTAGAACCTAATACCCCACCAAGGAGGTAGAACCTAATATCCCACCAAGCAGGTAGAACCTAATACCCTTACCAAGGACGTAGAACCTAATACCCCAACCAAGGAGGTAGAACCTAATACCCCACCAAGCAGGTAGAACCTAATACCCTTACCAAGGAGGTAGAACCTAATACCCCACCAAGGAGGTAGAACCTAATACCCTTACCAAGGAGGTAGAACCTAATACCCTTACCAAGCAGGTAGAACCTAATACCCTTACCAAGCAGGTAGAACCTAATACCCTTACCAAGGAGGTAGAACCTAATACCCTTACCAAGGAGGTAGAACCTAATACCAAGGAGGTAGAACCTAATACCCCACCAAGGAGGTAGAACCTAATACCCCCACCAAGGAGGTAGAACCTAATACCCCACCAAGGAGGTAGAACCTAATACCCCACCAAGGAGGTAGAACCTAATACCCCCACCAAGGAGGTAGAACCTAATACCCTTACCAAGGAGGAAGAACTTAACACCCTTACCAAGGAGGTAGAACCTAACACCCTTACCAAGGACGTAGAACCTAATACCCCACCAAGCAGGTAGAACCTAATACCCTTACCAAGGAGGTAGAACCTAATACCCCCACCAAGGAGGTAGAACCTAATACCCCACCAAGGAGGTAGAACCTAATACCCTTACCAAGGAGGTAGAACCTAATACCCTCACCAAGGAGGTAGAACCTAATACCCTTACCAAGGAGGTAGAACCTAATACCCCCACCAAGGAGGTAGAACCTAATACCCCACCAAGCAGGTAGAACCTAATACCCTTACCAAGGACGTAGAACCTAATACCCCCACCAAGGAGGTAGAACCTAATACCCCACCAAGGAGGTAGAACCTAATACCCTTACCAAGGAGGTAGAACCTAATACCCTTACCAAGGAGGTAGAACCTAATACCCCACCAAGGAGGCAGAACCTAATACCCTTACGAAGGAGGTAGAACCTAATATCCCCAACAAGGAGGTAGAACCTAATACCCCACCAAGGAGGTAGAACCTAATACCCCACCAAGGAGGTAGAACCTAATACCCCCACCGAGGAGGTAGAACCTAATACCCTTACGAAGGAGGCAGAACCTTATACCCTTACCAAGGAGGAAGAACTTAATACCCTAACCAAGGAGGTAGAACCTAATACCTCCACCAAGGAGGTAGAACCTAATACCCCCACCGAGGAGGCAGAACCTAATACCTTTACCAAGGAAGCAGAACCTAGTACCCCCACCAAGGAGGCAGAACCTAGTACCCTTACCAAGGAGGTAGATCCTAATACCCTTACCAAGGAGGTGATACGACACTGACTGCTAAACGCCATAAAGGAGCTATTCTGTCTGGAGCATAAAGAACTCTGGCTGATCACTGTTGTACAGGTATGGAGCTGTTTGATATCACCAGCGATATCACTTCCACTGGCCCCACACAACAGGGCCTTCATCTCTGTCTCTCACTGTTCCCAGTACTGACTTGATGACAGTGATTACAAACATGCAACAGGAAGTGAGATCTTGGGCAAGCCGTTTGGAAACACATGCCCCCACTCTCCACTGTACATGACACAGTATCCGCCCTCAGCACTAGTGTTTCTGCGGATTCCGACATGGAACATGCCATTAACTTTCTCCATACGAACGGCGAAAGAGACGACGTTAACAGCGTTTCACCCCAATTACCATCATCAAAATATTGCAATTGGAAGGCTCTTATACTGAAGATGTAAATGTTGAGTATAAGAGCCTTCCGACTGCAATATTTTGATGATGGTAATTGGGGTGAAACGCTGTTAACGTCGTCTCTTTCGCCGTTCGTATGGAGAGAGTTAATGACAGACCATTGAAACGCAGAAAGACTAGCCCCTCTCCCCGCGACAAAACGCCACGTAATCCTTTAGGAAAACCTGTGTCCCTGTGTATGAACATACACTCCAGACTGACGACGACAGTCATCTGTGGACTGAGACTGACAACAGTTTGCCCAAACAGGACATCCCTACCAACCCTCCCCCCCTCCCGCCCCCCACACTCCCCTCCATCAATGGTAAACTCGCCAAACGCATGCAGGTTATGTGGGACGTTATTGTCCCTGAGTCCAGAGCTGCTTCACTTGGTAGAGTGTTGACAGTTGTGTTAGACAGTTGAAATGTGACTTGGTGGAGTGTTGACAGTTGTGTTAGACAGTTGAAATGTGACTTGGTGGAGTGTTGACAGTTGTGTTAGACAGTTGAAATGTGACTTGGTGGAGTGTTGACAGTTGTGTTAGACAGTTGGAGTGTGACTTGGTGGAGTGTTGACAGTTGTGTTAGACAGTGGGAGTGTGACTTGGTGGAGTGTTGACAGTTGTGTTAGACAGTGGGTATGTGACTTGGTTGAGTGTTGACAGTTGTGTTAGACAGTGGGAGTGTGACTTGGTGGAGTGTTGACAGTTGTGTTAGACAGTGGGAGTGTGACTTGGTGGAGTGTTGACAGTTGTGTTAGACAGTGGGTATGTGACTTGGTGGAGTGTTGACAGTTGTGTTAGTGGGTATGTGACTTGGTGGAGTGTTGACAGTTGTGTTAGACAGTGGGTATGTGACTTGGTGGAGTGTCGACAGTTGTGTTAGTGGGTATGTGACTTGGTGGAGTGTTGACAGTTGTGTTAGACAGTGGGTATGTGACTTGGTGGAGTGTTGACAGTTGTGTTAGTGGGTATGTGACTTGGTGGAGTGTTGACAGTTGTGTTAGACAGTGGGTATGTGACTTGGTGGAGTGTTGACAGCTGTGTTAGACAGTGGGTATGTGACTTGGTGGAGTGATGACAGTTGTGTTAGACAGTGGGTATGTGACTTGGTGGAGTGTTGACAGCTGTGTTAGACAGTGGGAATAAGACTTGGTGGAGTGTTGACAGTTGTGTTAGACAGTGGGAGTGTGGGAACGGGAGAGGCGAGAACTACAGCTGGTGAGTAGACTGCTATCCTTCCAGCCAGTCAGTAAGACAGATGATAAAGAAAGAAAAGACAAGAAAAATTTCGTAAAGAAAAGATCAGAAAATGAAGGGGGGAAAAAGAATGATGACTGAAATCGTCGTCGTTACTGTCATCAACTTCATCCACAAACCAGGAAACCGAGTTGTTTTTCAAAGTGCAGGGTAGCAAAGTCTCTCTCTCTCTCTCTCTCTCTCTGTGTGTGTGTGTGTGTGTGTGTGTGTGTGTGTGTGTGTGTGTGTGTGTGTGCGTGCGCACGTCTGTGCGTACGTGTGTGTAGTTAACTAACAGTAATTTCATCACGAACGTGTTTGTGAGTCTTTTCGTTAATGTCTTCCCTTCTGAAGGGCTGTGGCCACAAAGAATAGAATTCTCGTTCTGTGTGTGGGTGGGGTGGATAGTGTGTGTGTGCGTGCGTGCCTGTGTGTATAAAAGCGGACGCTCACGCGTTTATAATACACTGAGTGAGTGTGTTACTTAGTATGTGCACATCCTGCTTACATTCGTGTTTGCGTGCGTGCGTGCGTGTGTACCCGGATGTGCACTTGCTGACGATGATCACGTGCAAGGGCCTGATGACCCGGGCAAGGTCAGCACGGCAAGGACACTTCTGTCCACAACAGCTGTCCAGGTCATCACCCTCACCCCCCTCCCGACCCCCTCTGCGCAATTAGTGGATTGAATTATTAGGAAGATCCTTCATTTCCATATCTCTCCCCCTCCCTCCCTTCCCCCTCCTTCCCACAGTGCACTCTCTGTTTCCCCTTGCCCAGATCTGGCCGTCACGGGGCGTGACCAGGGATGGGGGAGGGGGGGGGGGAGGTGAGAGTGAGGGTGGTGGGGGCGGGGGCGGGGCCGGAGGGAGAGCGGAGAGACAGAAGGAAGAGATTTAATTACTGGAGGCTGGCGGTCCATGACCAGTCTGCCTTCATCATCCACTTGGGTTTTTTCTTCATTGTTTTCTCTTGTTTCGTAATCATCATCATCATCATCATCATCTTCTTCTTCTTCTTGTTGTTCTTCTTCTTCATCATCATCATCATCAACACTATTATCTTATCAGTACCAAGAGATGGAGTGGCTGTTGTAGCAATGATAGTTTTGTGGTTGTTACGGAGACATCAGACACACCAAGGCCTTGGTGGCGGTTGTAGCAAAGAGTCTGTACCTCGTTGAATGTTTAGTCAACGTGGGAGTCGTAATAACGGTTGTGGTGGAAGTAGCACGTCTTTTTTTTTTTATTATTATTATTTTTTTTTATGACGGTGGTGGTGATTTCGCTTTCTGCAAACAGTTGGGGTTAGTGTGTGTGTGTGTGTGTGTGTGTGTGTGTGTGTGTGTGTGTGAAATGACTCATTGTTTTCTTAGATGTGTGATGTTTTGTTTTATTAACTTTTGATGTTATCGTTTGTTGTTGTTTTTTTTGTTGTTGTTGTTTGTTTTTCTTCGTTTTGTTTGTTCACGACCAGATGTGAATTTCTCGGTCTTCTGAGATATTGAAGATGACTTGACAACGAAGTGAGCTGATTTATGTTCAGAGTTGTCGACAAACTGAAGCTGTGTACTGTGACACATTTGCACTTAAATCACTGAGATATATATATATACTTCTACCAGTGAATGACATAGAACCTGTACAGCAGCACTGAGGTCAATGACAGAGCAGCCCACATCCTGTTTGTTTGTATTGTGAACACGGTTTTGCTGTGCATGCGATTGCTATCACGGTGTGCATGAAGCGTGTCAGGTCCCCCCCCCCCCCCCCCGAATCCCCCCCGACCCCCCCCCACACACACACACCCACCCCCACCCCCCTTTCTCTTCTCTTTCTCCTTCTCTGGCCACGCCCATGGCTTGTCGATTCAATTAGGGATTCTCTCTGATGGGTTGTGGACCTTTCCGCCCCTCCCATTCCCCCCACTCTCTCACCCCCTACCTCTCCCCTCCTCTGCCCTGCCTTTCCCGTCTTTGAGACCAGCTGTGATCTTTGTCTCGGGAGAGTTGCTAACTAGGGGAGAGCACTGGGGGTGAACTGAAGCTGCCCCGTGTCAGTGCATGCACTGTTGTGTGTCTGTGGGATTGGGGCATGCCCTGCTGGAGGGGCGGTGAGAAGGGAGAGAGAGAGAGACGGAGAGAGAGACAGAGAGAGAGACAGAGACAGAGAGAGAGACAGAGAGAGAGAGAGACAGAGAGAGAGAGAGAGACAGAGAGAGACAGAGAGAGAGAGAGAGACAGAGACAGAGAGAGAGAGAGACAGAGAGAGACAGAGAGAGAGAGACAGAGAGAGAGAGAAACAGATACAGAGAGAGAGAGACAAAGAGAGACAGAGAGAGACAGAGAGAGAGACAGAGACAAAGAGAGAGAGAGAGACAGAGGGAGAGACAGAGAGAGAGAGACATAGAGAGAGAGAGACAGAGTGACACAGAGAGACACAGAGAGAGAGACAGACAGAGAGAGACACAGAGAGAGACACAGAGAGACAGAGAGAGAGAGAGAGACAGACAGAGAGACAGACAGACAGACAGAGAGAGAGAGAGAGAGAGAGAGAGAGAGAGAGAGAGAGTGAGTTCACTGAAATGACTCATGTAAACAGTTTGCAGTTGAAATGGAAGACTTGAGACATGATTTCGGTGTTTGAGATGGTGAACTGTAGTTGGCCGTTGTCACGGGAAATTTCCACAGGGCTTTCCTCGGCACGGGTTTAATTCATTAGCCGTCCACCTCAGTGAACTGCGTTCACACGAACCCCCTCTTTTTGGCCAGGCTCAAATTGTGTGTGTGTGTGTGTGGAGGAGGAATTTTGTTTTATGTTCCGTCACACATATCGGTGATTAAAGACATTTTGTTAAAGTATTTATGAATACATTTGAGTATTATCGGTTAGAAGAGGTGGGAGATGTGAATGAATGGAGGGTTGGGGGAAACTGGGCAAATGAGGATGAAATGAGGGTGAAATTTGAAAGAAATTTCTAAATACAATTGCAGGAATTTACTTAAAGGACTTCGCAAAAGAGAAGTCGTTAAACTGACAAGCGAAACAACTGATAATGAATACAAAAAGTCAAAAACATCAACGTTCTCAGTCACTTGTGAGGACACACTTTCGTGTACATAAGGCTTCATCAAGCTACCGTCAAAAATTATATGCTTAATTGTCAGGTTACTAAAGCATATGCACTTGACATTAGAACAATACGTGGTCCGTAATGAATTTGATAATAGTCTGAGAGCTAAACTCAGAATTGGTCTGCGAATCAGACCAAAGTCTGAGAGCGTCAACTGACGAGGTTTTAGACTTGAATTGAAGCACCTATACAAGTATCTTTCTAGTATATTGCTTATTTCCTTGTATGACAATAGGAAATATACTTCTTATACAATCTGTATGATTCTTTGCTCCCCTTTTTGCTGCTCTGTCTGCTTGGTCGTTATGGGATGGTATCCAACAAAAATCAACATTTGTACCCTTCGCAAATAGGGAGTGCAATAAATACCGAATTTCAAACAATAAATCTTCTCTTTGATTATTTTAAAAAAGGAGCAAACGTTTTAACACAGATTGAGAATCAACACAAAATAGGATATTACTTACTGTCAATTGTGTCATTGGTATATCAACAAGATGATTTAAAGCCATAAGGATGGCCACCAATTCAGCTGTCAAAATTGAATGTCCCTTACCTAAATAATATGATTTTTCTGTTTTTAGGCCAGGAATGACAAAAGCAGATTCTGCACTGCTGTGTGTGCGTGCGTGCGTGCGTGCGTGCGTGCGTGCGTGCGTGTGTGTGTGTGTGTGTGTGTGTGTGTGTGTGTGTGTGTGTGTGTGTGTGTGTGTGTGTGGCAGTGTGGTGCGGGAAGCCAGAGAACCTGAGTTCGAATCTCACACTCTCCAGGCTGTTCTGCCCCTCCGCTTGACCTGGAGTGGTGGTCTGGACGCTAGTCATTCCGATGAGACAATAAACCAAGGTCCCGTCTATACCATGCACTTAGCGCATGTAAAAGAACCCACGGCTACAAAAGGGCTGTTCCTGGCTGAATTCTGTACTAAAATCCCCTGACAGGAAAACGGACACACGTGCAGACTGAAACAAAACAATATGGATAGCGCTGCACTTAGCGTCCCGCTCTCCCTGGAAAACAGCATCAATTCCACACAGAGAAATGGCTTGTGTCAAAGGGCTAATACAATACAACACAATACAATACAACACAATACAATACAATACAAACACAATACAATACAACACAACACAATACAACACAACACAATACAATACAACGCAACGCAACGCAACACAATACAATACAACACAACACAACACAGAACAATACAATACAACACAACACAATACAACACAATACAACACAACACAACACAACACAATACAATAGATACAATACAACACAATACTAC
>NC_134883.1:18865246-18867746 GCF_041734735.1 Babylonia areolata | reverse complement strand
AGTCACAGAAACATCACACATCACACAGCAGACACAGAAACATTACACAGCAGTCACAGCAACATCACACAGCAGTCACAGAAACATCACACATCACACAGCAGTCACAGAAACATTACACATCACACAGCAGTGACAGAAACATCACACATCACACAGCAGTCACAGAAACATCACACATCACACAGCAGTCACAGAAACATTACACATCACACAGCAGTGACAGAAACATCACACATCACACAGCAGACACAGAAACATTACACAGCAGTCACAGCAACATCACACAGCAGTCACAGAAACATCACACATCACACAGCAGTCACAGCAACATCACACAGCAGTCACAGAAACATCACACAGCAGTCACAACAACTTCACACAGCAGTCACAGCAACATCACACATCACACAGCAGTCACAGAAACATCACACAGCAGTCACAACAACTTCACACAGCAGTCACAGAAACATCACACATCACACAGCAGTCACAGCAACATCACACAGCAGTCACAGAAACATCACACAGCAGTCACAGCAACTTCACACAGCAGTCACAGAAACATCACACATCACACAGCAGTCACAGAAACATCACACAGCAGTCACAGCAACTTCACACAGCAGTCACAGAAACATCACACAGCAGTCACAGCAACATTACACATCAGTCACAGAAACATCACACAGCAGTCACAGAAACATCACACAGCAGTCACAGACATCACACAGCAGAGCCACAGCAACATCACACAGCAGTCACAGAAACATTACACAGCATTCACAGAAACATCACACAGCATCACACACAACACAGCAGTCACAGCAACATCACACAGCAGTCACAGAAACATCACACAGCAGTCACAGCAACATCACACAGCAGTCACAGAAACATCACACAGCAGTCACAGAAACATCACACAGCAGTCACAGAAACATCACACAGCAGTCACAGCAACATCACACAGCATCACACACAACACAGCAGTCACAGCAACATCACACAGCAGTCACAGAAACATCACACAGCAGTCACAGCAACATCACACAGCAGTCACAGAAACATCACACAGCAGTCACAGAAACATCACACATCACACAGCAGTCACAGCAACATCACACAGCAGTCACAGCAACATCACACAGCAGTCACAGAAACATCACACAGCATCACACACAACACAGCAGTCATAGAAACATCCCACAGCAATCACAGAAACATCACACACAACACAGCAGTCACAGCAAAATCACACAGCAGTCACAGCAACATCACACAGCAGTCACAGCAACATCACACAGCAGTCACAGAAACATCACACAGCAGTCACAGCAACATCACACAGCAGTCACAGAAACATCACACAGCAGTCACAGCAACATCACACAGCAGTCACAGCAACATCACACAGCAGTCACAGCAACATCACACAGCAGTCACAGAAACATCACACAGCAGTCACAGAAACATCACACAGCAGTCACAGCAGCATCACACAGGAGACACAGAAACATCACACAGCAGTCACAGAAACATCACACAGTCACAGCAACATCACACAGCAGTCACAGAAACATCACACACAACACAGCAGTCACAGCAACATCACACAGCAGTCACAGCAACATCACACAGCAGTCACAGCAACATCACACAGCAGTCACAGAAACATCAGTCACACAGCAGTCACAGCAACATCACACAGCAGTCACAGAAACATCACACAGCAGTCACAGCAACATCACACAGCAGTCACAGAAACATCACACAGCAGTCACAGAAACATCACACACAACACAGCAGTCACAGAAACATCACACAGCAGTCACAGAAACATCACACAGCAGTCACAGAAACATCACACAGCAGACACAGAAACATCACACAGCAGACACAGAAACATCACACAGCAGTCCACGGAAACATCACACAGCAGTCACAACACATCACACAGCAGTCACAGCAGTCACAGAAACATCACACAGCAGACACAGCAGTCACAGAAACATCACACAGCAGACACAGAAACATCACACAGCAGTCACAGAAACATCACACAGCAGTCACAGAAACATCACACAGCAGTCACAGCAGTCACAGAAACATCACACAGCAGACACAGAAACATCACACAGCAGTCACAGCAACATCACACAGCAGTCACAGAAACATCACACAGCAGACACAGAAACATCACACAGCAGTCACAGAAACATCACACACAACACAGCAGTCACAGAAACATCACACAGCAGTCACAGAAACATCACACAGCAGTCACAGAAACATCACACAGCAGACACAGAAACATCACACAGCAGTCACAGAAACATCAACACACCTTTTGATCCGCTATGGGTGGTCACAGTGAAATCATAACACGTCCGCTATCAGACTGATGTCCACTGAGCACTGCCGACACGAGCAGAGCCACACTCCAGCCAGTAAAGGCAGGATTGATGACGACGGCGACCGTGTCCCCAAAACACACCAC
>NC_134883.1:18852746-18862746 GCF_041734735.1 Babylonia areolata | reverse complement strand
GTCTCAACGCCATGGACTGCTGTGATGTTGGGGAAACGTTACAGCATTGTGCATATGACAACGTCATGGACTGCTGTGATGTTGGGGAAACGTTACAGCATTGTGCATGTCTCAACGTCATGGACTGCTGTGATGTTGGGGAAACGTTACAGCCTTGTGGATGTCTCAACGTCATGGACTGCTGTGATGTTGGGGAAACGTTACAGCATTATGCATGTCTCAACGCCATGGACTGCTGTGGTGTTGGGGAAACGTTACAGCATTATGCATGTCTCAACGTCATGGACTGCTGTGATGTTGGGGAAACGTTACAACATTGTGCATGTCTCAACGCCATGGACTGCTGTGATGTTGGGGAAACGTTACAGCATTGTGCATGTCTCAACGCCATGGACTGCTGTGATGTTGGGGAAACGTTACAGCATTGTGCATGTCTCAACGCCATGGACTGCTGTGATGTTGGGGAAACGTTACAGCATTATGCATGTCTCAACGCCATGGACTGCTGTGATGTTGGGGAAACGTTACAGCATTGTGCATGTCTCAACGCCATGGACTGCTGTGATGTTGGGGAAACGTTACAGCATTGTGCATGTCTCAACGTCATGGACTGCTCATGGACTGCTGTGATGTTGGGGAAACGTTACAGCATTGTGCATGTCTCAACGCCATGGACTGCTGTGGTGTTGGGGAAACGTTACAGGGAAACACAGGTGTCACAATTATCATCGTTCAGACGGGCGCAATAGCCCAGTGGTTAAAGCGTTGGACTTTCAATCTGAGGTTCCCGGGTTCGAATCTCGGTAACGGCGCCTAGTGGGTAAAGGGTGGAGATTTTTCCGGTCTTCCAGGTCACCATATGTGCAGATCTGCTGGTGCCTGAACCCCCTTCGTGTGTATACGCAAAAAGAAGATCAAATACGCACGTTAAAGATCCTGTAATCCATGCCAGCGTTCGGAGGGTTATGGAAACAAGAACATACCCAGCATGCACACCCCCGAAAACGGAGTATGGCTGCCTACATGGCAGGGTAAAAATGGTCATGCACGTAAAAGCCAACTCGTGTAAATACGAGTGAAGGTGGGAGTTGCAGCCCATGAAGAAGAAGAAGAAGAAGATCATAGTTCACACAGCTTCTTTTTTTACCTTGATTGAAGACCAAGGTTACTGAAGGAATCTTTTAGTTTGTCTGTTCATATCGCGATTTCTTTCAGATTCCATAGAAACAAAAATCGATGTCGACGTGGTTTGCTCCAATTACGATTCAGACTATTATTAAGAAGAAGATCATAGTTCACACAGCTTCTTTTTTGACCTTGATTGAAGACCAAGGTTACTGAAGGAATCTTTTAGTCTGTCTGTTCATATCGCGATTTCTTTCAGATTCCATAGAAACAAAAATCGATGTCGACGTGGTTTGCTCCAATTACGATTCAGACTATTTACCAATAGTGTATTGATAAAGAAGTGTGTGGTTTTTTTGTTTTGTTTTTTTGACTCACTTGTGTAAACAAAGTGAGTCTATGTTTTAACCCAGTGTTCGGTTGTCTGTGTGTGTGTGTGTGTGTGTGTGTGTGTCTGTGTGTGTCTGTGTCTGTGTCTGTGTGTCCGTGGTAAACTTTAACATTGACATTTTCTCCTCAAATACTTTTGTCAGTTGACACCAAATTAGACATAAAAATAGGAAAAAAATTAGTTCTTTACAGTAATCTTGTTTAAAACAATATTGCACCTTTGGGATGGGCACAAAAAAAAAAAAAAAAAAAAAAATGAAGCCTGATTATATGCAAACTGCATTTACTGTTATATTTATATTTTTTGTATTCTCTAAACTTGGCACTTTGATCTGATATTCTGACACAACAACAAGAGGAGTCATTATTATCATTTTTTGTTCAAACAGGAACTTCTTTTGCTAAGCATGGAAGTTTTATTTATTTTGCAAACGTTTTGGTGCAGATAGTAAAAAAGGGAGATTACTCTGTAATTAATGCCAGGGGACTTAATTTATCACAAGTGAGTCATGAAGGCCTTGCCTCTCTTGTTCTGTTTGTTTTTTGTTTGTTTTGTTTCACAAGTCGTTTTACTGTAAGTTTGTCAACGTTTGTGGTGATGATTGATTGCCTTGGTTTTCATCCTTGGACAACGGTCAGGGTCGTTTCTGGAATAATCTTTCTGTTCGCGTGAACCGTGTTTGCCCATACGTCTGGAACTGATTTGACTGTGGCGTGAAATAATATTATTGGATGTAGAGTTTCATGACCTTTTGAAACGTGTCACAATTTCTACACCGGTCTTAGGACAGTGTCAGGAGGTTGTGAGCACCGTGTGGTTGGTCTTAGGACAGTGTCACGAGGTTGTGAGCACTGTGTGGCTGGTCTTAGAACAGTGTCAGGAGGTTGTGAGCACTGTGTGTTGGTCTTAGGACAGTGTCAGGAGGTTGTGAGCACTGTGTGGCTGGTCTTAGGACAGTGTAACGAGGTTGTGAGCACTGTGTGTTGGTCTTAGGACAGTGTCAGGAGGTTGTGAGCACTGTGTGGCTGGTCTTAGGACAGTGTCACGAGGTTGTGAGCACTGTGTGGCTGGTCTTAGGACAGTGTCAGGAGGTTGTGAGCACTGTGTGGCTGGTCTTAGAACAGTGTCAGGAGGTTGTGAGCACTGTGTGGCTGGTCTTAGGACAGTGTCAGGAGGTTGTGAGCAATGTGTGGTTGGTCTTAGGACAGTGTCAGGAGGTTGTGAGCACTGTGTGGCTGGTCTTAGGACAGTGTCACGAGGTTGTGAGCACTGTGTGGTTGGTCTTAGGACAGTGTCGGGAGGTTGTGAGCACTGTGTGCCTGGTCTTAGGACAGTGTCACGAGGTTGTGAGCACTGTGTGGCTGGTCTTAGGACAGTGTCACGAGGTTGTGAGCACCGTGTGGTTGGTCTTAGGACAGTGTCGGGAGGTTGTGAGCACTGTGTGCCTGGTCTTAGGACAGTGTCACGAGGTTGTGAGCACCGTGTGGTTGGTCTTAGGACAGTGTCGGGAGGTTGTGAGCACTGTGTGCCTGGTCTTAGGACAGTGTCAGGAGGTTGTGAGCACTGTGTGCCTGGTCTTAGGACAGTGTCAGGAGGTTGTGAGCACTGTGTGCCTGGTCTTAGGACAGTGTCACGAGGTTGTGAGCAATGTGTGGTTGGTCTTAGGACAGTGTCACGAGGTTGTGAGCACTGTGTGGCTGGTCTTAGGACAGTGTCACGAGGTTGTGAGCACTGTGTGGCTGGTCTTAGGACAGTGTCACGAGGTTGTGAGCACTGTGTGGCTGGTCTTAGGACAGTGTCACGAGGTTGTGAGCACTGTGTGGCTGGTCTTAGGACAGTGTCAGGAGGTTGTGAGCACTGTGTGGTTGGTCTTAGAACAGTGTCAGGAGGTTGTGAGCACTGTGTGTTGGTCTTAGGACAGTGTCAGGAGGTTGTGAGCACTGTGTGGCTGGTCTTAGGACAGTGTCAGGAGGTTGTGAGCACTGTGTGGCTGGTCTTAGGACAGTGTCACGAGGTTGTGAGCACTGTGTGCCTGGTCTTAGGACAGTGTCACGAGGTTGTGAGCACTGTGTGGCTGGTCTTAGGACAGTGTCAGGAGGTTGTGAGCATTGTGTGGCTGGTCTTAGGACAGTGTCACGAGGTTGTGAGCACTGTGTGGCTGATCTTAGGACAGTGTAACGAGGTTGTGAGCACTGTGTGGCTGGTCTTAGGACAGTGTCAGGAGGTTGTGAGCACTGTGTGGCTGGTCTTAGGACAGTGTCAGGAGGTTGTGAGCACTGTGTGGCTGGTCTTAGGACAGTGTCAGGAGGTTGTGAGCACTGTGTGCCTGGTCTTAGGACAGTGTCACGAGGTTGTGAGCACTGTGTGGCTGGTCTTAGGACAGTGTCAGGAGGTTGTGAGCACTGTGTGGCTAGTCTTAGGACAGTGTCAGGAGGTTGTGAGCACTGTGTGGCTGATCTTAGTGTCAGGAGGTTGTGTGCACTGTGTGGCTGGTCTTAGGACAGTGTCAGGAGGTTGTGAGCACTGTGTGGCTGATCTTAGTGTCAGGAGGTTGTGAGCACTGTGTGGCTGATCTTAGGACAGTGTAACGAGGTTGTGAGCACTGTGTGGCTGGTCTTAGGACAGTGTCAGGAGGTTGTGAGCAATGTGTGGCTGGTCTTAGGACAGTGTCAGGAGGTTGTGAGCACTGTGTGGCTGGTCTTAGGACAGTGTCAGGAGGTTGTGAGCACTGTGTGGCTGGTCTTAGGACAGTGTCAGGAGGTTCTGAGCACTGTGTGGCTGGTCATTGTTTTGATCATTCCTATGAAGCTGTTTCGCTGACTTTGGGTAAACTTCCTAAAGAAAATTAATGAAAAACTGAATTCTTAAATCTCGTTCCTATCTTCCTGGGTGATTTTTGTCCAAAGGTCAAGATTACCGTGAAGATCAATTTGCCCATACAATTAGTATCCTGCATTTTGTATTATACTGATCGTGATATATGTTGGACTGACCGCATTTGCGTTAAAAAATAACAATGAAATATTTATTTGTGTAGATTAATTTGGCACAAATTTATTGAGTCAAACGCCAGCACGGCAAGCTCAGCAGCATTGGGCTTTTTTTTTTTCCACTGACTTCAGACCGACTGTAGTGAAGCCAGACTTCAGATGCAGAATATTTATTCCCCACACATTAATTTCCCATAAATCGGTGGTGCCGCGTGTCTGTACACACTGGGATGTGATTGTGAATTTGGATGAGGACCGATCAGTGTACAAACCAATGGAGTTTCAGTTTCAGTTTCAGTTTCAGTAGCTCAAGGAGGCGTCACTGCGTTCGGACAAATCCATATACGCTACACCACATCTGCCAAGCAGATGCCTGACCAGCAGCGTAACCCAACGCGCTTAGTCAGGCCTTGAGGAAAAAAGAAAAAAAAAGAAAAAAAAAGGTGAATAAATGATAGATAAGCTTACACAAATAAATAAATAAATAATAAATAATAACTATAATGTAAAAAAAAAAAAAAAAGCAGAAAAAAGCAAATAGATGTAAAACATGAAGACACACATTCACATATACACCCACACATGCATAACACATATGCACCGAACATGCAGTTTCACAGATATGAAAGCACAGTCAAATACATAATTATAAACGTACATGAGCTCCAACACACACACACACACACCACACACATTACCCTGCACCTCCTCTACCACCTCCTCTACCTGCACCTCCTCCTCCAAACCAATGGAATGTTTCCGGAATAAGGCCTTTCTGTTTGACCTTGACAGAGGGACCAGGGCGATCACACGTGTCTTGTAGTTGTACCACAGAAAAGGAAAACGTTGATGTAGTTTGACGATCTTGTTTAGGTTCCGCCTTCCACGGGGAGGTAACTGTGCTGTGTGAAAGTGCTCAGTGTCAGGAAATCAATAGTTATCGGGGAAGGGGGTGGGGGGGGGGGGGGTGGGCGGGGCGGAACTGACAGTCATGTGGCAATAGAACGACGGTTGAAAGCTGGTGTGATGTTGAACGAGAAAGAGAGAAGGACACACACACACACACACACACACACACACACACACAGACACACACACACAGTCACACACACACACACACACAGAGTCACACACACACACACATACAGAGTCAGTCACACACACACACACACACACACACACACACACACACACACACAGAGTCACACACACACACACACACACACACACATACAGAGTCACACACACACACACATACAGACACACACACACACACACACACACACACACACACATATTTACTCAATGTAAATCACCACACCACCTCTTGCCCTTTCCACCATACCCCCCACCCCCCGTCCCCCCCTCACCACTCGATACACAAGCACATCTTTTCTCCGTCAGGGAAAAAACAGTATGAGCGACGAACACAGTGCACTGGAGGTGGCGGCAATCCAATCTCCACTTTCCTTGTCTCTGCCGCAACCATTCTGGTCAAAGCGCAGACAGAAACAGCGTCTTCCCGACCTGCCGTCCTCAAGAAGTTAATTCTCCGGAGTAGTAGCAAGGGAGGAAGGGTATGTGTGTGTGTGTGTGGGTGTGTGTGTGTGTGGGGGGTATGGGGGGTGGTTGGGTTGGGGGGATTCTTCGGGTGTCTCAGCTACAAGACGAGTGACCTGCTTCCTCCTTCCTCCACTCCCATCAACCCCCCCCCCTCACACCTCCGCCTCCCCGCCTTCCCTCTCCCACCCCAGGCTGTTTTACGGATTATGGATCAGTACAGGTTTAGGGGAGAGGGTTGAGAATTGTCGTTTGTTCAGGGAGCGATAATCTATTTTCGTTTGTGTGTATTTGTGTGTGTGTGTGTGTGTGTGTGTGTGTGTGTGTGTGTGTGTGTGTGTGTGTGAGGTGTGTGTGTGTGTGTGTGTGTGTGTGTGTGTGTGTGTGTGTGTGTGTGTGTGTGTGTGTGTGTGTGTGTGTGTGTGTGTGTGTGTGTGTGTGTGTGTGTGTGTGTGTGTGTGACTCTCTCTCTCTCTGTCTGTCTCTCTCTCTGTGACTCTCTGTGTGTGTGTGTGTGTGACTCTCTCTCTCTCTTTCTCTGTGTGTGTGTGTGTGTGCGTGCGTGCGTGCGTGCGCGCGCGTGTGTGTGTGTGTGCGCGCGTGCGTGCGTGCGTGCGTGCGTGCGTGTGTGTGTGTGTGTGTGTGTGTGTTTGAGTGTGTGTGTGTGTCTTTGAGTATTTTTTCCTGATCATCATTGTTACCGTGCCTTGTTGACTGGTCCAGAAGGCTGCAGCCCTTGTCTCGTGGCAATGAGAAACTGCACCTGTCCTACAGTCAGCAAGACCACTTTCCACAACTCATTTTGCTGAAACATCGTCCGTGATAAACCGAGGGGAAAAAAAGTAGAGAAAAACAAAACTCTTCTCATTATCAAGTCTTCTTCTTCTTCTTCTGCGTTCACTCGTATGCACACGAGTGGGCTTTTACGTGTATGACCGTTTTTACCCCGCCATGTAGGCAGCCATATTATCAAGTCAAACAATCTCTCTCTCTTTCAGAAAATGCCGGTACTGCACAACAAGTAGAAGCCACCAACGTGGACAACATCAAGACCACACAGGCGAACATTGCCAAGGTGAAAACGTAAAACAAATCGTATTTCAACGAGAGTGAACCGGCACGGTTTCCTTTTTGCGTCACGTGCCCCCATAAATCAGCCAATCATGGCCCTTCTGTGACGCAGGGCTGTTCCGCTCCACCAATCACTGTCAGGTTGTGAAGGCAGTGACGTACAGAGGCACGTGGGGATTACCTGCCACGTGACCGGGGGCTGGGGTCAGGTGGTCATGGTGTCCGTGCTACATGGAGGTCATCCACACCCATCTACATGTGCACACACGTGCACGACATGCGAGTTTGCTTGTCTGTGTCTCTGTCTGCATGCAAGCAGAGCCGCGACACACACACACACACACACACACACACACACACACACACACACACACACACACACACACACACACACACACACACACACACACACACACACACACACACAGAGTCAAATTCTTGCTTATATAGAGCAGTTGAACAGCAAGCACAATGTCTTAGTTTTACTCTCTGATTCTAACTCGGGAGAATGTTTAGTCGCGTTAACGAAGAAAGACTGGATTGATCTGAATGTTACTGCTACATTAATTACTGTACCTGATACCGTTTTGCTACTGTTACTGGTACATCGGTTCATATTCCGTACAGTAAGATCATGTCGGCATACTTGTTCAAAAGTGATGTGATCAGTGTATCTTCTTCTTCTGCGTTCACTCGTATGCACACGAGTGGACTTTTACGTGTATGACCGTTTTTACCCCGCCATGTAGGCAGCCATACTCCGTTTTCGGGGGTGTGCATGCTGGGTATGTTCTTGTTTCTATAACCCACCGAACGCTGACATAGATTACAGGATCTTTAACGTGCGTATTTGATTTTCTGCTTGCATATACACACGAAGGGGGTTCAGGCACTAGCAGGTCTGCACATATGTTGACCTGGGAGATCGTAAAAATCTCCATCCTTTACCCACCAGGCACCGTCACCGTGATTCGAACCCGGGACCCTCAGATTGACAGTCCAACGCTTTAACCACTCGGCTATTGCGCCCGTCATCAGTGTATCTAATGTGCAGTACCTTGCAGTAACCCTTTTCCCGCCAAATCAGCCCTGGGGGTCCATGTCTCCCACACGACACAGGAAGTTGAAATATTGCAGTGAATACCTTCAAGCAGCGCACTACACTGGACCCGATGGAAATGAAAATCTGTTGATAATTGAGTTCAGAAAAGAAAGCTGCGCTGTTGTGGCCAGGTAACAACACGATCCAGTGACCTTGCTGAAACAGTCCTCCGGAGAGAGCTGATGGAGGGGGCGGGGGGGAGGGGGGGTGGGGGGGGGGGGGGGGGGGGGGGGAGTAGAGACAGAAAAGAAAAGAAAATACAACATCAACAAATACAAACAAACAAACAAACAAACAAAACCAACAACAACAACAACAAACGGTGGACTAACCAGGTTACAGAATGGTCAGGAAAGCCTTTTGCAGAGACCCAGGTTTTGACACAGCCGACAGACCTGCAGGGATCTGTGTGGAGAATCACGCCGTGCAGCGCCCCCGTGACTCTTCACAGGGTTAAGGAAAAACAAGAACATTGATATCATTTTGCTATAGGTACTGCTACATATATTGAGAGAGAGAGAGAGAGAGAGAGAGAGAGAGAGAGAGAGAGAGAGAGAGAGAGAGAGAGAGAGAGAGAGACAAAGACAAAGACAAAATTTTTATTATCGAGGGTAATAGATAAGCAAGTAATATGCTTTTTTTTTTTACATCCAGCCCTCGCCCTAAAGAGGGAATAAAGCTAAATAAGCGAAAATGAGCACCAAAAAAGAAAACAAAAATCAAAACACAATCAAAATACACCATTATTTCACAAATTCAAAGCCATTCCACAAAAGGAAGAAGAAGAAGAAGAGAAGAAAAGAAAAAAAAAATCATGACACACACACACACACACACACACACACACACACACACACACACACACACACACACACACACACACACAGAGGAGGGCTGTGGGGTGGACCCTGAACGAACTCGCAAACGAAGAGATGGAGACTGTCCATCAAGAGTTGTCGTCTCCTCACATACGTCTTTTGTCCCGGGAGGTAGGAAAGGCTCTCTAGCCTGTGTCATCTGTGATGTTGTTTGGGTGGTGGTGTCCACTGTCACGTGGTTGGGGCACTTTGTCACGTGGGTTCACGGCATGGTCACGATGACAAGGTGGGAAGGACGGACAGGCGGAGTTGTCATCAGTGGTAATGTTCAACTTTAGAATACTAAACTCAGGGGGGCTGTTTAGACGAAAAACAAAGGGTGTCTTAGGCTCACCTCGATGCGCTAAGTTGAATGGAACCCTCAGCTAAGCTGTACGACCACTTGTACTGCGACAATTTTATACACAGTAAGCTCAGCCGATCACAGCCAGAGCAACTACCTGCAAGCCATTTTGACTGCTGATCACGCGGGTGGTCGCGTCATCAATCTCTGTGTTTTATTCTAAAGTTGAAGACTACCTTACTGTGTATAAAATTGTCGCAGTTTCATGGGAAAGTAGTGGTCGTACAGCTTAGCTGAGGGTTCCATTCAACTTAGCGCATCGAGGTGAGCCTAAGACACCCTTTGTTTTTCGTCTAAATAGCCCCCCTGAGTTTAGTATTCTAAAGTTGAACATTACCGTCATCAGTGACTAACAGACCAGCGTCGTGACTCAGCAACAAACGGCTTCAGCTTTGATCCGGCATGGTTCTTCTTCTGTTCCGGTGTATTGTTTGCTTCATCGTCTTTCTTTTGGATTTCTTTCCATTTCTTTCTTTCTCCTTTCTGTCAGGAGGAAGGTGGCAGAATGGTTAAGACGCTCAGCTGCCAATACAGAGAGTC